>NC_138769.1:288541275-288688775 GCF_965119305.1 Pelophylax lessonae
GAGTTCGGCACATCGCGGATAGATTAGACAGATTTTTGGGCAGGGCTGGGGACGACCCAGCGGTCATGGTGCATGTGGGCACTAATCACCAAGTAAGAGGAAGGTGGAGGATCCTAAAGAACGATTTCAGGGACTTAGGGAATAGATTGAGGAATAGGACCTCCAAGGTGGTTTTCTCTGAAATACTGCCGGTACCTCGAGCCACACAGGAGAGGCAGAAGGCGATTAGGGAACTTAACAAGTAACTGGTGTAGGAAGGAGGGGTTCGGGTTCCTGGAGAACTGGGCTGACTTCTCAATCGGCTACCGGCTCTTTAGTAAGGACGGGCTGCAACTTAATGGGGACGGTACAGCTCTTTTGGGAAGAAAGATGCCCACCAAGTTGGAGGGGCTTTTAAACTAGGAGACGGGGGGGGGAAGGCTCAGAAGTAGAGTCAGTCAGGAGGGAGCAAAAGACAGAAGGTATCATTAGGGTCAGCAGCGACAGTAGATCCGAAACGTCAATTGGGGGGTCTGTGCAGGCAAACCTCAGACTAAACAGTAATACAAACAGGAATAAAAATAAGCACCATTCACTACCAACTTCCACAAAACTAAGAGGGGTATATGCAAATGCCAGGAGCCTAGCCAATAAAATGGATGAGTTGGAAATGTTAGTACATGAGGAGGACATAGACCTTGTGGGAATAACAGAAACATGGTTCGACCCCTCACATGACTGGCTGGCCAATATCCAAGGGTATTCTGTGTACCGGAAGGACAGGGTAGGGAAAAGAGGAGGAAGGATATGTCTCTATGTCAAGAATAATGTAAGGGTGATAGAGAGGATTGATATTATGGAAGGGATGAGTACGGAGTTAGAATCCGTGTGGGTAGAACTCTATAGGGAAGAAGTAAAGGGAAAAGTAATTGTGGGGGTTTGTTATAGGCCACCCAGGGAGGAGATGGAGCTGGAATTTATATCACTGTTGGGTAAGGCGGCAAAGCTGGCATCAGTCATCATATTAGGGGACTTCAATTATCCCAACATTGACTGGGAAGAAGGGAATACATACTCACAGAAGGCCCGTCTCTTCATGGAAACCTTACAGGACAACTACATGTTTCAGTTGGTGGATTCTCCTAGTAGAGATAATGCAGTGCTGGATCTATTGATCACTAATGACCCAGACCTAATCTCGGAAGTAGGAGTCCAGGACAACCTGGGCTCTAGCGATCACAGGATGATCACATTTAACGTAAATAACAATATAACAAAGCAAGAGGGGAACATAAGAACCCTAAACTTCAGAAGGGCAAACTTTCCCAAATTGTGCTCAATGATGGAAAGGGTAAACTGGGACCAAATCCTAGGAACACTGACGACGGAGGAAAAATGGGAATGCTTTAAGAACATATTAAACAAATGCATCTCGCAATGCATTCCTATGGGAAATAAATTTAGAATAGACAAAGCCAAACCTGGCTGGCTAAACCGTAATGTTAAAAAACATATTAGGGGAAAAAAATGGCCTTCAAGAAATATAAATCAGAGGGCACAGTATCGACTTTCCAGCAATACAAGGAGGTAAATAACAAAAGTAAATACAAAATCAAAATGGCTAAAATCAACTTGGGGTTCTTTTTACTATCCTCCGATATTTGTCTCTCTAAGAAATTCTTTAAATATATCAACAGCAAAAAAACAAGGGCAGAGCATGTTGCACACATAATTAACGATGAAGGGAGGATGGTTACAGAGGACACTGAAAAGGCAACCGTGCTTAATGCTTTTTTTCTCCTCAGTCTTTACACAGGAAAAGGAGGGGTACACTGACCATGACTGTATGGTTAGCAGTAATTCACAGGACTTGCAGCTATGGCTAACAGAGGGTGAAATCAGGGAAAGGCTGGATAAAATAAACGCAAATAAATCACCAGGCCCGGATGGCGTACATCCGAGAGTACACAAAGAATTTAGTAAAACTATATCTAGACCACTGTTCCTGATCTTTGTTGACAGTATTATGACAGGAAATGTACCAGGGGATTGGAGGAAAGCTAACCGATATTCAAAAAAGGGCAGAGGCATGTCCCGGGAATTTATAGGCCTGTCAGTCTGACATCGATAGTATGTAAACTTCTGGAGGGGATGATAAGGGACTATATCGTAGAGTTTGCTAAAGACAACAACATCATCAGCAGTAATCAGCACGGGTTTACTAAAGGGCGTTCTTATCAAACCAATCTCTTAACATTCTACGAGGAGGTGAGCTGTGAGCTAGATAGGGGGAGACCAGTGGATGTGGTGTACCTGGATTTCGCTAAGGCGTTTGATACAGTTCCCCACAAGCGCTTCATTTATAAAATAAGGTCTGCAGGCATCGACCACAAGGTTTGCTCTTGGATACGGAACTGGCTAAAAGGGTGTGTCCAAAGGGTGGTAATAAATATCACCCCAGACCAGTCTGAGTATGCGCTGAGTGAGGTCCCCCAAGTCTCAGTCCTGGGACCAACCTTGTTCAATTTATTCATAAACAGCATTGAGGATGGGATCAGTAGTTCTATATCAGTTTTTGCAGATGACACATAATTGGACAGGGCAATAACTGCACAGCATGAAGCAGATATCCTACAGAATGACCTGAACAAAAACACAGAGTGGACAACGACATGGCAAATGAGGTTTAATGTGGAGAAGTGTAAGGTTTTGCACTTGGGGACTAAAAACATAAAAGCACAATACACTTTAGGGGGGGAACCTTTGGGGGAGTCAAGAATGGAGAAAGATCTAGGAGTCTTGGTAGAGGATAGACTAAGCAATAGCATGCAATGTCAAGCGGCAGCTGCCAAAGCTGGCAGAATATTAGCATGCATAAAGAAAAGGATGTATTCCAGAGATAAATCTATAATCCTACCACTTTATAAAACTCTGGTCCGACTGCATCTGGAGTATTCTGTCCAGTTCTGGTCGCCAGTCCTCAGGAGGGATGTGTTGGAGCTGGATAGAGTCCAGAGAAGGGCAACTAAACTAATTAGGGGATTGGAGGACCTTAATTATGAAGAGCGTCTGCAATCGCTTGATTTATTCTCCCTGGAAAAGAGACGCCTGAGAGGGGACATGATAGCAATTTATAAATACCTCAATGGTGACCTCAGCATAGAAAAAAAGCTATTCAGTCGCAAGGATTGCATGAGGACTCGAGGAGAAACAATGCTATTAGAGGAGAAGCGTTTTGACCTCAGGCAATGCAGGGGTTTTTTTTACTGTTAGGGCTACAAGATTGTGGAATTCTCTACCACAAGAGGTAGTTTCTGCCGGAAGTATGGCTACTTTCAAAGACTCTTGGACATACTGTACATCTCAAGGATCAGAACATTAAGGGGTATGAGAGATGATTACAGCCATTGGCGCCTACACAGGTTGAACTGAATGGACTATTGTCTTTATTCAACCTCAACTACTATGTAACTATGTAACGTTCTCCACAGCTTCTCCAGACCCTTTCACGTCTGTCACAGGTGCTCAGGGTAAGCCTGCTCTCATCTGTGAAAAGCACAGGGTGCCAGTGGCGGACCTGCCAATTTTGGTGTTTAGTAGCAAATGCCAATCAAGCTCCACGGTACCGGGCAGTGAGCACAGGGCCCACTAGAGGATCCCTCAGGCCCTCAGGCCACCCTCATGAAGTCTGGTTTTGATTGTTTGGTCAGAGACATTCATAACATTTTGTAGGGTTCTGGCAGTGCTCATCCTGTTCCTCCTTGCACAAAAGGAGCCGACGTCGGTCCTGCTGATGGGTTAAGGACCTTCTATGGCCTTGTTCGGCTCTCCTGGTGCAACTGCCCATCTCCTGGAATCTCCTCCATGCTCTTGAGACTGTGCTGGGAGACACAACAAACCTTCTGGCAATGACACGTATTGATGTCCCATCCTGGAGGATTTGGACTGCCTGTGCAACCTCTATAGGGTCCAGGAATCGTCTCATGCTACCAGTAGTGACACTGACCCAAGCCAAATGTAAAACTAGTGAAGAACAGTCAGAAAAGATGAGTAGAGGAAAAAAAAAAAGGTCCTGTAAAACCATTCTTGTTTGGAGGTTGTCTCATTGTTGCCCATCTAGTGCCCCTGTTCATTTCATTAACACAAAAGCACCTGAAACTTATTAACACCCCCCCTCTGTTACTTAAATGATTCCCTCTGCTACTTTTACTTAAATGATTCCCTCTGCTACTTAACTGATCAGATCAATAGAAGAGGATTAGAGGAACTGAATTTATTCTCTCTTGAGAAGAGGAGATTAAGGGGGGATATGATCAACATGTATAAATACATAAGGGGTCCATATAGTGAACTTGGTGTTGAGTTGTTCACTTTAAGGTCAACACAAGAGGACAAGGGGGAACTCTTTACGTCTAGAGGAAAATAGAGAAAAACAGATTTAGTCTCCAAATACAGAAAGGTTTCTTTATCGTAAGAGCTGTGAAAATGTGGAATAGACTCCCTCCAGAGGTGGTTCTGGCTAGCTCACTAGATTGCTTTAAAAAAGGCCTGGATTCTTTCCTGGGTGGACTTAATATAATTGGGTACTGATACTGATATTTGTGGGTACTAATATTTACAGGTAAAGTTGATACAGGAAATATTAGATTGACTCTCGCGGGATCAGGAAGAATTTTTTTTTCCCCTGCTGTAGCAAATTGGGTCATGCTTTGCTGGGGTTTTTTCACCTTCCTCTGGATCAACCGCAGGTATAGGATTGTGTATATGCGATTGTATGGTTGGGTTTTCATTACTGTTTTTTTTTTCTTTTTTTTCTTTTTTTATTGGTTGAGCCAGATGGACTTGTGTCTTTTTTCAACCTGACTAACTATGTAACTGATAAAAAAAAATAATAATAATCTCCTGGGATATTACATAGAGTATAGCATCAAGTCAATTAAAGGAACACTTATAAATCAGTGTATATATGGTATACTGCACATCAATCATTAACCTCTTTTGTCTTTTGCTTTTTTCAGATATAAGTACTTTATCCAGGGATTTAGGACCAGGAATTTAGGACCTGATATTTCTATTGGAAGATAATTTTAAGACCTAAAACACTACATTCATCTTACTAATTAATACTTAAATTGTTGTGATGTGCTGTTGTTTATCAGTATTTGTAACTCTGTTTATTGAACTCAAACAGTTGCACATGAATATAGAAATTCATAAATAGAAAACCATCAAAATCAGTATGTGGAATCGCCTGGATTCAAAAAATGCAGCATAAAGAAATAAAAAAAAAAAGAAAGAAATAATGACAGTCTTTTACGAGTCTTTATTACATTTGAAAGTATACCCCATGAGATTTGTTGACCTATTGAATGAAGATCCAATGTTCAAATATGTTAAAACAGTGCCTAGAAATGTTAAAACAGTGCCTAGAGATAAAGCTAATATCATTGACATTTCCATGATCTAAATTACAAAATTGCAGATTTCTCATATGAAAAAAGTAACCACACCATTACAAGTAACTCTGCTTTAAATGCATGAAATTAGATTCCTGTGTTCCAGATCAGGTGCTGGTGTTCATTTTGCTATTGACATGTGTGGTTCCATCATGGCAGGATTAATCCTTGAATCTGGTAAGGGGATTCAAACAGATTGTAAAAAAGATTCCAAATGATTTTAAATCAATCTTTCTATTGTAAGGCAATTTTAAACAACTGCTAATTTGTCCAGGAGCGACTGGCCCAGAAAGTTCTACCCAATTGCTGACCTGTTAATGCTAAACAAAGTATCCCAAGCACCCCACAATTTCAACACAGAGTGTTAAGGTAGTTCTTGCAACAGCTGTGTTCAGGTAGCTCTTGCAACAGCTGGGGTTAAAGTACATGCATCTACATTACCAAAGAGATTGTACCAATTCAACCTACACAAGAAAAATAACTTGCTGTCCAAAAAGAACATTAGAGCAAGATTACAATCTGCTATTAAACACATAAACAAATACCAGGACTTCTGGAACAATATGCTGAAGACTTATGAATTAACCACTTAAGCCCCGGAAGATTTTACCCCCTTCCTGACCAGGGCCTATTTTGCGATTAGGCACTGCGTGACTTTAACGGACAATTGCGCGGTCGTGCGACGCTGTACCTAAATTAATTTGACATCCTTTTTTTCCCACAAACAGAGCTTTCTTTTGGTGGTATTTGATCACCTTTGCGATTTTTTGATCATGCGCTATAAACATAAAAAGAGCGTAAATTTTGCAAAAATAACAATATTTTTCACATTTTTTTATATGAAATCCCCCCCCCCCCAAAAAAAATGTGAAAAATCAAATTTTTTTAACATTTTAGGCCAATTTGTTTTATGCTACATATGTTTGGTAAAAAAAAACAATTTGCAAAAAGCGTATTTTGATTGGTTTGCGCAAAAGTTATTGCGTTTACTAACTAAGGAAAAGATTTCTGTCATTTTTGTTGTTGTTTTTTTTAACTAGTAATGGCGGCAATCTGCGATTTTTTTTTTTGCGGGACTGCGACATTGCGGCGGACAGATCGGACCCTTGACTGACATTTTTGACACTTTTGGGGTTACCAGTGACATTACTACAGTAATCAGTGCTATACATATGAACTGTTACTGTAAAAATGACACTGGCAGTGAAGGGGTTAACTTTTTTTTGATAGGGAGGGGTTAAGTGTGTCCCTAAGGGCGTGCTTCTAACTGTGATTGGATGTGGCTACTAGTGTAAGAACAGAGATCAACAGTCCTACATAGTAGAACCGTGTGATCTCCATTCTTACACAGGGAAGAATGACAGGCGGCTTTGTTTACATTAGCCGCCTGCCTTTCTTCCGGTGTAACGGACGATCGCGAGTGCCCGGCGGACATCGGGGTCCGTGACCGTGCGGTAGTTCGCCTCCAGCGGCGCGCGCTCGCTCCCTAGAGCCTCACAGGCTAGCGACGTAGCCCTACGTCACTTTGCCTGTGAGGGGCTGACCGCCGCAGTAAATAGTCGTGCGGCGGTCGGCAAGCGGTTAAAGATATAGAAGATAGAGTTGTTTGACCTAACAACTATCTTTGACCAAACAACTATCTTTGATTTATTACCTTCCATTTGTGACAAAATGCCTACTGTTACTTTGACCAAAGTAACAGTAGGCATTTTGTCACAAATGGAAGGCAATATTTTAGAACAAGAACCTCATAACTGTGAAGTGTGGTGGTGAAAATGCTATTTTACAATTGCTTTGCTGCTTCCGGGTCCCAAAAAAACACACACATTCAACTATACATTCTGCATTGCATCAAAGCACGTGTAGCTCTACCCTCAAAAAAAAAAAAAATATTATATAAAGTATAGTATTATCTAGCCATCTAATACTGCTGTAGCACCCTACAAGGTAGGTGCTAGGTAAAGTAAAGTAGGCCTTGTCTGCTTACCAGCACGGCCATGATTTTCAGCTGGGCTGTCATGTTTCCCAGGTGTGGCTTTTGAGACTGGGGAGTTTCCCCACTGTACTAAATGAGAGAGTTCTCATTGGGCAGTGGGGGAAACCCAGCAAATGGCTCACCCAGGCCTGTATCTACCCCATAAAGGCAAATTCTGCCACACAACATTCTGGGAGTGGGTATAAGTTTGAGGGGGACACATGACACAGCATCTTTGGTGGGAAGCAGAGTCCCAGGAGGGAGAGTACGGCTGTTTCTCCTCCTGTCCAAGGAATCGGGTGTCCCAGGTGGCTTGCCTGAGGGGACAGAGGGCTGAGCTGAGCTGCAGAGAGTATCCGTTGTGCCGAGGACCAGCGGAGCTGAGAGGGGTCGAGTTTCAGGAAAGCATTCCCAGTTCGTGAGTACTGCAAACTGCCCCTGGTGGTCTGCCTAGTTAGAGGGGACCACTGCGGAGAAGATCAGAGGGATCCAGGAGCTAGTTAGTTGGTGCAGGAGCAAAGGTAAAGGGGGTGCCAGTGTTGACCCTGAAGTATAAAACGGGGTGCCAGTGTTTGGACCCTGAAGCGTAGAGAGGGGGCCAGTTTGTGGGCCCCGAAGTGTTCAGTGTACAGTGTTAAGAGTTGAAGCAGAAGCAGTTTGCAGAGGCTACCTCGGTCAGGAAGGACTGGAGGGAGCAGTGTTCAGGACTTTTGAGCTAACTTTTGAGTGTCAGAAGTCAAGTTTCAGTATTCAACTTAAATGGGCTGAAGGTGTTACCAGTGACCATGGCAGACCCACATCAGGCCCAATGCCTGGAAATCCTGCTACACTGCATTAATATGACCTTATATACAGTAGCTCACAAAAGTGAGTACATCCTTCACATTTTTGTAGAAATGTTATTATATCTTTTCATGTGACAGCACGGAAGAAATTACATTTTGCTACAATGTAAATTAGTGAGTGTACAGCTTGTAAAACAGTGTAAGTTTTCTGTCCCCTTAAATAATGCAATTCATGTCTAAACCACTGGCAACAAAAGTTAGTACACCCTAATTTAAAATGTCCAAATTGGGCCCAATTAACCATTTTCCTTCCCCGGTGTAATGTGACTCGTTAGTGTTACAAGGTCTCAGGTGTTATCGCTCTCACTCTCTCATACTGGTCACTGGAAGTTCAACATGGCATCTCATGGCAAGGAACTCTTTATGTAGAGCAACAATTCTTTTTTTCAGCTCCTCAATGTTGGCCTAGGCTATAAGAAGATTACCAAGACCCTGAAACTGAGCTGCAGCATGGTGGCCAAGACCATACAGCGGTTTAACAGGACAGGTTCCACTCAGAACAGGCCTCGCTATGATCAACCAAAGGAGTTGGTGCTCATGATACTGACAAAGAAAGGCCGCTCAGGTGAGACAAAGCATTCCGGTGTGAGTCGGATCCGTCATCCAAATACTTCACAGCCAAAAAGAGAAATTGACCGCATTCAGGAATTGATGAAAAAATTGAAGTATTTAATTCCTCATCCAGGATAAATACAGACAGTACATCACAGGAACATGTGACATGTTGACGCGTTTCACAATACTAAAGATCGCTTACTCATAACCACACAGTTATGAATGAATTAAGTACTTTAATTTTTTCATCAATTCCTGAGTGCGGTCAATTTCTCTTTTTGGCTGTGGAGTTGAGTGCCCAGCGTCATATCTAGAGGTTGTCTTTGGGAAATAGACATACGAGTGCTGCCAGCATTTCTGCATGAGTGCTGCCAGCATTTCTGAAGAGGTTGAAGGGGTTGGAGGTCAGCCTGTCAGTGCTCAGACCATACGCCGCACACTGCATCAAATTGTGGACTTTCTTGTGCATCATTTTTAGAAGATGCTTCCTACTGGGACAACAGCCATGCAGATCAAACAGTTTGCGATAGTAGGTAGGGAAACGGATGAATCCTGATAGGGGGTCCCACACAGAGACGTATGGCTAGAGGGAACCACGGTCTCTTTGGCCAAAAAGGAAGAATTGCTAGAATCTGTACTGACTCTCTGAGGAGTCGCCGGAGAAACTTCAGAATCAGAGGGCGAGGAGGAAAGTCATATGCCGTGGAGAAATACCAGGGGCATTTCAGGGCATCCACTGCTTCCGCCTGAGGGTAGGGAAGGTGAGTGAAGAATCTGGGGAGTTTTGAGTTCTCTTGAGTGGCAAACATATCCACTTGAGGAGGATATCAGAGGTTGGAGATTTGGAGAAAGATGTGGGGGATGTAGAATCCACTCATTGTTGTCTGTGAATCTTCTTGATAGTAAGTCTGATACTGTGTTCAGACGACCCGGGAGGTAAACTGCCCTGAGATCCAGCAGGTTCCTCTCTGCCCATAGCATTATTGGTTCAACTTCCAGGAGGAGGGTCCTGTTGCAAGTTCCCCCCTGTTTTTGTAGGTATGCCACTCTGTTGTCTAGCCTGAGGAGAACTTTTTGGCCCTGGAGAAGGGGCAATAAGGATGTCAGTGCCAGGAAGGCCGCTCTTAATTCCAGAACATTGGGCACCACTCCCCTGGTGGAGTGAGACCATCTTCCCTGCAGTTGGACATCTCCGCAATGGGTGCCCCATCCTTGTCAGCTTGCATCTGACGTAACAATGGTCCAATTGAAGGAGCCTAGGTGACGGGGGTTGGCAAGGTTTTTCCCTCTTCGTCCACCAATGTAGGGTTCTGCGCATTAAGTTAGTAACTTGGATTCTCTGGGAAAGATGTTGTTTTCTCCATTGTGCCAGGAAACCCGTTTGGAAGAATCTCAAGTGCCAGTGGGCCCACGGAACCATGGGAATGCATCAAGACATCGTGCCTACTAGGCTCATGCACTGGGAGTGTATGATGTGTTATGGGGTTATGGCGCTACTCTCTGTAGACTAATGCGATGAGAGGTGAATCAAGTAATAATAAATAATAAAATATTTTTAAATCTAAAATGTGTATGTGTTTCCCAGTGCTAAGTGTATACAAATGTTGAAAAATCACAATATAACCATAAATATATATGTTGCAAAACAATTTCACAATATTGTGAAAAGTGGCCAGTGCTATATTAACCATCCATCCACCCTAAAGTGCTTATGCGGTGCTGTGAATTGTATTGTGAATTGTATCAAACACGTATACCAATCCACCACTAGAGGGAGTGCTATATCTTGTAATGCACTCCTATAATGAATTATACAGTAAAGGTATAAGAATTCAAACTCATATAGGTGCAAATTATTATAAAGTGCCAAGTGTTATCCACTTGCCGACCGCCGCAAGTACATTTACTGCGACAGTCAGCCGCTCCTGGGCAAAGCGACGTAGTACTACGTCGCTCGCCCAGGAGCCTGTAGGGGCCGAGCGCGCGCCGCTGGAGGCGCGGTCCAGCCCCCGCTCCTTCACAGGCATCCCCGCGCGTGTGACCGGCGGCTCCGATGTCCGCCGGCCACTCGAGATCTCCCGCAGGAGAGGGAAAAAGGTAGATGGCTGATGTAAACACAGCCATCTGTCATTCTCCCTTAGATCATGGCAGAGGCTATGCGATCCAGCTATGTAGGATCATATGTCTCTGTTATGATTTAACAAGCCACGCCCCTTGACAGATAGAATCACGCCCCTAGGGATACATTTAACCCACTGATCACCAAGTTAACCCCTTCCCTGCCAGTGTCATTTTTACAGTAACAGTGCAAATTTATAGCACTGATTACTGTAGTAATGTCACTGGTACTGCCAAAAGCGTCAAAAATGTCAGTCAGGGGTCCGATCAGTGGCGGCTGGTGCTCAAAATTTTTGGGGGGGCGCAAAAAGAAAAATGTAATAGGTATTGCTTCGCGGCAAAAAACGCGGTAAAAAATGCGTGACTTTGAGGTCACACAAGTGTGAAAGGGGCCTTCAGTAATAAAGGAACAGAGCCTGGAATAAGAATTCAGTCACCCCTTGAAATAATCCACATTTTGTCATGTTATTTACAACCAAAAACGTAAATTTATTTTATGTGATAGACCGGCACAACATTGTGAAGTGGAAGGAAAATGACAATGCAGATCTCTAGAGGAGGTCAGTGATTAGAGGGGTAAGTGATGGGTATAATTTGCCGAACATATAAATAGATAGAAGAGAACTATATTGTGCCTATCTATTTATATGTTCGGCAAATTATCCCCATCACTTACCCCTCTACAGATCTTTAGAACATTGCTCTGTCCCATCTAGATTTATGGTCTGCAGATTATCTAATCACACAAACCCTTCTACAGATAGAAGAGAACTATATTGTGCCTATCTGTAGAAGGGTCTGTGTGATTAGATAATCTGCAGACCATAAATCTAGATGGGACAGAGCAATGTTCTGCAGATCTGTAGAGGGGATATTCTGCCAAAAATATAAATGGAAGGATTATATTCTGCAGATCTCTAGAGGAGTAATTTGATGGGTAATCAGCAGAACAGAGATATAGATTGGTCTGAGCAATGTTCTACAGATTTAAAAAAATGGGTCAGTTATGGTATAGGCTGCAGAACATATATGTTAGGTGGGACAGAGCAATGCTCATGCAGACAGAGAGAGACAGACACAGAGAGAGACAGAGAGAGAAATAGGAAACCTGATGTGAGTGACATATCTCACTATGCTCAGGGGACATCACATAAACTCTATACTGTACAATCGTCACAAACTCTATACTGTACAATAGTGTGTTAAAGGGACTGGTAGCCCCTGCACATCCACTGCAGACAAGTCACACCACTGCCTGCCTCATGTCCAATGCCAAGTGACAGATCTTCCCAGGCAGACCCTTCCCAAACTATCAAAAGTCACCAGCAGCTGTGAGACATCCCTAACATGTAAGGAGAGGCTCAACTCTATAATAAAGTAAAAAAAAAAAAATAAAAAGAGACTGTCAGACTGCAGGCATGATACAAGAGACTGTAGGCATGATACAGGAGACTCTCAGACTGCAGGCATGATACAGGAGACTGTCTGACAGTCTCCTGTATCATGCCCGCAGTCTGACAGTCTCCTGTATCATGCCTGCAGTCTGACAGTCTCCTGTATCATGCCCGCAGTCTGACAGTCTCCTGTATCATGCCTACAGTCTCTTGTATCAATGCCCGCAGTCTGACAGTCTCTTGTATCAATGCCCACAGTCTGACAATCTCTTGTATCAATGCCCGCAGTCTTACAGTCTCCTGTATCATGCCCGCAGTCTGACAGTCCCCTGTATCATGCCTACAGTCTCTTGTATCATGCCTGCAGTCTGACAGTCTCTTGTATCCATGCCCACAGTCTGACAGTCTCTTGTATCATGCCCGCAGTCTGACTGTCAGACTGTGGGCATTGATACAAGAGACTGTCAGACTGCGGGCATGATACAAGAGACTGTAGGCATGATACAGGAGACTGTAAGACTGCGGGCATTGATACAAGACTGCGGGCATTGATACAAGAGATTGTCAGACTGTGGGCATTGATACAAGAGACTATCTCTTGTATCAATGCCCGCAGTCTTACAGTCTCCTGTATCATGCCCGCAGTCTGACAGTCCCCTGTATCATGCCTACAGTCTCTTGTATCATGCCTGCAGTCTGACAGTCTCTTGTATCCATGCCCACAGTCTGACAGTCTCTTGTATCATGCCCGCAGTCTGACTGTCAGACTGTGGGCATTGATACAAGAGACTGTCAGACTGCGGGCATGATACAAGAGACTGTAGGCATGATACAGGAGACTGTAAGACTGCGGGCATTGATACAAGACTGCGGGCATTGATACAAGAGATTGTCAGACTGCGGGCATTGATACAAGAGACTGTCAGACTGCGGGCATTGATACAAGAGACTGTCAGACTGCGGGCATGGATACAAGAGACTGTCAGACTGCGGGCATTGATACAAGAGACTGTCAGACTGCGGGCATGGATACAAGAGACTGTCAGGCTGCGGGCATGGATACAAGAGACTGTCAGACTGCGGGCATGGATACAAGAGACTGTCAGACTGCGGGCATGATACAAGAGACTGTCAGACTGCGGGCATGATACAAGAGACTGTCAGACTGCGGGCATTGATACAAGAGACTGTCAGACTGCGGGCATGATACAAGAGACTGTCAGACTGCAGGCATGATACAAGAGACTGTAGGCATGATACAGGGGACTGACAGTCTCTTGTATCCATGCCCACAGTCTGACAGTCTCTTGTATCAATGCCCACAGTCTGACTGTCAGACTGCGGGCATGGATACAAGAGACAGTCTCTTGTATCATGCCTGCAGTCTGACAGTCTCTTGTATCCATGCCCGCAGTCTGACAGTCTCCTGTATCATGCCCGCAGTCTGACAGTCTCCTGTATCATGCCTACAGTCTCTTGTATCATGCCTGCAGTCTGACAGTCTCTTGTATCATGCCTGCAGTCTGACAGTCAGACTGCAGGCATGATACAAGAGACTGTAGGCATGATACAGGAGACTGTCAGACTGCGGGCATGATACAGGAGACTGTAAGACTGCGGGCATTGATACAAGAGATTGTCAGACTGTGGGCATGGATACAAGAGACTGTCAGACTGCAGGCATGATACAAGAGACTGTAGGCATGATACAGGAGACTGTCAGACTGCGGGCATGATACAGGAGACTGTCAGACTGCAGGCATGATACAGGAGACTGTCAGACTGCGGGCATGATACAGGAGACTGTAAGACTGCGGGCATTGATACAAGAGATTGTCAGACTGTGGGCATGGATACAAGAGACTGTCAGACTGCAGGCATGATACAAGAGACTGTAGGCATGATACAGGAGACTGTCAGACTGCAGGCATGATACAGGAGACTGTCAGACTGCGGGCATGATACAGGAGACTGTAAGACTGCGGGCATTGATACAAGAGACTATCAGACTGCGGGCATGTTACAAGAGACTATCAGACTGTGGGCATGGATACAAGAGACTGTCTGACTGCGGGCATGATACAAGAGACTGTCAGACTGCGGGCATGGATATAAGAGACTGTCAGACTGCGGGCATGATACAAGAGACTGTCAGACTGCGGGCATGATACAAGAGACTGTAGGCATGATACAGGAGACTGTCAGACTGCGGGCATTGATACAAGAGACTGTCAGACAGTCTCCTGTATCATGCCTACAGTCTCTTGTATCATGCCCGCAGTCTGACAGTCTCTTGTATCATGCCCGCAGTCTGACAGTCTCTTGTATCAATGCCCGCAGTCTGACAGTCTCTTGTATCAATGCCCACAGTCTGACAATCTCTTGTATCAATGCCCGCAGTCTTACAGTCTCCTGTATCATGCCCGCAGTCTGACAGTCTCCTGTATCATGCCTGCAGTCTGACAGTCTCCTGTATCATGCCTACAGTCTCTTGTATCATGCCTGCAGTCTGACAGTCTCTTGTATCCATGCCCACAGTCTGACAGTCTCTTGTATCATGCCCGCAGTCTGACAGTCTCTTGTATCAATGCCTGCAGTCTGACAATCTCTTGTATCAATGCCCGCAGTCTGACAGTCTCCTGTATCATGCCCGCAGTCTGACAGTCTCCTGTATCATGCCTGCAGTCTGAGAGTCTCCTGTATCATGCCTACAGTCTCTTGTATCATGCCTGCAGTCTGATAGTCTCTTGTATCAATGCCCGCAGTCTGACAATCTCTTATATCCATGCCCGCAGTCTCACAGTCTCTTGTATCCATGCCCGCAGTCTGACAGTCTCTTGTATCATGCCCGCAGTCTGACAGTCTCTTGTATCCATGCCTGCAGTCTGATAGTCTCTTGTATCAATGCCCGCAGTCTCACAGTCTCTTGTATCAATGCCCGCAGTCTGACAATCTCTTATATCCATGCCCGCAGTCTGACAGTCTCTTGTATCCATGCCCGCAGTCAGACAGTCTCTTGTATCCATGCCCGCAGTCAGACAGTCTCTTGTATCCATGCCCACAGTCTGACAGTCTCTTGTAACATGCCCGCAGTCTGACAGTCAGACTGTGGGCATGGATACAAGAGACTGTCTGACTGCGGGCATGATACAAGAGACTGTCAGACTGCGGGCATGATACAAGAGACTGTAGGCATGATACAGGAGACTGTCAGACTGCGGGCATTGATACAAGAGACTGTCAGACAGTCTCCTGTATCATGCCTACAGTCTCTTGTATCATGCCCGCAGTCTGACAGTCTCTTGTATCATGCCCGCAGTCTGACAGTCTCTTGTATCAATGCCCGCAGTCTGACAGTCTCTTGTATCAATGCCCACAGTCTGACAATCTCTTGTATCAATGCCCGCAGTCTTACAGTCTCCTGTATCATGCCCGCAGTCTGACAGTCTCCTGTATCATGCCTGCAGTCTGACAGTCTCCTGTATCATGCCTACAGTCTCTTGTATCATGCCTGCAGTCTGACAGTCTCCTGTATCATGCCCGCAGTCTGACAGTCTCCTGTATCATGCCTGCAGTCTGACAGTCTCCTGTATCATGCCTACAGTCTCTTGTATCAATGCCCGCAGTCTTACAGTCTCCTGTATCATGCCCGCAGTCTGACAGTCTCCTGTATCATGCCTGCAGTCTGACAGTCTCCTGTATCATGCCTACAGTCTCTTGTATCATGCCTGCAGTCTGACAGTCTCTTGTATCCATGCCCACAGTCTGACAGTCTCTTGTATCATGCCCGCAGTCTTACAGTCTCCTGTATCATGCCCGCAGTCTGACAGTCTCCTGTATCATGCCTACAGTCTCTTGTATCATGCCCGCAGTCAGACTGCGGGCATTGATACAAGAGACTGTCAGACTGCGGGCATGATACAAGAGACTGTAGGCATGATACAGGAGACTGACAGTCTCTTGTATCATGCCCGCAGTCTTACAGTCTCCTGTATCATGCCCGCAGTCTGACAGTCTCTTATATCCATGCCCGCAGTCTGACAGTCTCTTGTATCATGCCCGCAGTCAGACAGTCTCTTGTATCCATGCCCACAGTCTGATAGTCTCTTGTAACATGCCCGCAGTCTGATAGTCTCTTGTATCAATGCCCGCAGTCTTACAGTCTCCTGTATCATGCCCGCAGTCTGACAGTCTCCTGTATCATGCCTGCAGTCTGACAGTCTCCTGTATCATGCCTACAGTATCTTGTATCATGCCTGCAGTCTGACAGTCTCTTGTATCCATGCCCACAGTCTGACAGTCTCTTGTATCATGCCCGCAGTCTTACAGTCTCCTGTATCATGCCCGCAGTCTGACAGACTGTGGGCATGGATACAAGAGACTGTCAGACTGCAGGCATGATACAAGAGACTGTAGGCATGATACAGGAGACTGTCAGACTGCAGGCATGATACAGGAGACTGTCAGACTGCGGGCATGATACAGGAGACTGTAAGACTGCGGGCATTGATACAAGAGACTATCAGACTGCGGGCATGTTACAAGAGACTATCAGACTGTGGGCATGGATACAAGAGACTGTCTGACTGCGGGCATGATACAAGAGACTGTCAGACTGCGGGCATGGATATAAGAGACTGTCAGACTGCGGGCATGATACAAGAGACTGTCAGACTGCGGGCATGATACAAGAGACTGTAGGCATGATACAGGAGACTGTCAGACTGCGGGCATTGATACAAGAGACTGTCAGACAGTCTCCTGTATCATGCCTACAGTCTCTTGTATCATGCCCGCAGTCTGACAGTCTCTTGTATCATGCCCGCAGTCTGACAGTCTCTTGTATCAATGCCCACAGTCTGACAGTCTCTTGTATCAATGCCCACAGTCTGACAATCTCTTGTATCAATGCCCGCAGTCTTACAGTCTCCTGTATCATGCCCGCAGTCTGACAGTCTCCTGTATCATGCCTGCAGTCTGACAGTCTCCTGTATCATGCCTACAGTCTCTTGTATCATGCCTGCAGTCTGACAGTCTCTTGTATCCATGCCCACAGTCTGACAGTCTCTTGTATCAATGCCTGCAGTCTGACAATCTCTTGTATCAATGCCCGCAGTCTGACAGTCTCCTGTATCATGCCCGCAGTCTGACAGTCTCCTGTATCATGCCTGCAGTCTGAGAGTCTCCTGTATCATGCCTACAGTCTCTTGTATCATGCCTGCAGTCTGATAGTCTCTTGTATCAATGCCCGCAGTCTGACAATCTCTTATATCCATGCCCGCAGTCTGACAGTCTCTTGTATCCATGCCCGCAGTCTGACAGTCTCTTGTATCATGCCCGCAGTCTGACAGTCTCTTGTATCCATGCCTGCAGTCTGATAGTCTCTTGTATCAATGCCCGCAGTCTCACAGTCTCTTGTATCAATGCCCGCAGTCAGACTGCGGGCATGGATATAAGAGATTGTCAGACTGCGGGCATTGATACAAGAGACTGTGAGACTGCAGGCATGGATACAAGAGACTGTCAGACTGCGGGCATGATACAAGAGACTGTCAGACTGCGGGCATGGATATAAGAGATTGTCAGACAGTCTCTTGTATCCATGCCCGCAGTCAGACAGTCTCTTGTATCCATGCCCGCAGTCAGACAGACTGCGGGCATGGATACAAGAGACTGTCAGACTGCGGGCATGGATATAAGAGATTGTCAGACTGCGGGCATTGATACAAGAGACTGTGAGACTGCGGGCATTGATACAAGAGACTATCAGACTGCAGGCATGGATACAAGAGACTGTCAGACTGCGGGCATGATACAAGAGACTGTCAGACTGCGGGCATGGATACAAGAGACTGTCAGACTGCGGGCATGGATATAAGAGATTGTCAGACTGCGGGCATTGATACAAGAGACTATCAGACTGCAGGCATGATACAAGAGACTGTAGGCATGATACAGGAGACTCTCAGACTGCAGGCATGATACAGGAGACTGTCAGACTGCGGGCATGATACAGGAGACTGTCAGACTGCGGGCATTGATACAAGAGATTGTCAGACTGCAGGCATTGATACAAGAGACTGTCAGACTGTGGGCATGGATACAAGAGACTGTCAGACTGCAGGCATGATACAAGAGACTGTAGGCATGATACAGGAGACTGTCAGACTGCAGGCATGATACAGGAGACTGTCAGACTGCGGGCATGATACAGGAGACTGTAAGACTGCGGGCATTGATACAAGAGATTGTCAGACTGTGGGCATTGATACAAGAGACTGTCAGACTGCGGGCATTGATACAAGAGACTGTCAGACTGCGGGCATGATACAAGAGACTGTCAGACTGCGGGCATGATACAAGAGACTGTAGGCATGATACAGGAGACTGTCTGACAGTCTCTTGTATCAATGCCCGCAGTCTGACAGTCTCCTGTATCATGCCTACAGTCTCTTGTATCATGCCCGCAGTCTGACAGTCTCTTGTATCATGCCCGCAGTCTGACAGTCTCTTATATCCATGCCCGCAGTCTGACAGTCTCTTGTATCATGCCCGCAGTCAGACAGTCTCTTGTATCCATGCCCACAGTCTGATAGTCTCTTGTAACATGCCCGCAGTCTGATAGTCTCTTGTATCAATGCCCGCAGTCTTACAGTCTCCTGTATCATGCCCGCAGTCTGACAGTCTCCTGTATCATGCCTGCAGTCTGACAGTCTCCTGTATCATGCCTACAGTCTCTTGTATCATGCCTGCAGTCTGACAGTCTCTTGTATCCATGCCCACAGTCTGACAGTCTCTTGTATCATGCCCGCAGTCTTACAGTCTCCTGTATCATGCCCGCAGTCTGACAGTCTCCTGTATCATGCCTACAGTCTCTTGTATCATGCCCGCAGTCTGACAGTCTCTTGTATCAATGCCCGCAGTCTGACTGCGGGCATGATACAAGAGACTGTAGGCATGATACAGGAGACTGTCAGACTGCGGGCATGATACAGGAGACTGTAAGACTGCGGGCATGATACAAGAGACTGTCAGACTGTGGGCATGGATACAAGAGACTGTCAGACTGCAGGCATGATACAAGAGACTGTAGGCATGATACAGGAGACTGTCAGACTGCAGGCATGATACAGGAGACTGTCAGACTGCGGGCATGATACAGGAGACTGTCAGACTGCAGGCATGATACAAGAGACTGTAGGCATGATACAGGAGACTGTCAGACTGCAGGCATGATACAGGAGACTGTCAGACTGCGGGCATGATACAGGAGACTGTAAGACTGCGGGCATTGATACAAGAGATTGTCAGACTGTGGGCATTGATACAAGAGACTGTCAGACTGCGGGCATTGATACAAGAGACTGTCAGACTGCGGGCATGATACAAGAGACTGTCAGACTGCGGGCATGATACAAGAGACTGTAGGCATGATACAGGAGACTGTCTGACAGTCTCTTGTATCAATGCCCGCAGTCTGACAGTCTCCTGTATCATGCCTACAGTCTCTTGTATCATGCCCGCAGTCTGACAGTCTCTTGTATCATGCCCGCAGTCTGACAGTCTCTTATATCCATGCCCGCAGTCTGACAGTCTCTTGTATCATGCCCGCAGTCAGACAGTCTCTTGTATCCATGCCCACAGTCTGATAGTCTCTTGTAACATGCCCGCAGTCTGATAGTCTCTTGTATCAATGCCCGCAGTCTTACAGTCTCCTGTATCATGCCCGCAGTCTGACAGTCTCCTGTATCATGCCTGCAGTCTGACAGTCTCCTGTATCATGCCTACAGTCTCTTGTATCATGCCTGCAGTCTGACAGTCTCTTGTATCCATGCCCACAGTCTGACAGTCTCTTGTATCATGCCCGCAGTCTTACAGTCTCCTGTATCATGCCCGCAGTCTGACAGTCTCCTGTATCATGCCTACAGTCTCTTGTATCATGCCCGCAGTCTGACAGTCTCTTGTATCAATGCCCGCAGTCTGACTGCGGGCATGATACAAGAGACTGTAGGCATGATACAGGAGACTGTCAGACTGCGGGCATGATACAGGAGACTGTAAGACTGCGGGCATGATACAAGAGACTGTCAGACTGTGGGCATGGATACAAGAGACTGTCAGACTGCAGGCATGATACAAGAGACTGTAGGCATGATACAGGAGACTGTCAGACTGCAGGCATGATACAGGAGACTGTCAGACTGCGGGCATGATACAGGAGACTGTAAGACTGCGGGCATTGATACAAGAGACTATCAGACTGCGGGCATGTTACAAGAGACTATCAGACTGTGGGCATGGATACAAGAGACTGTCTGACTGCGGGCATGGATACAAGAGACTGTCAGACTGCGGGCATGGATATAAGAGACTGTCAGACTGCGGGCATGATACAAGAGACTGTCAGACTGCGGGCATGATACACAGGGGTTGTTGGAGCCAATGGACATGCTTTAGTAGTATGTGAGAGATTGGAGACAGGACAGACAGTACATATGTGCGAGCAGTGTAAGGGTTACCTGCAATGTACTTTCTCCTATCTTCTAGCAGATGATCCCTGCTTAGGCAGTGATGTACCTACCCCACCCCCCCCCCCCCTCCATGTACAAGAAAACATTACAGCAGTAGGAGGAGGAGGAGAGGCAGCTATGTACTCAGTAACCACACCCTGACTTCAGAGACAGATCTGGTGTTCTGACAGAATGCTATACTCAATGCAAAGTTTTTTCCTGATGTGCGGGAACCAAGACATCTCGCACATGGATCTCTCTATGACAGCTGATAGAGTGGGGGGAGGGGGTTGGTGTGTGGAAGTCTTGCAGATCGTGCCCATGTCCCCCCCACCCCGTTATCCTTCTGTCACTCTGTGTGTTTTGCAATAGCACAGACCTGCTCTGTCAGTCCTGCCAGAGTCTGGGGTCATGTTGTATCGCAGTGCTCTGCGACCCGGTTACACTCCAGAAGGCCGTCAATCGGCGCCTCTGCCGGGTGTAAAACCCCACCCCCCATAGATACCAATGAGTCTGGCGCCCCTGGTAGGCAGAATTTTTTTTTTTTTTTTTAATCTTTTTTTTTTTTTTTATCTTTTTTTTTCTTTCTTTTTTTTTGGGGGGGGGGGGGGGGGCGGCGCCCCTGCGCCCCCTATCTGCCGGCCGCCACTGGGTCCGATCTGTCCGCCACAATGTCGCAGTCCCGCAAAAAAAAAAATCGCAGATCGCCGCCATTAGAGTTTAAAAAAAAAACTATAAAAATTACATAAATCTTTCCCTTAGTTAGTAAACGCTAGTAACTTTTGCGCAAACCAATCAAAATACGCTTATTACGATTTCTTTTTACCAAAAATATCTAGTAGAAAACAAATTGGCCTAAAATGTTAAAAAAATTTGATTTTTACATTTTTTTTGAGAATTTCATATAAAAAAAATGTGAAAAATATTGTTATTTTTTTCAAAATTGTCGCACTTTTTTGTTTATAGCGCAAAAAATTAAAATCATACAGGTGATTAAATACCACCAAAAGAAAGCTCTGTTTGTGGGGAAAACAACCGGGCAATTGTCCGTTAAAGTTACGCAGTGCCGAATCACATAATAGGGCCTGGTCTTTGAGCAGCCAAATCCTCCGGGGCTTAAGTGGTTAAATACATAGATATTAAAAATCATATTAAATTATATAGATCAAATTATATTAAATTATATGGAGCAATAAATAAAGTGCCAGGTGTTGAAAATTCTCAAATATTCTCGATATTGATGCTCAGTCCAATGACATGTGTGCCAGTGGCAATAAACAATGCAGACAAAATTAAAGAAAATATAAGGTGCTCCGTGCTATTCTGTTCTCCTCAGTGCTCAAAAGGCTGTGCTGTGCTCTCCCCCAATGGTGTTGCACTCACCACAGATCCATCCCCGTTAAGGGGTATCAGGCCTTTCAGCAATAGGTAGTTCCTGGATCTCCCTATGTCCCCCACAGCAGGACTACATGGAATGATAATACGAACAGCCCATAGTGTACCAATATAGCCAATTTATTTAAAAAATACACATCCACTTACAATGAAGCAGCAGTAAACAATCTCAATGGCGTTTGTGCCAGATTTCTGGGTCCCGTGCGTTCCACAGCCCGTAACTAAACAACCGGAAGTGACGCAATGCCACTCAAGTCCCGCCCTACGAGTTTCGTCAGTCTGACGTCATCAGGAGCGGCGTCAGACTGACAAAACACGTAGGGCGTGACTTGTGCGTTATTGCATCACTTCCGGTTGTTTGGTTACGGACCGTGAAAAGCACCAAATCCGGAAACCCAGCACGAACGCCATTGATATTGTTTACCACTGCTTCTTTGTAAGTGGATGTTGATTTTTCAATAAATTGGCTATATTGGTACACTATGGGCTGTTCATTATTGGTACACTATGGGCTGTTCATATTATCATTCCATGTAAACCTGCTGGGGGACATACGGAGACCCAGAAACTACCTATTGCTGAAAGGCCTGATACCCTTTAACGGGGATGGATCTGTGGTGATTACAACACCATTGGGGGAGAGCACAGCACAGCCTTTTGAGCACTGAGGAGCACAGAATAGCACGGAACATCTTATATTTTCTTTATTTTGTCTGCATTGTTTATTGCCACTGGCACAAATATGTCATTGGACTGAGCATCAATATCGAGGATTTTCAACACCTGGCACTTTATTGATCTGTATAATTTTTAATATCTATGATTTAATCCTTGGCACTTTATATTAATTTGCTCCTATAGGAGTTTGAATTCTTATACCATCACTGTACAATTCATTATAGGAGTGCATTACAAGATATAGCACTCCCTCTAGTGGTGGATTGTTATACCTGTTTATTTGATACAATTCACAACACCACATAAGCACTTTAGGGTGGATGGATGGTTAATATAGCACTGGCCACCTTGTTTTCACAATATTGTGATATTGTTTACAACATATATATTTATGTTTATATTGTGATTTTTCAACATTTTTATACACTAAGCACATCATTTTTATTATTACTTGATTCAACTCTCATCACATTAGTCTACACAGAGTAGCACCATAACCCCGTAACACACCATACATACCCAGACTTCCTTTCGGGGAAGAAGATGGGGAGGCAGGGGGTGTGGCCGGATGTAAGCGAGGGTAGACGTGCCTGACCGGAGCTCTCTGGTTTTCCTGCTTTAAAACTCCGTTTTCGGTGTGCGGTTGGGCTGCCTCTCCATCCTACCTTGTGGGGGAGACTCCCGGCGTTCCAGCGATGCCACCCTCGACCAATAAACCGGCTCGGCAGCCGCCCCAGGACCAGCGGCAGACTCGCTCCACTAAAGGCCAGGGCCCGGGCTCCGCCTCTGCCATTTTGGCGCCGACGTCTCCACAGCGAAGCGGCAGTGTGAGTGCAGGCATGGAGACTCAGCGGCCTTTCGGACTCCCAGCTTACCGGAGCTTCTCAGGGCCCTGATCCGGCTTCGGCTGCTGACCAGCGGGCGATAACTACCCCGATCCTGGAGGCCATTGATGGATGCAAGGCGGAGCTGATGGTCCGCATAGATCATCTGGCGTCGGAGTGCACGCTCATCCGCCATGATCTTAAAAAATTCCAGGGGAGGCTCACTGCTGCGGAGGACCGTATTTCGGAGGTGGAGGACTGCTCGCATTCCCACAGCGCTCAACTGACCGAACTGCAGGGCATTGTGAAGTCGTTGCAACACCACACTGACGATGAAGAGGACAGGCAGCGATGGAATAATGTAAGAGTGGTGGGGCTCCCTGAAGGGATGGAGGGAAATAGACCTGCTCCATTTGCGGAGTAGTTCTTCAAGCAACTTCTTTCCCTGGAAAATTTACCCCCCCATGTGGTGGAAAGAGCTCATAGAGTACTGGCCGGGGTTAGACCTCCTGGAGCCCCCCCCCCCCCCCCCCTTGCCTGTTCCTGGTGAAATTTCTAAATTATAGGGACAGGGATATGCTTCTATCTGAAGCGCGGAAGCACCCTGAGCTTCACTATGAGAATGCACATGTTATTATGTTGTCATGTTATTCCCTGATTTCTCTGCTGAGACACAACGCCGTTGGCGCTCCTTTACTGAAGTCAGGAAGCGCCTGCGAGCTAAGGAGATCGTCTACAGTATGCAGTATCCCAGTAGGCTCAGGGTGCAATACAAGGGCTCTGTGAAATTCTTTGACACCCCGCAGGAAGCTTCCGACTGGCTGGATGGTCTGCGGTGAGTCCTCGCTGCTTGTGGTTCTGCACATGGTTCTCTTTCTCCTGGATGTGGTCTTGGTCGAATCTCCTGCTGTTTGCTGCTCCTCATCTCATGGATGTTTACACTATTCTCCTGACTGGTTCTTCCTTCTGGATGGCTGACGTTTGGGGATTAAACCGTGGTGCCTGAAGTTGGGGTCTCCTGTTTTGACCCTTTTATGACTGGTCGCTGGGGGGTGGGGGGTATCTCTTTGCCCTTTCTGCTCACCTGTTGCTCCGGTATCTCCAGAGTATCCATCGGAACAGTTATGACATCTTCTCTACCAGACTGTTGTTCACACTGGAGGACCGTCACACGTTTCAGTTATTTGGGCAGTTTGGGATTCAAGCCGCATACCAGACAATTTTTTTGGATACTTCTCTTTTTTTTACTTTTTTCTTTGTTTGTTGAGTTGGTTTTTGGTATAATGGCAAGGGAACTTTTCCACCACCTGACTTTTTTCACTCCTGGGTACTTAGAGGTAGTTGTTTTTGGGTCCCAGTTATTTTTTTTTGTCTCCGGCCTCCGCCTGGATTCTGCACCAATTTTTCCTTGATTCTCATGGCTGACAATATCAGACTCCTCCCTTGAATAATAAGTTTAAGCGGGCCAGTGTATTTCGGTATTTAAAGGTTATTAAGCCACATATCATCCTCCTGCAGGAGACTCACCTGGATGGTAACATGATTCTTGCTCTTCGGAGGCCGTGGATACAGAGGGCATTTCATGCCACCTACTCCACGTATGCTAGAGGAGTCTCCATCCTCGTTAGTAAATCCATTCCTTGCACGATCCAAAGGGTGATCTCTGATCCGGGGGGCAGATATGTGGCCGTGCTTCTGGATATTTACTCTGTTACCATGCTATTAGTTGCTGTTTATGTGCCTCCTCCATTTGGGATACAATTACTGTATGATTTGACTGATAAGTTGGCTGAGTACATGCATTTTCCGCTATTGTTCATGGGTGATTTTAATGCCATCCTTGATGCTGCCCTGGATACTTCAAACCCCAATCGGCCGGCCTCCACGGTGCGCGTGACTGAACTTTGGAGATGGAAGCATCCGTTGTTAAGGAAATACTCTCACCTGTCTGCTGCTGTCAGCAACAGGTGTGACCAGAAATGTGTGGACTGACACAGAGAACATTAGACATAATTAAGGTGTAAAGAATATAATTTATTTAAAAATAAGTGAATAACACAAATGTAAACGCACCTCCAGAAAACTATAACTGTGTAAATCCAATCAGATACCCAAACAATAGTGACACACAGCAAACAACTGCTCAAACCAAATATATACAAAACAGGATAAATGAATAGTAATAGTAACAGAGCCGGGGTCATACACGGGAGATCAAGCAGAGGGAGCTGGGAGCAAGACAGAACAGAGAGAGGGTTGCAGGAGACGGAGTAAGCAAACAGGAAGGAAGGAATCAGGCTGCAGGGTCAGGATCAGAGTCCAGGATCAGGATACAGGGACACAGGGACACAGGCATGCAGGTCAGGTGCACATGGAGACAATACCAAGGCAGTGAGAAGAAGCATACACAGGGTTTAAATATACTTCCTGCAACCAGCATCAGGTGATGACTGATTGCATAAGATGTTCGCTTCTGACTACTGAGAGACACCCGCTGGTGGACACTGGAACTGCAGCTTATGGATCTGGGAGCTACAGTGCCACCAGCAGGTGAGCTCTTTCCTGACAGTACCCCCCCTCTAAGGAGCGGCCTCAGGACGCTCCAAAAAACCCTAGCTAAACCAGTCCATAAAAGACAGTCATTTGCTGCACAAATCCAGAGCAAAAGTTCCTTGTAGGCTGAAGAAGTGCCGGGTTCCAAGCGAGATGCCCCATTGCCAAGATCCAACAATAGGCAAAGTGTCCCACCGCCTGGGTCAGGTGACTGACTGGGTATCCCACCGCTGAGGTCAAGCAACTGGCTGGGTGTCCTGCTGGCCAGATCCTCTGACATGTACAGAATTTGATACTTCAAGTCCCTCAGAACAGCAGGTACCCCATTGCTGGGGTCCCACGAGTTGCCTGCAGACTTAGCCATGGGGTCATGTGACAATACCAGAACTCTGACACAGAAGTGTCTCGCCATAACCAAGTAGCTTGCCTGGTTTCCAGGACTTACTCTGCACTTCAAAAGCCACCTAGGTATCTCTGAGGCACTGGTTACCTGACCCGGGTCCCCTAGTGCACCCAAAGCTGGGGCAAGCGCATCCGGATCATGGAGAGGCACAGATAGTACCCCTCCATTCCCCAGGAGCTTACCATGACCAGGGCCATGAAGGCAAATGCAGCTACTAGTTACCATGGGCATGTCCGGACCACCAGGCTTTGGAGCCATAGGAACAACACTCTGCCAGAGGGACTCAACCGAGGCAACCGACAAACGAATCTCAGGCCAAACAGGTAACCCATATAAAGCATGCGAGGACTCAGAGCTTTCAAACCCATTAGCAGGTGAACACTTTGTTTTTGCATGACAATCCAACCGAGCAGCTGGTATTGAGTAAGTAGAACCCGGCTGGGTGGTAAGTAGAAGAGAAGTAAGATCAGGCTGGTCAATGGTAAAAGGATCATCAGACGCATGCTGGACATCAAGCATGGGATCATCAGGCTGGACATCTGTCACCGGATCAGAGGCAGAAGAAGGCAGGTTGTCAGACAGCAGATCCCTAGGGGTAGACGTGTCATCGAGCAGCAGACCATCAGAGGCAGGCAGGTTGTTAGGGACAGGATGTCCAGAGACAGGCTGGGCATTGGGCACCTGCCCCTTTGGCTGGGCAACAGGGACCGAAACTTCAAGCTGGGCAACAGGGACCGAAACTTCAAGCTGGGCAACAGGGACCGGAACTTCAAGCTGGGCAACAGGGACCGGAACTTCAAGCTGGGCAACAGGGACCGGAACTTCAAGCTGGGCAACAGGGACCGGAACTTCAAGCTGGGCAACAGGGACCGGAACTTCAAGCTGGGCAACAAGGACCGGAACTTCATGCTGGGCAGCAGGGACCGGAACTTCAAGCTGGGCAGCAGGGACCGGAACTTCAGGCTGGGCAAAAGGGACCGGAACTTCAGGCTGGGCAAAAGGGACCGGAACTTCAGGCTGGGCAAAAGGGACCGGAACTTCAGGCTGGGCAAAAGGGACCAGAACTTCAGGCTGGGCAAAAGGGACCAGAACTTCAGGCTGGACAAAAGGGACCAGAACTTCAGGCTGGAGCAGTTCGGCTGGCGTGGAAGTAGGCTGGAGCAGATCGGCTGGCGTGGAAGCAAGCTGGAGCAGATCAGCTGGCATGGAAGCAAGCTGGAGCAGATCGGCTGGCGTGGAAGCAGGCTGGAGCAGATCGGCTGGCGTGGAAGCAGGCTGGAGCAGATCGGCTGGCGTGGAAGCAGGCTGGAGCAGATCGGCTGGCGTGGAAGCAAGCTGGAGCAGATCGGCTGGCGTGGATGCAGGCAGATCGGCTGGTGTGGATGCAGGCTGGAGCAGATCGTCTGGCGTGGATGCAGGCTGGAGCAGATCGGCTGGCGTGGATGCAGGCTGGAGCAGATCGGCTGGCGTGGAAGCAGGCAGATCCGCTGGCGTGGAAGCAGGCAGATCCGCTGGCGTGGATGCAGGATGGAGCAGATCCGCTGGCGTGGATGCAGGCAGATCGGCTAGTGTGGAAGCAAGCTGAAGCAGATCGGCTGGCGTGGAAGCAGGCTGGGGTAGATCCGCTGGCGTGGAAGCAGGCATGGATGCAGGCTGGAGCAGATCCGCTGGTGTGGATGCACAATTGGATAGTGGCAAGATTTTGCAAGTTGGGAAAAACTTTCGTTTCTTTTTGGGTTTTGCCACTGAGGTTCTGCATGTGAACACAGGGCTGTGAGTAGGGGGAGCAGCTGGTAGCAAAGAAAAGCTGGGGGATTTTGAAAAAGAGGGAGCAGTAACTAAGGAGGATTTCTGAAGGATTGGTGCAGACAGTGGAGAAGAGGTAAGCTTCAAGGAGTTAAAGGCAGGGTAGGTGCAGCAAGTGGGAACAGGGTACTGACATATGGTTGGTAGAAGGGTAAACTGGGCTGCAACTGTGGTTGCTGTGGGTGATGGAGAGAGAGATGTTTGAGCAGGCAGGTGTCTAGCAGTAGGAAGGGGTTGTTGCAAACTGACTGAAGCTGAGTGCAATATATCTGACCATGCTTGTAATAACGGTTGAACAAGATTCAGTTTACACTCTGCCTGTCTGACAAGAGACTGCACTGCATTAATACAATCTACTAGCACCTGTTGGGAACATGCTGAATAGTGCTCAAAGAAATAAGAGGAGTCATCCTCCAATAACCATACCAGTGATTCTACCTGAGCCATACTAAAGGGGGGAGAAAAGTCATCACTTTCTTTAGGAATACTGGACAAAGCCAACTCTGCACAAACTTGAATCAATGGCTGAACATCATCAAACAGCATCCTGCCCTGATCAACTAGGGAATGAGCAAGACGAATGCATTCTAACAGCTGGTCCCTGGCCCACTCCTTTAATATCTGGCAGCAGTATTCCTTTTCCTCTGTCACCAGCAAAGAAAAGTAAATTACCTCCTCAAGATGCATCTTGCCACAAACAACAGAGCTAAGATGGCTTCTCTGTGCAGCCACTTCTGGTCAGGACTGGCCTTGGTATTCTGTCAGCAACAGGTGTGACCAGAAATGTGTGGACTGACACAGAGAACATTAGACATAATTAAGGTGTAAAGAATATAATTTATTTAAAAATAAGTGAATAACACAAATGTAAACGCACCTCCAGAAAACTATAACTGTGTAAATCCAATCAGATACCCAAACAATAGTGACACACAGCAAACAACTGCTCAAACCAAATATATACAAAACAGGATAAATGAATAGTAATAGTAACAGAGCCGGGGTCATACACGGGAGATCAAACAGAGGGAGCTGGGAGCAAGACAGAACAGAGAGAGGGTTGCAGGAGACGGAGTAAGCAAACAGGAAGGAAGGAATCAGGCTGCAGGGTCAGGATCAGAGTCCAGGATCAGGATACAGGGACACAGGGACACAGGCATGCAGGTCAGGCGCACATGGAGACAATACCAAGGCAGTGAGAAGAAGCATACACAGGGTTTAAATATACTTCCTGCAACCAGCATCAGGTGATGACTGATTGCATAAGATGTTCGCTTCTGACTACTGAGAGACACCCGCTGGTGGACACTGGAACTGCAGCTTATGGATCTGGGACCTACAGTGCCACCAGCAGGTGAGCTCTTTCCTGACAGCTGCTCACCACTCGTCCGCTCGGATTGATCTGGCGTTTGGCCCTGCACGAATGCAATCCCTCTTGACTGCCTCGGAGTACAGGGCCGGGGGAGTGTCTGATCACAACCCGCTACTCTTGACAGTGAACCTCCAGTTGGGGGCTGGAGTGTGGGGTTGGCGTCTGGCTGTCGGCTGGCTCCAGCAGGATCAGGTCGCCTCACACCTTGGAAAGTCGATCCAGTCATATTGGGAGGAGAACGTGGACTCGGCGGATCAGAGAGTGGTTTGGGAGGCATTTAAGGCTGTGACGAGGGGAGAGTGTATTTCTTTTTGTATTGCCGTCTGATTCCAGCTATGCTGCGTTGCTGGAGGCGAGACGCCTTCTCTCTCTGCACGTCTCCGATCTGAGGCTAAAAACTTACAGGCATCTGTGTTTGTACAAGGTGACAAGAATGGTAAATTTTTAGCAATGTTGGTGGCTGACCAACAGCCCCCGGTTAATATCTTAATCACTTATTAGGAACGCTGGGGAGTAGTTAAGACAGATCCTCGTGACATCTTAGAGACGTTTTCTGACTATTTTGAGGCCCTGTATGCTCCACTGCCGGGCGGCCACTCTGCGGCTGCGGCTGCCCTCCTGGGGAGCGTTACCCTCCCGTCCCTGTCAGATGAGGATAGTGCCCTCTTGGACGAACCGATAATGGCTCTGGAGGTGGAAAAAGCCATTGCGGCGTTTCCACCACACAAAGCCCCGGGTCCTGGCGGTTTCCCCATGGACTTTTATAAACAGTATTCGGAACATTTGGCGCCCAGAATTAGTTCTTTGTTGCAGCACTGTTTGGAGGCCGGGGAGCTTCCTCCCTCCATGCTGGATGCCTATATGGTGCTGTTGCAGAAACCTGGTAAGGACCCCCTGGACTGCTCCTCTTACTGCCCTATCGCCCTTTTGAATATGGATCTTAAAATCCTGACAAAGGTCCTAGCCATTAGATTAGCTGGGGTCATTCATTCATTGATAGACCCGGATCAAATGGGCTTTATGCCGGGTAAGTCGGTAGATACTAACATTAGGCGGTTGTTCACTCATCTTCAACTCCCCGGGGAGGCGTCGGGCCAGCGGGTGGTGGTCTCCATAGCTATTGAGAAGGCCTTTGATTCGGTCGATTGGGCCTTTATGCTCAAGACGCTGGATCTCATGAGGTTTGGCCCTAATTTCAAGACCTGGATCCGGCTCCTCTACACGGGCCCTAGAACAGCTATACGTTTGGGATACCTCACCTCCCCGTACTTCCAGGTGGGACGGGGGACGAGGCAGGGGTGTCCCCTTTCCCCGTTCCTGTTTGCCCTCACGCTTGAGCCTATAGCGGTCGCGCTGCGCAGCTCCTCAGCCGTGGGGTTGATCAAAGTCGGTTCCATTAAAGAATGCCTGGCGCTATACGCCGATGATATGTTGTTCCTCGAGGACCCGGGTCCCTCTTTGAGAGCGGCCCTGTCTATCTTGGACGATTTTGGCAAATGCTCCGGCCTCCGGGTCAACTGGAGTAAGTCCTCAATATTGCCCTTTGATGAGGGTGCCCGACCTGCTACAGCTGCGGACCTGCCGCTTCGCTGGGTAGATAGTTTCACTTACTTGGGTATTAAGGTTACTAGGCGCCCTCAAGATTATTATTCATTGAACCTGCTACATTTATTGTCCAAACTCCAGCAAAATGTACTGGCATGGAAGTGACTCCCGCTTTCTTTATTGAGTCGTATTAGTGTCCTAAAAATGAAATTTCTGCCCGTAGTCTTGTATTTCCTCCGAAATTCCTCCGTTGTGGGTACCAATGACATTTTTCAAGAAACTTGATAGTATCATCAGTTCCTTCCTTTGGTCACCGGGGGTTCCCATGATTGGCTTACGAGCCCTCCAGGAACCTTGGGGTAATGGTGGTCTGGCGCTCCCGGATTGGCGCAAGTATTATTTGGCAGGGCAGATGGTGTTTGCGAGGCGCTGGTTGAGGGGCGGATGAGGAGGATTCAGCTACGATCTTGGAAGCGGCTCACCTGGGCTCCTTTGAGACCCTCAGGTTGGCACTGATTAGAGGTCTGGGCTCGGATCTCCCTTTGACGCTTTCCATGAGGGCGACCGTTAAATCATGGACCCAGTCTTTGAAATTGACGTGTCCCAGTTATGTTGGATCCTCTCCTTCCGCTCCTCTGTGGATGAACCCTAATCTTCCCCATTTTCGTTGCTTACCTGATCCAATGTTATGGGCGGTGAGGGGTGTAAAAACCTTGGGGGACATAACGGCGGCGGGAGCACTCCTGCCGTTTGAACGACTGCAGGAAAAATAGTGGCTTCATATTTCGTTATCTCCAGCTGCGTCACGCCTTTCAGGCCCAATTTGCTACTTCTCCGGTGGAGATGTCTCCCTCGGACTTAGAATGCGTGTTGACTTGTGATACCACCCTAAAAACCCTCTCCACTGTCTATAAAGATATGTTCTGATATGTCTCCTGAAAAGAGGTGTGAGGGGGAGGATGAAAGAACTCCCACCGGTGACCTAGTTGGATCGTTGAGAGAACCCAAGGATCTTGGCAATGGGAAGCCCAAACTGAAAAGAAAGTTTGCAGTCTGGCTGTCACGTACCTTGTAGCAGAGCCTGACGTGCAGAGGGAGAACTCTCGTACAGCCCTGGCTCAGGCACCACTGGAGTTACAACAGTGGATGCGAGAGCGCAGTGAGGAAAGAGTGCCTGTGCTGGTCTTCTGATGGCAGTTGAGAAGAGTAGCTGATAAGTCACTGAACACGGCTGGATTGCTGAGCAGCAGGAAGAAGCAGGTACAGAGGTGTGGATGCACAGTGGATGCAGGACAGCATCTCCAGGCACTGGAAGGCGCTGGATGGGCAAAGACTGGAGCAGAGTCAGACAAGCTGGTTTCAGACACAGGTAATTAGATACAGTTCAAGCAGCTGGCAGAGAGTAGTCGGTGTACAGGCAGGGGTTAGCAGCAGGATGTCAAGCAGGAAGCAGGTATAGCAGAGTCAAGGCAAGCCGGGGTCAGGACTGGAGATAGCAACGAAGTCAGACAAGCCAGGTCAATACAGGAATCAATACAAGCACAGGAACAGAACTCAAGGTAAAGCTGCTGATCAGACAGCAAAGACACAGTGCTGCTGAGGTGTTTAAATAAGGCAGCCTGTTGCTAATCACTGAAATTAGTCTGCACTAAGTTAACCCTTAGGTGACAGACCCATGACACTGGCTCCGACTGGGAGAGACTGAGGACTTCTGACGTTAAAAGGGCTTCGCTGTCTCTTGGGGGCTGGTAAGAGCCTTGGTCTTGCGTGAGTTTAGGAAAGAGGCCTGGGTGCCTCTCCAGCATCTTCTGCTATCTCTGTGCTGTTTGGACTGCCTGTAATCCCTGGAACCTGAAGACTGCAATCTTAATGAATAGACTCTAGACCTTCTGACTCTTCTGTCTTGGGAAAGTAGCCCAGAGTTGCCCCCAGTCACTCTGGAAATTGATGGTAAGGCCCTCTTTGGGGAAAAGCTGGACAAGGCAAATGGTATCTTACACCAATTCTGTTTGGCTGAAACCTTGGACAGCTGATCTTGCATCCAGAGGGCTCTTTTGGCCATCACTGTGTGAAGCATTGATCTTGCAGAACAGCAGATCAGAATCAATTGCAGCTTCTCCAATGAAGTCTGCTGATAGCTTCAGCTCTTCTAGCGCTTTAATAATGTCCTCTCTGGGAACATCCTGGTGCAGGGCTGTCTCGACATTTTCAGTCCATGCCCTGATGGCATTAGAGACAGACGTGAGGGCAATAGCCGGTTTACAGGCAGCACCAGAAGCCAAGTAGCTCCTTTTTAGATCTAGGTCGATCCGTCGATCCAAGGGATCATTAAAGAAAGTTAAATCTTCCATGGGAAGTGTGAGATTCTTGGCAAGGCATATGGCCGATGCGTCTACTACCGGCATAGAACTTTGAGTCTCAGTCATTGAGGGTAGAGCTTATTAAGTCTGATTGAGCAGATCTACCACTTGCTGACTTGCCACCTCGCGGTTGGATTCGTAGTCTCTGAAGCAGTCCTTGAAATTTAATTTTTCTGGTAAAGGAACCACGCCACAAGCCCAACACTTCTTGGAAGAGTTGGAAGGTGGAGAAGGGGAATGATGGTGTCTTGATCTAGATCTCTCAGAGGATCTAGAGTGAGATGAGCGGGATCTACGGTCAAGACTGTTCCAGCCCTGCTCACTCCAAGAAAATCCTCAAGGCATCACGATTATGATAAAGGACATTTGTCAGTCCATATAGGCACTCTTGTTTTTTGTGTAAAATACTCATGAGAAGTGGTCCTATACCTATTGTGAAGATCTTGGTTGCGGGACAAATGGCTCATTGCAGGGCCTTGCAGGAGGACCGGCTGTGAGAGAGGGGAAAAAAAGAAAGAAAAAAAGATAGAAAACGAATCATTTCCCTTTAATCAGTCCGAGATGTCCAAATCAAGAAAAGAAAAATGGTTCTCCTTACCAAGGGCTTGCAAAAGGAGGGCAGAGGGAGCAAGGAAAAAAATAGTCCTCGGAGAGAGCAGAGGAAGGAATGGGCCCTTTAATAATTATGAGGAGGAAGGAAACCCCTCCCTCCAATTTGTTTGGGAAAAATGCTGCCTGGTTCCCTCATCCAAGATGGCTGCTCGGGCCTCGATTGAACTGTGCATGCACAAATGCTTTCCTCAAGGCAGCCCTCACTCTCTGCCTCCGAGCGCTGGAACGCTAGTGATGCCGCTCAGAGGGCGATAAAAAGGAGAGGGGCAGCCGAAGGCTAGTAAGACCTTCGGCATAAAGGGGATGCGTAAGGCTCCACAAAGTCTTTCCTTATCCATTTCTTCTCTCCCTTTTGCAAAAACTCGGCAAGAAACAAGACAGCGGACCTAAGGTAAAATGGGGAAGAGGGGAAAGAAGAAAAGAGAGAGAGGGAAAAGAGGAAAGAGAAAAAAAGAGAGAGAAGGAAAAAAGGGGGGGGGAAAAAAGAAAGAAAAAGGACAGTCCTCACGCAAAACTCTGCAAACACAGACATCCAATATAGAGATAGAAGGCAGCATGCATTCCTGTGAAGAAACTCTGCACATAATACCCCAAAGACCCACAGAAGGGGTTCCCGGCCTTATTAGTGCTTTGGGCGACTCAAGAGCAGGGACTGCGCACGGGAGATGCTTAACCCGACGGAAGCTGGCAAAAGGCAGCGGTAAGGACATACTGCTATTCTTCCCCAGTCAGGAAGGTATGAGGAAAAAAAGGAAAAAGAAGAATGATGGGACAGGGGACTAGGCCTTTCTTTTATGCTACTCAATAGTCCTGAGGGAGGAGTAGAGGCAAAGCTCTATAACTAGTATGCTGCCATGGAGGCACCAGGAAAAGTCCTTTGCTCACTCTGGCAGCAAGCTCAATAATTATTGACTCTTCATGACACTAATTAGTATCCTCTTTAGCTGGCACCCGTCCACTGACTTCATTAGCAGGAAGGGATGGCCCTCACCGAACAGGTCCCTAGATGTAGATCTGTACTCACAGAAACCAGAAACAGATCCTTCCAGGTATATCCCCTCTCTCAGTCAGCTCTGCCAGACATCAGGACTGCAGCTTGTACAGAGGAAGGGTAGCAGCCCCCTCCCTCCAGGACCCTGCTCTCCACCTGAAGACCCCCTGCACAAGTGCTCTCTTGGTATGAATAAAATCACCCAGAATGCCTTGAGGCACTTTCGTCTGCCAATGGCCCGAGGCTGTATCTAAATGCTCCCATTTGTCAGGTTTCTTCTCACTGTCCAATATGCCTCGTCCTATTGGACCAGTGTGAAACTGGCAGACAACATGAGCAGCATCGGATCACACTGACCAGACCCTATCAATGGATCACTGCTCCCTGTTAGGCATAGAGTACTTAAATTTGCCTGACAGTTCCCCTGCACTCTCTAGCACCTACCTACAAGGGTGCTACATAAATTTAAACCTGAAAAAGAACAGCGGCCAACATGCTTGTCTAGAAGACATTCTCTAGGCAGAACAAATGAGTTCTAGATTTTTATGATCAATGAGATTGGATGCATAGCTCCTTCTAGCACATGCCTCCATTTGGAAAAGGCTTCCTTAATTGCCAGCAACTCCTTATACCCAATGATATTATTCTTTTCAGCTGACAACATCAAGCAAGAGAAATACACACAAGGATGAAGCTGCATATTTTCCTCTTCTTGCTGGGATAGGGATAGTTCCCACAGCAGAGTCAAAAACATCCACTTCCACTATAAAAGGAATTTCAGGATCGGGATAAACCGATATAGCCGGGCCGCATGGCTGGCATTGTTCAAACTGTTGTTGTTATTAAAGTTCTGCAAAGACAGTGACTTTGGAATTGTGGGAGATTTAGTACGGGAGGAGCCAGGATCATAGACTGCTGAGAGAGAGAGAGCCTTCTCCCAGGGAGCAATAGGACGCGCGGAGCTTGCTGGGAGTGCCTGTATAAAGGGGGCGGGACTCAACTTCACTCTCTTGCCTCAAGGACAGCGTACTGAAAAGAAGGGGAAGAGCTGCTGCGGATCGCAGGAAATTAGGCTGAGGCCTAGTGGCAGACAGCGGAGTTGAAGCCGGCGGTGTGAGTGAGCGGAGGAGTCTCGGTAGCGTGACCGAGTGGAAGGTTGCTGACAGGCGGACTGAGACGGTGAACAGAGCAGGGCCTGGTCGCCGAGGAGATCGAAGCTCCCGGTTTGGGTGAGAGACATCCAGTATCTACATCTTCATTAAACACAGACCTAGGCTGAATCAGGGCAAGACAACTAAACTGTTTGCTTTAACAAGGCCATACTGACATATAGCTAAACCACTGGACACTGCAGATATACATATAGTGCGAGGTGGGTGAACTAGGCCTTAAGCCCTCTATCCAGTCCTAGGCTAGCAACCTGTTGTATTCCACAGAGAAGTAAACGTAACAAATCCTGATGTGTCACAACTATTACCTTGGGGAATACAGTTCATCATCTTTACCTTTATTGGATTATAAATACTTTCCTCGGATTGTTGGGAATTCCTTGCCGGTGAAGACAAATGAGGCCTCACTCTCCAGGAGACTCTTGCAATTCATCATAACGGGGGCCCCCGTTAGTACACAGAGTACACTCTGATAGTTATTCTAGTATTGTTATATTGTCTATTCTACAATAAGTTACCAAGTGTAGTCACTCTTATCTGTGGTCACTCTCTAATTACACCAGATTCTTTAAAGTGTTGTTAATTGTTGCTGAACGCAATCCTCTAGCATACATATATATACAAATAAATGTATATGTGTGGCCTGTGTTCCGGATCCTGAGTGCTGAACTAAAATCCTGAATTCCCAACCAAGGATTTAGGTTTATCTCTGTAGCAACATTTGTGTTATTCCTGATTCTGTTTGCATATTCCTGTTTTACATCAAAAGTCAAAAGCAGTAAACCGATTATTCACTGCAATACTTGTGGTCTCAATTATTCAAAATTACAGAACTAATAGTGTCAGATGGGTTGGAGCAGGCTCAGGGCACAAGAAGTAAAGAGGATACCCATGCAACAGGCCACTCCCTCTGGGGCAGGGCTATACCAATATTGGTGCAGAAGTGAAAAGAGTATTTAGCTTACGAAAAGCAGTCAGATGCCCTTTGTGTGGTCACCGAAAGCACACTTTCTTTGTCAGCTGTGGAATTGGTGCTATCACTTTAGAGAAGTGTATTAAGAATTTTCTGTAGAAATTGGCAAATCCAACAAATCGTTGTATACCCTTAACTTTTAGGGGCAGCTTTGATCTTCTCAGGATCCAAGCTTACTCCGTTAGGAGAAATATTATATCCCAAAAACTGCATCTGGGTTCTTTCAAACTTAAATTTCTCCAATTAAATACATTAATAAGCCAATTCTTCCTTAACCTTTCAAAGGCAGTGCAAACATCTTTTTTAAAAACCTGGAGGAGCATCGCAAGCATGAGAGTATTAATTTCTTTTTAACAGTATATACCAATCATAGTGAATAGGGTTGAGCGAACACGGACTGTATTATTCGTGTTCGTACCGAATAATTGGATTTTTGTTACCCGAACATGGACCCGAAAACTTTACTGTATGTTCGGGTAAAAATCCGTGTTCATTTTATTTCTGGGTTTTGTATGTATTGGCGCGCTTTTCATGGCGGGCTTTCAACAGCCAATCAACAAGCGTTTAACTGGTGTGCCTTAAGCCATCCCAGACATGCCTACAAATGTATTAGTAGCTGTGATTGGCCATCTGAAGCATGTGACCAAGTCTTTATAAGTTCGAGACGGAGGGCCGCTGCGTCATTATGCTGTAGTTCAGGGACAGAGCACACATCATACGTGCTGGCTGCTGATTAGGGACAGTCAGGCAAAAATCATTTGTGTCCGAATAGAATTGAGGGACAGGTCGGAGTGTTTTAGGCAGGGCGAGATATAGCCATTTTAGGGCGAGGCTGCTGATTTTTAGGGTCAGTGTTCTACAATCGATTTTTCTGTTTGCGGTTTGCAGTGCCGCAGTGACCGATCTTATCAATCCTTTTAGGGAGAGGCTGGAGATATTTAGGGTCAGTGTTGTACTAGAATCGATTTTGCAGTGTGGGGGGGGTTTGCAGTGCCGGCAGTGACCGATCTTATCGATCATTTTAGGGAGAGTCTGGAGATAGGCAGGTGTCAGTGGTCCACATCGATTTTGCTGTGTGTGGGGTGCAGTGAACACAATCTTTTTGCCCACTGAGGAGGAGGGAGAAAAGTCTTTTTTATCGGTCACTGTGTGCAGCGTTTTTCCTTCAGTGCTGCTGTGCTGACTGTGATAATACACTGCTGTGTTCACATGTGCTATTATTGAGTGATTTCAAAAGTTATACACTTTTTTCTATTCCACTATTCAATATACACCCTTGGGTTAAAAAAATTAAATTGTGGCATAGTCTGTACTAATCTAGTTAAAAATTACAAACTTAAAAGGGGAAGTTTTTTTTTTTCACTCCATAGCCTGTAGCAGAGCTGACTGATATAAGACACTGCTGTTCACGTGTGCTATTGATAAATCACCAATTTTATATCATATTTTCTATTCCGCTATTCAATCTACACCTTTGGGTATAAACAATTAAATTGCGGGATAGTCTGTGTCGGTACGTGTGAGATACACCTTTCCAATTTTTGGGGCGCATCTCATACTGCCGAGGATTTGAGGGTGCTGCCTGTTCCGAACTCCTCCTACTCCTCATCCTGCCTTTGGGGGTACAAAAAATAGTAATTTTGGCCTAGTCTGGGTCTCTACGTGTGAGATACATACACCTTTTGATATCATATTTTCTATTCCGCTATTCAATCAAAACCTTTGGGTATAAACAATTAAATTGCGGGATAGTCTGTGTCGGTACGTGTGAGATACACCTTTCCAATTTTTGGGGTGCATCTCATACTTCCGAGGATTTGAGGGTGCTGCCTGTTCCGAACTCCTCCTACTCCTCATCCTGCCTTTGGGGGTACAAAAGATAGTAATTTGGGCCTAGTCTGGGTCTCTACGTGTGAGATACATACACCTTTTTTTTGATAATATTTTCTATTCCGCTATTCAATCTACACCTTTGGGTATAAACAATTAAATTGCGGGATAGTCTGTGTCGATACGTGTGAGATACACCTTTCCAAATTTTGGGGTGCATCTCATACTGCCGAGGATTTGAGGGTGCTGCCTGTTCCGAACTCCTCCTACTCCTCATCCTGCCTTTGGGGGTACAAAAAATAGTAATTTGGGCCTAGTCTGGGTCTCTACGTGTGAGATACATACACCTTTTGATATCATATTTTCTATTCCGCTATTCAATCTACACCTTTGGGTAAAAACAATTAAATTGCGGGATAGTCAGTGTTGGTACGTGTGAGATACACCTTTCCAATTTTTGGGGCGCATCTCATACTGCCGAGGATTTGAGGGTTCTTCAGTCTGCCTCCTGCCTGTTCCGAACTCCTCCTACTCCTCATGCTGCCTTTAGGGTACAAAAAATAGTAATCGGGCCTAGTTTGTGTTTGTACGTGTGAGATACACCGTTTTGTAAAATTTGTCCTATTCCGCTATTCAATATACACCCTGTTTGAGTGTAAAAAATTTAATTGCGGGATAGTGTGTATCAGTACATGTGAGATACACTTTTTTAAATTTGTTTGGCGCATCTCCTTCCACCGCCGAGGATTGCAGGGCGCTTCAGTTTGCCTCCTGTTCCCAACTCCTCCTACTCCTCTTCCTCAGCCTGCCTTTAGGGTACAAAAAATTGTAATCGGGGCCTAGTCTGTGTTTGTACGTGTGAGATACACCGTTTTGTAAAATTTTTCCTATTCCGCTATTCAATATACACCCTGTTTGTGTGTAAAAAATTAAATTGCGGGATAGTCTGTATCGGTACATGTGAGATACACCTTTTTTAATTTGTTTGGCGCATCTCCTTCTAACGCGGAGGATTGCAGGGCGCTTCAGTTTGCCTCCTGTTCCCAACTCCTCCTACTCCTCTTCCTCATCCTGCCTTTAGGGTACAAAAAATAGTAATCGGGGCCTAGTTTGTGTTTGTACGTGTGAGATACACCGTTTTGTAAAATTTATCCTATTCCGCTATTCAATATACACCCTGTTTGAGTGTAAAAAATAAAATTGCGGGACAGTCTGTATCGGTACATGTGAGATAAACCTTTTTAAATTTGTTTGGCGCATCTCCTTCTACCGCCGAGGATTGCAGGGCGCTTCAGTTTGCCTCCTGTTCCCAACTCCTCCTACTCCTCATCCTGCCTTTAGGATACAAAAAATTATAATCGGGGCCTAGTCTGTGTTTGTACGTGTGAGATACACCGTATTATAAGATTTTTCCTATTCCGCTATTCAATATACACCCTTTTGGAGTGTAAAAAATTAAATTACGGCATAGTCTGTATCGGTACGTGTTAGATACACCTTTTAAATTAGTTTGCTCAATACATATAGCTCCCCTTCGGGCAGTGATTTACATTGATCACTTGCCTGATGGTGGATGCTCTGACACACGATCCTACACGAACCCATGCTATTGTGAAGGTAAATCAATGCTCTTTTTCTAATCCTACATTGTGTCTGAATGGATGGCTGAGTCTCTGCTATCAGCGCTGCACTTGGGTCCACAATTTGTTTATATATTAAACATCCAGTTATTACTGAGGCTTTTTTTTTTTATTTTAATTGGAAGAAGATACATTTGCTCTCTTTTTAACTTCCAAGCCCAATAAGATCCAATTGGATACTTGGAATTTAAACTATCCCTCGGATCTATCCAAATGAATTATATACATTTCTATGATCAAAGCAATATTTGCTTCATATATATTGTTTTACCCATGCAGCGTTTCTTTGTGTGCAGATATCAGCCTATCCACTAGCACATGGTTTGAACCTATGTTCTATTTTTTGTAGAACAATTTAAACATAACCATTTTTGGTGATTGTTTCTTTTTGTTTTTCCTTTTCCTCCCTCTGTCAGACAGATCTCCCAATTCTTTTTGGGTTCCAGCTGTCCCCATTCAGTCTATTGACTGACGGGCACACACCAACAAGAACGTGCTTAAATATCATACCTCCAATTTCTGCTATCCACTTTCCTCATTCCGGCACCCAAATATAGGGACGAAAGCATTCCAGCTTTTTGTTTTTAAATACCATGGGCAGGCATACACTCTAAAGTGTCATCGGACAGATTCTGTAAGTGTTCCATTACAGATATATTATGTCTAAATTCTGAATGAACTGCAATGACTATAAAACATTGTTATGTGTTTTCCATATTTACCAATGATTGATTGATGTATAATTGATCACTTGCAGACCGCCACTTTAAGGTTGCCCCAGAAGAAGGAATTCTGTTGTGTCTCTGAAACGCGTTGGGCACTCACCTTTATACAGCGGTATTGGTATCTGCCTCATGACCCGATGAATTGTATACAGCTTGCTTTATGTTTTTAATCAATTTTTGTTACTATAACCTTCAATAAATTTATATAATTTTACATGTCTGTTTCTAAGTTACTATTTGTGCCTTAAAAGTCCCACCCCAAGGGGAATTCTTTTTTGAGCTTTTAAATTTGTTTGGCGCATCTCCTTCCACCGCCAAGGATTGCAGGGCGCTTCAGTTTGCCTCCTGTTCCCAACTCCTCCTACTCCTCTTCCTCATCCTCCCTTTAGGGTACAAAAAGTTTTAATCGGGGCCTAGTCTGTGTTTGTACGTGTGAGATACACCGTTTTTTATCCTTTTTCCTATTCCGCTATTCAATATACACCCTTTTGGGATAAAAAACATTAAATTGCGGCATAGTTTGCATATTTGACTGTGAGATACACCCGTGCGATACTGTTGTTGTTTTGTTCCGCTATTCAATAAACACCTTTCTAGGGCAAGATCATAAATTACAGAAATATGAGGAGACCGTCAAATAGGGGCCGTGGCCTGGGTCGTGGTGCTGCTGGTAGAGCTCCTGTTGCAAGGAGAGGACGTGGTCGATCTGTGCCAGCTACACGCACAAGTGAAACACCTTCCTCAAGTGTGAGTAGGCGACAGAACCTGCAGCAGTATTTGGTAGGGCATCATACGCCTCTAGAAGTGATGAGGCCAGAAGAAGTAGAGGCGATAGTAGATTGGTTTGCTGCTGACAGTGCCTCTAGTTCCTTCACATTGTCTCCCACCCAGTCTACTGCAGAAAGGTCAGAGTTGGCACCTGCAGCCGATGTCCAACCGTCTTTCACCTCACCCCCTTGCAAATCAGGCAAGCAGTCTGAGCCCCAAGTCATACAGCAGTCTCTTCTTCTTTTTGAGGACTCTGTCAGCAGGGTTTCCCAGGGCCATCCACCTAGCCCTGCCCCAGAAGTGGAAGAGATTGAGTGCAGCGATGCCCAACCACTTATTTCTCAAGATGAGTACATGCAAGGACCATCGCAGCACGTCTCCGATGATGACGAAACGCAGGTGCCAACTGCCGCGGCGTTCAGAATTGTGGAGACCGACAAGGAGGGCAGGGGTGAAGACTGGGTGGAAGATGATGTGGGGGACGATGAGGTCCTCAACCCCACATGGAATGAAGGTCATGCAGGTGACCTGAGTAGTTTGGAGGAAGAGGCGGTGGTCGTACAGAGCCACCAGCACAGCAGAAGAGGGAGCAGGGTGCAGAAGCGGAGCGGCCGTGCCCTAGACACTACGCCTGCTACTGCCCAACGCAGCAAGGGAATGAGCGCAGCAAAGCCAGCTCAAAGGAGTTCTCTAGCGTGGAAGTTCTTCAGAAAATGTGCTGATGACAGGACACAAGTGGTTTGCACCCTGTGCAATCAGAGCCTGAAGCGAGGCATAAACCTTCTCAACCTGAGCACAACCTGCATGATCAGGCATCTAAGTGCAAAGCACGAGCTGAAGTGGAGTAGACACCTTCAAAACCAAGAAACGTCTCTGGCTCATCCTGCTTCCTCTTCTGCTGCAGTCTCAGCAGCTCCATCCACATCTGTAGTGATACCGGCACCTGCCACCCCGCAAACAGACGATCTGTCAGCAACACCACCACCTGGGTCACCAACCATCTCCACAATGTCCCGTGGAAGCGTTCAGCTTTCCATCTCCCAAACACTTGAGAGGAAGAGGAAGTACCCCCCTACCCACCCGCGATCCCTGGCCCTGAATGCCAGCATTTCAAAATTCTTGGCCTTTGAAATGCTGTCATTCCATCTGGTGGAGACGCACAGTTTTAAAAACCTTATGTCGGTCGCTGTCCCACAGTACGTCGTGCCCAGCCACCACTACTTTTCCAGGCAAGCCATCCCTTCCCTGCACAACCAAGGGGGGGAAAAAATCAGGTGTGCACTGCGCAACGCCATCGGTGGCAAGGTCCACCTAACTACCCATACGTGGACCAGTAAGCACGCTCAGGGGCGTTATATCTCCCTAACGGCACACTGAGTAAATGCAGTGGCGGATGGGCCTGAGGCGGATAGCAATTTGGCGCATGTCCTTCCACCACCGAGGATTGCAGGGCGCTTCAGTTTGCCTCCTGTTCCTAACTCCTCCTACTCCGCTTCCTCATCCTCTACCGCCTCCTCATCCGGTCAGCGTAACACCTTCACCACCAACTTCAGCACGGCCAGGGGTAAACGACAGCAGGCAGTTTTAAAACTTGCATGTTTGGGGGAAAAACCACACACCGCGCAGGAGTTGTGGAGGAGCATGGAACAGCAGACAAATGAGTGGTTGCTGCCAGCGAGCCTTAAGCCCGGCCTGGTGGTGTTCGATAACGGGCGAAATCTCCTAGCAGCTCTGGGCCTACCCGTTTTGACGCACATCCCTTGCCTGGCGCATGTGCTGAATTTGGTGGTGCAAAGGTTCCTTAAAAATTATCCCGATATGTCAGAGCTGCTGCAGAAAGTGCGGGCCGTCTGTGCGCACTTTCGGCATTCTCACCCTGCTGCTGCTCACCTGTCAGCGCTGCAGCGTAACTTCGGCCTTCCCGCTCACCGCCTCATATGTGACATGCCCACAAGGTGGAACTCCACCCTGCACATGCTGGAAAGACTGTGCAAGCAGCAGCAGGCCATAGTGGAGTTTCAGCTGCAGCACGCACGCGTGCGTCGCTCTGCGGAACAGCACTACTTCACCACCAATAACTGGGCCTCCATGCGAGACCTGTTTGCCTTGTTGCACTGTTTTGAGTACTCCACCAACATGGCCAGTGCCGATAACGCAGTTGTCAGCTTAACTATCCCACTTCTATGCCTCCTTGAAAAAACAATTCGGGCGATGATGGAAGAGGATGTGGCACAGGATGAGGAGGAGGAGGAGGAGGATGAAGAGGTAACATTTCCAAGGCTTTCAGGGCAGTCATTCGCAAGGGGCTCCGAGGGTGGGTTCCTGCACACACAAACGCCAGGGACACAATTGTCCAGCAGGGGCACAGTTCTGGAGGATGAGGACGATGAGGAGGAGGAGATGGAGGAGGAGATGGAACTATGTTCACAGCAGGGTGGCACCCAGGCCAGCTCATGGCCATCACTGGTGCGTGGCTGGGGGGATACAGAGGACACAGACGATACACCTCCCACAGAGGACAGCCTTTCGTTGCCTCTGGGCAGGCTGGCACACATGAGCGATTACATGCTGCAGTGTCTCCACAACGACCGCCGAGTTGCCCACATTCTAACTTGTGCTGATTACTGGGTTGCCACGCTGCTGGATCCCCGTTACAAGGACAACGTACCATCCTTAATTCACTCACTGGAGCGCTATCGCAAGATGCGCAAGTACAAGCGCGCGCTGGTAGACGCAATGCTGCTGGCATTCCCACCTGACAGCGGGGCCACAGTGGAAGCACAAGGCAGAGGAGGAGGAGGAGGAGGAGGAGGAAGAGGTCGCCAACGCAACCAGGGCACCGCCAGCACCTCAGAAGGCAGGGTTAGCATGGCCGAAATGTGGAAAAGCTTTGTCAGCACACCACAACAAACAGCAGCACCAGCAGCTCATATGGAACGTCTTAGCAGGAGGCAGCATTTCACCAACATGGTGGAGCAGTATGTGTGCACACGCTTACATGTAGTGAATGACGGGTCTGCCCCCTTCAACTTCTGGGTCTCCAAATTGGGCACATGGCCTGAGCTTGCCCTTTACGCCTTGGAGGTGCTGGCGTGCCCTGCAGCCAGTGTATTATCTGAACGGGTATTTAATGTGATAGGGTAAATCCGCGCTTAGGATAGAAAAGGATAGTAGGAAACTAAAAATGGTTCAATTGGCTGCAGCCCACCTCGGAATATAACCTCAAAGAGATTATACAGTATGCGTAGGTAAAAAGGGAAGTGTTTGGCGCTGCCAATATGTATGTAAAGATAATATTAGGTATAATTAGAAATGTGTGGTGTATTGTTATTCAAGGAGTAAAGTGCAGTAAAAAAAATGCTCACATATGAATAATACATATAAAAACAACAATAAATGTATATAAAATCTGAAAATCTAAAACACTGTGCAAATAGAAGTAAAAACTAGTACCTCTCAAGTGAGGGTGAAAAAGTGATGTAGTGATTGATGTAATATGAGTGGTAAGCACCACCCAAAAAGGATGTTTCTTGTAAAGAGAAACTGTGCCCACAATGGTTAAAATATATAGGTATTGAAGAGTGAGCCAAGTGTGATATAGTGCAATAGATTTGTGTACAGTGACAAATAAAACCAAATAAATCCTAAATGCGAAATAAACACACCAAATGAGATGAAGAGCTCAAAGGTGTGGAACAAGGCTGTGCAGATAAAGTGAACAGTGCCCAAAAAAGTGCTCAGAAAAAAGGGGGGCTTAGCCTTGCAAGGTTTCAAAAGAATGGTGACGGTACACAAGAAGGATAGAGTGTATCAAAAAATAATGGTGTTAAAAAAACTATATAAATGTGAACAATTCAAAATATAAATAAATGGAATGCCTTAAAAGATAAAGATACAAATGGAAGAAGTATATAAAAGTCTTTGAAACCAAATATCATTAAAAAAGTCCAAAGTTATAAAAATAAGGTGCCAAGAAATTCGGGTGCCACGGGGTGAGTAATGGTGGTATTAAATAGTTCGGTGTATATTTTAACCATTGTGGGCACAGTTTCTCTTTACAAGAAAAATCCTTTTTGGGTGGTGCTTTTTCACCCTCACTTGAGAGGCACTAGTTTTTACTTCTATTTGCACAGTGTTTTAGATTTTCAGATTTTATATACATTTATTGTTTTTTTTATATGTATTATTCATATGTGAGCATTTTTTTTTTACTGCACTTTACTCCTTGAATAACAATACACCACACATTTCTAATTATACCTAATATTATCTTTACATACATATTGGCAGCGCCAAACACTTCCCTTTTTACCTACGCATACTGTATAATCTCTTTGAGGTTATATTCCGAGGTGGGCTGCAGCCAATTGAACCATTTTTAGTTTCCTACTATCCTTTTCTATCCTAAGCGCGGATTTACCCTATCACATTCCATAACTCACACTCATTTCACTCAAGTGTGCTTGATCTGCAGCTATGGATCTTTTTAGCTATATAGGAAGTAGAGAGGTTAATATTGAAGAAATTTTCAATCATGTAAGAGTGACTAATAACCATGACCTCAATGGCCTTTTCAAACAGTTAAAACATGATTTAGAAAAGCAGATAAGAGTGTGGTGGGACATCTCAACCTTAGAGATGTACATTAAGGAGAGAATGACCCCCCGCAGATTGAGGTGGGAAGTACACCCCAATGATGCCATTTCTGACCAAGGCCTTATGGATGAATGGTACAATTTTTTTAACAGATGTGAATCAGAATTACTTAAACAAATTATCGGGAGAAGGAAATTTAAACTTAAAGAAATAGAAAAAGACATTACCAGACTCAAAACCCTTCTGACCCCTTTCTCAACCACTAAAGAATACAAGGATAAAGAGAAGGAATTACAAACCAGTATTGCCAAATACAACATTGAAGTCCAAAAAAAGAAACAGAAAAAATTTACTAGGGACACCTTGGACTATAAGGACCGGAAGGTCTACAAATGGCAAACCTCCCTAGGAGATGAAGCAATGGAGGTACAAGAAACACCGGCTCATCCATCGAGAGAAACAACTCCTGATGATGAAGAACTAGAAGATGAACCCATTACACCAATCTCCAGAACACCAGCCACACCTTTTCCCAGGACACCTCTTGAAACGCCTTTTAGACCTAGCAGGGAACAACCACAATATGCACCCAGACAAGACAGAAACTACCAGGAATTTCCCCCGAGACCCCAGAGGACACCTAGGGGCAATAGGAATTACAGATTCTTCAATCAAAGATACGAATCTCCCCAGTACAGATTACCCACTTTTAACAGGTTTTCCCCATTGAGGGAAAGAAGGAATCCCCCACCAAGAGAATACGAGAGGAATGAGAGAGAAAATTTTTTTCTATGGAACAATCGAGGAAGATCTCCGAGACAACAAGGATGGTACAACCGAGGAGGAGGACAAAGAGAGATGAGACCCCCAGGGTTTACCGACAACCGATGGAGGCAGGACAACAGAGGGTGGCAGGATCGCAGCCATCAATTCATTCCAACCTATCAGAGGGGAGGGATGAACCCCATGGGGACCTACTACAATTCTGGGAGACAGAATACGTGGAACAGAAACTGGTCAGGAGGAAACGGACCAGAGGCAAACGGGGGGGGGGGGAGAAAGAAAGCAAAGGCGCGAATTTTAGGGAAGGGAATTTTTAACCTGACGGACATTGTTTTTACCAAAGATGAATTGGAAATTTTAGACCTTGGCCTTAAGTACGCACCCGTACAAAAATTTATTCGAAAACTAAATATTAAGAAGTTTCTCACATTAAAAGGAGCACAAAGAAAATCACACAATACCACCTTTAAACACACAGATTTTAGAAATCGCTCTACCTTTAATCCTAAGGTACCCAACAATGAGTGTGTTAACGCATTTAAGAAAATGGTGGAACACGAGATAAAAAATTTAGACACCAACAATAACCACAGTAAGAAAATTTGGAAAACGATCAAAAAACTGGAAGATAATAAAAAGATTGTCATAAGACCGGCGGATAAGGGGGGAGGTTTGGTCATTCTGAAAAAGGAGGACTATGAAGAGGAGATGAACAACTTAGTACAGGTTCCCGATACTTATAAGAAATTGAAATCAAACCCCAAAAGAGAATATAAGAACAAATTGAAACGTTATATAAAAAAGGGGAAGGAAATGGGCATCCTTACTGATAAAGAAGCTAATTATCTACTTCCATCTGCATCCAAAACCCCTGTACTGTACTACCTCCCAAAGATCCACAAAAGGATAGCAAAACCTCCCGGGAGACCGATTGTTAGTGGGGTGGACTCACTCTTCTCTAGGCTAGGGGAGTATCTAGATCAATACCTCCAGCCCCTAGTACCCAAAGGCAACTCCTATTTGAAAGATAGTGCACAATTGATAAGGGAACTTCAAAACACAGAGGTTGAAGACAACTGGATACTGGTGACAGTGGACGCCAACTCCCTGTACACCAGTATCAAACAGAAGGACGGACTAAGAGCAGTGAAAAAAGCATTACACGAGCGATCGGACCTCAAACAGACACAAATGGAGTACATCTTAGAGGGACTTGAACTAGCAATGTCAAATAACTATTTCTGGCATTCCCACTCTTTTTATGTTCAGACTAAAGGCGTTGCTATGGGGGCACGTTACGCCCCGAGCGTTGCTAACCTAGTTATGGACCTACTTGAAGAGGAATACGTTTACAATACACAAAGACCTAATTTATGTTTCTATCGGAGGTATATTGATGATGTTTTTATGGTATGGAAAGGATCACAACAAACACTAGACATGTTCATCGAAGAGTTAAATAATAAAAGATACGGGATCAAATTTACGGGAAACCAAAGTACAACACAAATAGACTTTCTGGATCTACAAATATATAAAGACAATGGGGGACTACAAACTAAAACTTTCTTCAAGAAGACGGACAAAAATGGCTATATCCCTATAACAAGTTGCCATCACCCCAAGTGGAAACAGAATATACCGAAAGGACAATACATGAGGCTTCGACGGAACTGTGGAAAAATCGAAGAATTTGAGGAACAAGCCAAATTACTAACAAACAAATTCATTGAAAAGGGATATAGAAAGGAGACACTAGAAACTATTAAAAAACAAGTGAAAAATATGAATAGAGAAACTCTACTCACCGAAAGAGTTAGAAACAAAAACACAGACTTCGATTATGCCTTTATTACTGGCTATAATAAGCAACATAAGAAAATGGAAAAGATTTTCAAAAAGTATTGGCCTATCCTAAAATCAGACAGAACCCTAGCCAATATTCTTCCAAACAAGCCCAAATTCATCTACCGTAAGGCACCTACACTGCGGAATAGATTAGTACAGAATGTAGTGGACCCACCTAAACAGATACATATTTTCCCAGATATGAAAGGGTTCATACGATGTCGGAAATGCTTGGCATGTAGAAACAACCCACTACAACCAAAGAAGATCACAGAATTTAGATCATATGTCAACAGAAGAAATTTCAAAATTAATAGACTCATCACATGTCATAGTACACATGTGACTTATGTTGTGGAATGCAGTTGCCGACGCCAATATGTAGGTAGAACCACCCGTCCCCTATACATACGCATACGTGAACATATTAAAAACATAAAAAAGGGCTTTCCTAAACATGGCTTGTCGAAACATTTTCTTGATGTGCATAACAAAAATCCGCAAGGTCTAGTTTTTTACGGTATCGATACCATAAAAGAACACTGGAGGGGAGAAAATAAGACAAGAAAAATATCTAAAAATGAGACTAAATGGATATACCAACTATGCAAAAGGAATAAATCGTCTATGCTTTGCCACGTATCATGTCTAGTGTCCTCCATCCCTGTAATCATATACATAAAAAATAAAAACAAGAGTGTGGGACTTTAAATGAGGTTAACTGGACAAGGAAATTTATTAAAAAATACAAAAACATATAAGAAAATATTTTTGCAAAGACACACACGGAGATATAACAACCAATCAAGGTACAATATTGATACAGGTAAGTACAAATAAATTATACATTTCTCGGATCATAACGGATCTCTCTGGAATATATAGGTACAATGAAAACTCATAATCTCTGTGTGGACATAATGTAAGTATATCATGATACTTTGGACTAATTGAGTAATTGTAGGCTCGACGCGTTTCATGGACCTCCGTCCATTCATCAGGAGCTTAAAGATTTGTCTATGAAATGAAAATATGGAATAAATTAGTGTATTAGTTAAACCTGAATTAATTTGGAAGGTATAAAGAAAAAGACACTACCTTGTGCAGTGTCAGAAATCATGAGCTGTCCAGTCCAGAGATGAGGGATCAACTGAAACCCGGAAGAAGCCTGATCCGGGGCTGAGGCGCGGAATATGTCACAGCAGGGGGACAACAGGAGGGGAGGGAATAGGACCATGATCATAGCTACTCAGGGACTCCTGGTGCGTTGCTGAAAATTGTGTTGGTAAAGGCACGTTGTAGGTCAAAAGGCAGGGTCTGTAAGTATGTATAAAAACCTTCAATAAATATACTGGAAAAATTAATTAGATATACTGAGAAAACATCTCAGGGACACATTTGTCAGCGGTATTGAATACATGTACTAAAATGAATAGACCCAAAACAAAATGGTGCCAGTAAGAAAAACCATAGAGAAACCACCAGGAGAAATGAATTATTGGAATTGGATAGGGCTTAATAGGGAAGCCCATCACAAAAAAGTGCCAAAAGAGAACCAATGAAGAACCACCAAGGAGATGTGAGTATGATGAAAATGAAGTAAACAGGACTTACTAATGAAGTCCATAACAGGATCCAAATGCAAGAGAAGGTAGGAGGAGAAAAGAAGAGAGAGACCCAAGAGAGGAGAGAGGGAAAAACCTCTGCAGCGAAGGGAGGGTAACTGTGAGAAAGGTAAGTAAACGAAAATGTGCCAAAAGAAAACCACAGTGACAGAAGTGCTACTGATTGGCTTAGTGAGAAGTGAAAAAGTGATCCATGCATAAGAGATATACCCTGGCCGAAAAAAGGAGGGGCGCCAGGGAAATGGAGAGACTGTGAAAAGAAATAAGGTGCAAAGACAAGCCCGATGTAACAAAAATATAGTGCGCTAGAGAGCCAGTGGGATGAGGATGTGCTGCGGGGCAAGTATGGACCGAAATGGTGTGGAGGTAAGGAGCATGTGTAGGATAGAGTTATACCTGTTCGCCCGAGGTTGGTGGTGGGTGTAGTAAACCTAGAGGAGTGAGGGTTGGTCTGGTCCCGTCCGTGTCCACAGTTGCTGGGATAATACCACGCCAGCGCCATGCTGGCGTCAGTCTAAATAGGCGGCCAGGGAGCCTCCCACATCCGGTTAAGTAAACCGGACATGAGTCGGCACGGCCCGCCACTGACGCTTGAGGATGGAAGTCACCTTGGCAACGGGACGCACAAGGGCCATCACATACCAGGTGTAATGGGCATGGCGCCGATGGGGGGCGTGACGCCCCACCCCCATCCCGGATGCTTGTGCAGAGACAGGCACAGGGGGGGAGGCGGCTGGCCATCCATCGCAGCCCCGGACCAGGAAGTCCGGATCAGCTGGGTCCCCCACACCTGGTCTGGAGGAGGGAAGCTCAGAATTCAAAACTTAGGATATATTGAATTGGATTAAAAAATAATGTAAGGTTCCATGATCACCTGTGCAATGAAAATTCCGCTGACAAATGTGTCCCTGAGATGTTTTCTCAGTATATCTAATTAATTTTTCCAGTATATTTATTGAAGGTTTTTATACATACTTACAGACCCTGCCTTTTGACCTACAACGTGCCTTTACCAACACAATTTTCAGCAACGCACCAGGAGTCCCTGAGTAGCTATGATCATGGTCCTATTCCCTCCCCTCCTGTTGTCCCCCTGCTGTGACATATTCCGCGCCTCAGCCCCGGATCAGGCTTCTTCCGGGTTTCAGTTGATCCCTCATCCCTGGACTGGACAGCTCATTATTTCTGACACTGCACAAGGTAGTGTCTTTTTCTTTATACCTTCCAAATTAATTCAGGTTTTAACTAATACACTAATTTATTCCATATTTTCATTTCATAGACAAATCTTTAAGCTCCTGATGAATGGACGGAGGTCCATGAAACGCGTCGAGCCTACAATTACTCAATTAGTCCAAAGTATCATGATATACTTACATTATGTCCACACAGAGATTATGAGTTTTCATTGTACCTATATATTCCAGAGAGATCCGTTATGATCCGAGAAATGTATTGTATAATTTATTTGTACTTACCTGTATCAATATTGTACCTTGATTGGTTGTTATATCTCCGTGTGTGTCTTTGCAAAAATATTTTCTTATATGTTTTTGTATTTTTTAATAAATTTCCTTGTCCAGTTAACCTCATTTAAAGTCCCACACTCTTGTTTTTATTTTTTATGTATATGGATATACCAACTGGAATCGTTACAACCCGGAGGCTTAAACCTGGATATAGACCTCAATTGTTTTATATCTAACTTTTAAAATGTATTCTTATTTATTTATTGACCTTTACACCCTAATTCAATTTTAACCATTATTTACCAACTGGCAGTCAGTCTATTTACCCCGGATCTCCTCTGGGCTATAGTTCTCCCTCCAAAAGACCCCTGTTTGGAACATATTATTTTATAAGAGCACATGAATAATTTTTCAATAATTTTTAATATCAATATTTATACCATAGTTCCGTACATATACTCTTCTTATAATCACATTGTACTTATATGCTCGGCACATATAATTCCCAAGGTCCAACCTGAATTCCCATGTATATTCACACCACGAAACATTAGCGATGGACATTCTGTCTATATTTTGTTTTTATACACATTGTTATATGAACACTTCCACTAAAATATATATATATTTTTATCTAGAGGAATTTTGTATCTAGATAAATCCTATTTTAATCACTATCTGTTCATCTATACATATGCACATTTTTTAGCCAAAAAATGTTTTACCTATTTTTGGCCAATATATTTTTTAGCCAATTTTGGTCTCCCATGACTACATTCAATATACCTCCTTTTATTTACATATTTATTGATTTTATCTATCATCCATTATTTACAGATTCATGCATATTCGTTCTCTGATTTACAATTTAATTATTCCAACATAATTATGCTCTATTATTAATAGTTGTCTTCATGTAACGCAGGAATATATTAATTTTTATCCAGAACCTAACTACTTATAGAACACCCACTTTGCTGTGGGAATTGAGTTTATTTGAATACCCCATCTATACGCATTTTATAGTACTATTCCCTCATGGAGATGCTTTTTTGTTGCCTTTTTACAAATAAATACAGTATATATACACATATCCCAATATAGACCAATTGAATCTGACCCATTATCGGGTCTATATATGCTGGATAAATATGGTATATATATATGCAAGAATGACTACCGGTTTACCAGTGTTTTTCATTTTATATAATTATTTTTATTTATCCCATTTTTACAATTTCTTTTACTGGTTTGGTCCAAATTTATTAGTCTAAAATTCCAATTCCTGTTTTTAGCACTTCAATATCTATCTTCTAACCGATAAGCTTTTTTATAGCAGACCGTTTATTTCATTCCCAGTGTACACGGCCAGTACGTGAACACAATCTGCTGACAGTTCAGGATTATCAGCACAATCCGGATGTCCGTAACCTTGCTGTTGATACTGGAAACCTAATTAGAAGCAATACTCGCAACAAGGATCTAATTTACATAGACCGGTTCTACCTAACAACAAGTGACCAGACACTTGTTGTTTTTTCTGATTGGGTAGCCGCCTAAAAACCATTGAAGCTACTCTGGGTTGCTAGGTAACCACTCTTGCATTTAAGGAAGCGGAATTGCGGCGGTCTGCGCTACTCCTGATGACGTCAACACGACGAAACATGTAGAGTGCGCACCGGATCACTTCCGCTTGTGTTTTACTGAGGCTTGGGACGCAGATCCGGGTGGTGGAATACACGCTACACATCGCTACACCGACAGAGGGGACCTTGCGGCTCCTATGCCATATGAATGTGTATTTCAGCTGCTATTTATGTGAGTACCGTTTTTTATCTTGACACAATAAAGTCTGTTAAACGTTACTTCACTATTGGAGGCATCTTTTCTTCACATATGTCCTGGGATGGCTAATATGGAGCACTAAGGTTGGGATACCTTTATTAGTACGCTAACCAATCCAGACCCTGGTGACTGGACCAAGTTTAGTGGATCAGGTGCAAAGAGGACCAGGCGACCGGACCCCCCTTCCTTGGGAGCGATCCCTGAAATATCGACCTGCATTTACCCCTGTGGGGGGAATTCTTTCTGGTAAGCCTGGTATTTACTGGAAAGGGGAGCACCGGACCCACGGGATAGGGGAGCACCGAACCATTTAATACCACCATTACTCACCCCGTGGCACCCGAATTTCTTGGCACCTTATTTTTATAACTTTGGACTTTTTTAATGATATTTGGTTTCAAAGACTTTTATATACTTCTTCCATTTGTATCTTTATCTTTTAAGGCATTCCATTTATTTATATTTTGAATTGTTCATATCTATATAGTTTTTTTAACACCATTATTTTTTGATACACTCTATCCTTCTTGTGTACCGTCACCATTCTTTTGAAACCTTGCAAGGCTAATGCCCCATACACACGTGCAGATTATCTGCAGACTTTTGTCTGCAGACTTACCAAAACCATATAATATGAGGTCAAACCTAAACACTTTCAATTTGTATGCAATCTGGCAGGCCCTTGCACTACATAGAAAAGGTAAGTCTGCAGACAAAAGTCTGCAGATAATCTGCACGTGTGTATGGGGCATTAGCCCCCTTTTTTTCTGAGCACTTTTTTGGGCACTGTTCACTTTATCTGCACAGCCTTGTTCCACACCTTTGAGCTCTTCATCTCATTTGGTGTGTTTATTTCGCATTTAGGATTTATTTGGTTTTATTTGTCACTGTACACAAATCTATTGCACTATATCACACTTGGCTTACTCTTCAATACCTATATATTTTAACCATTGTGGGCACAGTTTCTCTTTACAAGAAACATCCTTTTTGGGTGGTGCTTACCACTCATATTACATCAATCACTACGTCACTTTTTCACCCTCACTTGAGAGGCACTAGTTTTTACTTCTATTTGCACAGTGTTTTAGATTTTCAGATTTTATATACATTTATTGTTGTTTTTATATGTATTATTCATATGTGAACGGGTATTTAGCACGGCTGGGGGCGTTATCACAGACAAGCGCAGCCGCCTGTCCAGAGACAATGTGGACAAGCTCACGTTCATTAAAATTAACCAGGCATGGATCCCACGGGACTTTTCCGTACCTTGTGCAGAATAGCAATGGATACCGACCTTACCCAGCCATTGTTCTATTTTTGCTCTTTCTCACTCTTTTGGGGTGTACCCTCATTTAAAATTTCTGAAAAAAAGCAGTGTTGGCTACCTCGTCCTCCTCCACCGCCGCTTCCACCTACACCGCCCATAGGTGTGCGCAGCCTATTGCATTAGGGTGTGCACCCCAAAGTTTAAATACACATGCATGTGTTTGCCTACATTTACATGGCCCCGATACATTACTCTCCCTGCTGGCAAAGTGAAATAGAGCAGAGCAGGTCCGAGGGAGATCTTTCCCATCTCCTCACTGGCAAACAGAGCGATAATGCTAATGTGCCCTAGGTGATTAGGGTGTGCCCAGGTACACCCGGCACACCCTGTGCGCATGCCTATGACACCGCCACATCCACCATCACCTCAACCTCCCTCCTACTCCATATGGGCCTCGTCCTTCAGAGATGAAGAACATTGTTTTATTTTTCTGTTTTTTTTTTGTTGTTTTAAGTTATTTCCCTATCCACATTTGTTTGCAGAGCACTTGCCATGCTCTTAACTACGTTTTGCTGCCATTTGCAGCACTCTAGCCCTTTGGTGTTTTAGAGCCATTTTAGTGCCTGAAAGTTTGGGTCCCCATTGACTTCAATGGGGTTCGGTGTCCAGGTAAAGTTCGGCAAAAGTCCGGGACACGGACCCAGACTTTTTTTTCCAAGTTCGGCCGAACCCACCGAACACGGACATTCAGGTGTCCGCTCAACTCGAATAGTGAATACAGACTACAATAGAGAATATATAAGTAACTATTTATTGTGAATACACGTCTTGTGAATAAATATAGATTTGGGGTGACACAAAAAGATAACTTTCACATAAAAATACAAACTTAAGCAATAAATGTGAATGTGATATGTGGTTCAGTAATAAAAGTAGATAGAAACCAGGATTACGTTTTTTCCCAGATATAATAAAAACCATAGACAAGTGTTCTAGATATCAGACCAAAATTGTCTGCGAATTGCGCAGTCAACAGTCACTCAGCTGCAGTTGGAGTGAGCTAGGCTATGCAAAACAGGAGAGTAAATCGCTAATATTGTGCTAACTTGGTAATAATAAAAAAAAACAGAAACACAAAAATCTGTTTTTTAGAGAAAATCTACTATGATTGATATGACTGGGAATGTAATCTAGTTACCCTTAGCATAAAATCCAAAACATATAAGGAAGGCAATAAACAATAGGAAATAATAATAAATTAATCATCAATGTATATTTACCACTTTAAAATGGCTGCTGGCTTATAATGGTCGTTACCAGAGTCTTTAAGATGGCTGCCTTTCCCAAAATGGTGGTCAGTTAGGGAGGAGTTGCGACTGGCATTCTTCAGCGTTTCAATTGAGGGATGGAGCCAGATGGAGTATGTATGAGTGAGTATGAGTATGTATGTAGTAGCGTGTGTGTTGAAGTGTATTGAAGTGTTGTTGCATTGTGTGTCTCATCTCACATCTGAGTTCCTTTTTATTTTGTGTTGAACAAAAAGGCCGTAAAAATTATAATAATCCGAACCCAGAATGAGGAACTTCTTTCCCATTGGTTGGGATTACTTAATCATTAACTGGTGGGGTTATTGGGCGACACCTCTATTAGTCACCCATGGTATTGTATATTAAAATTATGTGATCATTTCTTTATTTCATTTAGTTATAACCATAAATAAAATATGAGAATCTGCCCATATCAGATGGCTACTACTTCCATCATAACCATAAATAACAATATGAGAATCTGTCCATATCAGATGGCTACTATTTCCATCATGTATCTATGTAAGGATTGGATCTGGTAACGCTGTTTAACCACTTTACCACCGGAGGATTTTCCTGCTTTACGTCTGGGCCACTTTTTGCAACTCGGCACTGCGTGATTTTAACTGACAATTGTGCGGTCATGCAATGCTGTACCCAAACGAAATTTACATCCTTTTTTTCCCACAAACAGAGCTTTCTTTTGGTGGTACTTGATCACCTCTGCTTTTTTTATTTTTTGCGATATTAATAAAAAGAGAGCGAAAATTTTGAGAAAAAATTACATTTTCAACTTTGTCTTTTAAAAAATAGCCAATATACTCAATTTATGTCATATATTTTGGCCAAAATGTATTAAGCTACATGTCTTTGACAAAAAAAAAATCTCAATGAGCGTATCCTATTGGTTTGCGCAAAAGTTATATCGTCTACAAACTATGGTGTAAATACTGGAATTTACGCAGCTTTAATTTCTGACTGCCTATCTCATTTCATGAAGTGCTAAAATGGCAGGGCAGTACAAACCCCCCCCCCCCCAAATTACCACTTTTTGGAAATTAGACATCCTAAGGAATGTCCTGAGAGGCATGTTAAGCTCATTGAATATTTCATTTTTTTGTCACAGGTGTTTGAAAAATGACTAAAAAAAAATAGTTTTTTTTTTTTTTTTTACACAAAGTTGTCATTGAAATTATATATTGCTTACACATGCCATGGGTATATGTGTAATTACACCCCAAAATATATTCTGCTGCTTCTCATGAGTACAGGGATACCACATATGTGAGACTTTTTGAGAGCCTAGCTGTGTACGGGACCCCGAAAACCAATCCCCTCCATCAGAATTTCAAAGGGCGTACAGTTTTCATTGCATTTTCTCACTACCTATAACGGTTTAGGAGGCCCTGAAATGTCAAGATACCACAAAACCCCCCAAATGACCCCATTTTGGAAAGTAGACACTCCAAGCTGTTTGCTGAGAGGCATGGTGAGTCCACGGAATATTTTATATTTTGCCACAAATTTTGGGAAAATTACAATTTTTTTTTTTACACAAAATTGTCACTAAAAAATACATTTCTCACACATGACATGGGTATATGTGGAATGACACCCCAAAATACATTCTGCCGCTTCTCCTGAGTATGGAGATACCCCCACTTTTTGGGAGCCTAGCTGTGTACGGGACCCAGAAAATCAATCACCATCTTCAGGTTTTCTAATGGCGTAAATTTTTGATTTTACTCCTCACTACCCATAACAGTTTCGGAGGCCCTGAAATTTCAAGCTAGCACAAAAACCCCCCAAATGACCCCATTTTGGAAAGTAGACACCCCAAGCTATTTGCTGAGAGGCATGGTGAGTCCATGGAATATTTTATATTTTGCCACAAGTTCCAGGAAATATATATATACTATATATATATATATATATTTTTTGTTTTTTTAAACCCTAAATTATATATTTCTCACACATGCCATGGGTATATGTGAAATGACACCCCAAAATACATTCTGCTGCTTCTCCTGAGTACAGGGATACCCCATGTGTGAGACTTTTTTGCAGTCTAGCCGAGTACACTTTCAGGCTTTCCAAGGGCGTAAATTGATGATTTCACTACTGACTACCTATCACAGTTTCGGAGGCCATGAAATGCCAAGACAGCACAACCCCCCCCCCCCCCCCAAAAGACCCCTTTTCGGAAAGTAGACACCCTAAGATATTTGCAGAGAGGCATGTTGAGTGTTTTGCAGATCTCACTTTTTGTCACAAAGTTTTAAAAATTGAAAAAAAAGCCTGAAAGTGGGGATTGGTTTTCGGGGTCCTGTACGCGGCTAGACTGCCAAAAATTCTCACACATGGGGTATCCCTGTACTCAGGAGAAGCAGCAGAATGTATTTTGGGGTGTCATTTCACATATACCCATGGCATGTGTAAGTAATATATCATTTAGTGACAACTTTGTGTAAAAAAACAAACAAAAAAAAGAAATAATAATTTTCCCGAAACTTGTGGCAAATTATAAACTATTCCATGGACTCACCATGCCTCTCAGCAAATAGCTTAGAGTGTCTACTTTGCAAAATGGGGTCATTGGCGGGGGGTGTTGTGCTATCTTGAAATCTCAGGGCTGAAACTGTGACAGGTAGTGCAGAGGTAAAATACACAATTTACGCCATTAGAAAAACTGAAGGTGGGGATTGGATTTCGGGGTACCGTACACAGCTAGGCTCCCCAAAGGTCTCACACATGTGGTATCCCTGTACTCAGGAGAAGTAGCAGAATGTATTTTGGGGTGTCATTTCACATATACCCATGGTATGCGTGAGCAATATATCATTTAGTGACAACTTTGTGTAAAAAGAAAACAAAAAAAAACAACAAATTGTAATTTTCCTGAAACTTAGGGCAAAATGTAAAATAGTCCATGAACTCAATATGCCTCTCAGCAAATAGCTTTGGGTGTCTACTTTTCAAAAAGGGGTCATTTGGGGGGTGTTTGAACAGTCCTGGCATTTTTTGCTCAGTCTTAGACACACATCACCCACTCTTCTAACCACTTGAAGACCAAGCCTTTTCTGTGACTTTTTGTTTACATGAAAAAATATTTTTTTTTTTTTTTTACAAAAAAATTAATTTGAACCCCAAAACATTATATATTTTTTGAAAGCAGAGGCCCTACAGAATAAAATGGTGGATGTTGCATTTTTTTTTTTTGTCACACGGTATTTGCACACAGATTTTCCAAACGCAATTTTTGCGTAAAAAAAAAACATTTTTTTTAATTTAATGCAGAAATACACCATATAATTCCTAATTGTTTGGTAAAATTTAAAATATGATCTTATGCCGAGTACATAGACACCAAACACAACATGCTTTAAAAATTGTGCACGCCCGTGCAGTGGCAACAAACTACGTACGGTTTTGCAGGTAAATAGTCTAAAATGACTACCTATAGCCCTTGCTTAAATAATTAATTGCAATATATAAATGAATATAAATGGGTATACATAAAATTCATAGATGTGATATTAGTGACAATATAGTGATAAATGCAAATAGTAAATTTCATATATATAAAAAATATTTCCATATAGCAGTTAAAAAGTTGTAGATTGTGAGAAAAACTCCAACAAATATTTCAAAGTTTAAAAGTCCAATAAATGATCCAATAAGAATATATATATATATATAAAGTGAGTCTTTTGTGCAAACAGTGCCAATTTCCAAACAAAAAGTGCAAGTGCTCAGCGTGGTGATTGCTCAGTCCGCTCAGTAGTGCTCAATGTAGCTTTAATTTCACCGTGACAAATGGTAAGATTCAATCACTTACCAGATAGCGAGGGTCATGTGTGCCTTATGGCACCATGACCAGCCAGACTTAGGTAGCCTTCCAGGCTAAGATGGAATCTCCTTATGGCCTGCTTCAGGTGGATAAGATGGTGGGATCCCCCTTTCTCTCTTCTCCCCTCGTGCCAGGAAAATATAAGAAAAAAAGGAGCTCCGGATAGTGTGATATCTTTGATATAAGTTTATTTTTCCAATTAGGATAAAAAAAGGAATAATACAGAACAGTGTGCAATATAAGCAAAAAAATGGGTATATATGGGGTTTAGCCCGATTACAGGCCAAATGCGGCCGCTTGTGTCCGTGTGTATTGGCGCAAACCGATGGCAGGGGAGCAAGCGGGAAGACTTCCGGCTTGCGTTCCACCTGCGTCGCACGTCACGTACGCTGTGCGTTACAAATCTTACGCGTTTCGTCACATCCGGTGACGTCTTCGGAGGTTTTAAAAAGTATTTACAGGTTACCACTTTTGACTTAATGAGGAGGTCTACTGCAAGAATTACTGCACTCGACCTGGCGTTCGCGGCGATACCTCACATGCATGGTGCAATTGCGGTTTACATATGACACCAGACCAACGCTTGTGTGCGCATTTGCACGCAAGCTCGGGGGGACAGGGGGGCTTGTTTTATATTTATTTTTTTATTTTGCTTTTTATGTTATTTTGACACCCTTTCTTTCATTTTTTTTTTTAATCATTTTTATTGTTATCACAGTGAATTTAAATTTCCCCTATGTTAGCAATCTGTAGTGACAGGTACTCTTTTTTTAAAAAATTGGGGTCTTTTAGACTCTAGATCTCTCCTCTGACCTTAACGCATCTGACCACACCAAAATTGGTGTGATAAAATGCTTTCCCAATTTCCCAATGGCGCTGTTTATTTCTGGCGAAAGAGAAGTCATGAAATGCTCGTAGCTTCCGGTATCTTAGGCCATAGAGATGATTGGAGCCATTCTCATCTCCAATCAGCTCTATGGTTAGATAATTGAACCACCGGCTGCACTCTCGGGTTAACCGGTGGGACAGGAGAGCCCAAGAAAAACCACGGAAGGCGAGGGAAGGCGGCGGGAGGGGGGGTGAGTCCCCTCCCACTGCATGTAAAAGCAGTCTAGCAGCAAATTATCCGCTAGGATTGCTTTTACATGTAAGCCGACCACTGGCTGTAAAAAACGATACCAAGATGATGCCTAAATCTGCAGGCATCACCCTGGTATAACCACTCAAAGTCCAGCAACGTACCAGTACATTGCTGGTCCTTGTTTGGCATATAGTGTAGGTTTTTTTTTTTCATGCAGCCTGTGGGCTGAACAAAAAAAAAGAGAACCTAACAGAAATCAGCACAGGAATATTCTGTAGTATTACTCATCATTAACCGCCCAAACAACCACCCACTGAATTTAATGATGGGTATACCTGACAATATTCCACGTATACCTAAATAGTATTTTAACTGCAGTGCTAAAATCAGAAAATAACCACAGCTGCTGCCAGCAAAGGTATCTATATATGCTGTTCGCAAACACTGTTTGTGTCAGAATATATAAAATCAATGTGGCAGCTGACGAGTACCTGCAAGAGAAACAGGTTAACAAAAGAATGAAAAACAAACAAAGTACATTAAAAGTACATAGGAAGTGTAGAAGAACATAAAAATAACTTAGACGACAACTATTTTGGGCTTTTTTATTTTTTGTGTTTGTATGTTTTTATGTATTTTTTTTTTCTTCAAACGTTAGAGTTCCAGGTTCCAGGTTAGGGTCTCTCAAAATGACGATAGCCATCGAACATCTTTTGAGACCCTGTGTAAATGTGCCCTAAACTGTGTTGTGCTGTACCCTACGCTAATAATCCACTAGTGTGTGATAGCGACGGAAACAGTCACCGTGGCAAAGACCAGGTCGGTCAGGACAATCGGGACAATAATTCCGGGTGTCACGCCTAAATCCGCGCTTGCTGCAGACACGGCATCTTTTTTGGGGGTATCTTTGGGTAGGGGTACTCAGGAGGAATTCCGGAAAATGCCTCTCATGCAGCCGGCTCACTGCATCTGGTTGGGGAAGTTGGGCAGGAGCACCAGCTGGATACAGAAGTGCTCCGATTATCTCTTCTTGGAATTGAAAGAAGGATAATGTTCCAGCAGATGCTTTGTATAAGACAAAAGCGTTGTAAATAGCCAATTGAAAAATGTATACAGACACTTTTTTGTACCAGCATCTGGCCTTACGGGCAATTAAGTACGGTCCCATCATCTGTTCGTTGAAGTCCACCCCTCCCATTTTACGGTTATAGTCGTGGACACAGAGGGGCTTCTCAACAACAACACCGCTGACCGTAGTAATTTGGACTGCCGTGTCTGGGTGAATGGAGGACAGAACGAAAACGTTCAGTTTGTCCCTCCACTTCACTGCAAGCAATTCATCGCACCTCAAGCAGGCTCTCTCCCCCGAGCTCAGTGGGGCATTTACTAGCCGTTGGGGGAAGCCCTGGCGATTAGATCGCACGGTGCCACAAGCGCCAATTTGCAATTGAAAGAGGTGTCTAAAAAGTGGCACGCTTGAATAAAAATTGTCCACGTACAAGTGGTACCCCTTTCTGAATAAGGGTGACACCAAGTCCCAAACTATCTTGCCGCTGTTCCCTATGTAGTCTGGGCAGTTGGGGGGCTCCACAGTGCTATCTTTTCCCTCATAGACCCGGAAACTAACTGTATAGCCTGTGGCCCTGTCACACAGCTTGTACAGTTTGACCCCGTATCTGGCACGTTTGCTAGGGAGGTACGGTTTGATAGCAAGGCGGCCAGTAAACTTATTCAGGGACTCGTCAACGCAGACATCTTGTTGGGAAGTAAACAAGGCTGCAAACGGCTGATTAAAGTGGTCTATGAGGGGCCAAATTTTGTGGAGCCAATCATATTCAGGGTCTCCCCGAGGACGACAGAGTTCATTGTCACTGAAATGCATGAACCAAAATATTTGTTCGTATCGAATCCTGGACATAGCAGCAGAGAACACGTGCATTTGATGAATTGGGTCAGTGGACCAATATAACTGCAATTCATTCTTTTTTGTAATGCCCATGTTGAAGGATAGGCCCAGAAATGTTTTAAAATCGGGAATCGTTATAGGATTCCAGGCGAATGGTCTGGCAAGGGGTGAATTTTGGTTGGCGGCGATGAATTGCTGTGCGTATAAATTTGATTGATCCACAATAGATCTGAAAAGATCTTCCGTGAAGAACAGCTCAAAAAAGTTAATGGGGTTAAAACCAGCTGTCTCCATGTGGATTCCAGGTTGGGCAGTGAATGGGGGAAGTACTGGCGCTGTGGAATCTGTGGGCTGCCAATTACGATATGCCAGCGCTTCAGGGAGGGCACTATGGGCTCTACGGCCTGTCTTCGAATACACGGTGGCCACTACCCGTGCTAGCCACCGCACAAGCTTCAACTGCACTTATGGGACTCGCCACGTCACCAAGTGTTACTGCAGTGCTGGTTGTACTAAGTCCAGGGTATACTAGGCCGTTCGTGCTTGCCAGATCACGAGAAGTGTGAGCGGCACTAGTACTGGCACTCTGCTGCATACGAGAAACATCCGGTTCTTGCATCTCAGCAACTCCAGAATGGGGTCGGGTATGCCTGACCTTAGCAGGGACCCCCTCTGTCGTCGGAGCTGTCGGTCAGGGAGCCGCTGCTCTCTTCAGGCTCGTATACTGACCCTGATTCTGTCAGTGAGGCTTCCCCATTGCTCTCATCTGACATGGTCATTATACTGTAGGCCTCTTCATCACTGTACCAACGTTTGGTCATTTTAGTAACTAAATTTACCAGTACAGTAGTGTGACTAACAGGTAAAAAAAGCACCTGGCTGTCAAGGACTATTTGGTCGCTACAAAAAAAAACTGCTAGTGCTAGCAGAGATCAGGCAGCGGTTTTGTGTGATTTGTGTTTTTTGGAAGTGACAGTAATCTATTGATTACTGCACTTGCCTGGGTAGGGTGGGCTGGGCGCAGGAGCTAAACGCAGGTGCTGGCAGTAATCAGTGCTGATTGTGCAAACACTGCATTTTGGGAACACTAAACTATGGGGATGCTAGTATAGTTCTGATCAGATCAGATATTGATCTTTTCAAACACTATACTAGTAATGGAGGTGTGTGTGTGTGTGTGTGTGTGTGTGTATGTGTATGTGTGTTAGTGTACTTGACTCTAACTGACAGTAAATAACGGTGGTGTGGTGGGACCCTGACGCTAACTAGCCTAAGTAGTGTCACAGATGACGCTAATACAGTGATCGGTAATCACTGTATATAGTGAACACTGTGACAGGGCAGTGAAGGGGTTAACTTGAGGAGATCAAGGGGTTAAACCTTTATAGGGGATAGATGGCGGGTGGCCTAAACCTATTTGGGCTTAGCGCAAGCGCAAATTAGGGTCACAAGTGACACTAATACAGTGATCAGTAGTTATCTGATATACTGTATATATTAGTGCACTGTGTGATCGGGAGTGAAGGGGTTAACTGGGGGAGATCAAGGGGTTAAAAGTTTATTAGGGGATAGATGGCGGGTGCCCTAACCCTATCTGAGCTTAGCGCAAGCGCAAATTAGGGTCACAAGTGACACTAAATACAGTGATCAGTATTTACCTATATACTGTATTTAGTGCACAGAGTGATAAGGAGTGAAGGGGTTAACTGGGGTTGATCAAGGGGTTAAAACTTTATTAGGGGATAGATGGCGGGTGCCCTAACCCTATTTGGGCCTAACACAAGCGCAAATTAGGCTCACAAGTGACACTTTATACAGTGGTATACAGATATTTTACTGATCACTGTATTAGTGTTCACTGTGAGGGGTTTGAGGGGTGATCAGAGGTGATCAAGGGGTTAAATGTGCCTATGTGAAGTGCGTCAGTGTGCTGTTTGGTGGAACTCACGTTTTTGATGTGTCTCTCCCTTCTCCTGGAACCGAAAGGGCTCCAGGAGGGAAAATTACATCACTTCCCCTGCCTGTGTTTACATTACACAGGCAGGGGACATGATGCTATTGGCTGGAACCGATCACCAGATCCAGACCAAAAATCATTGGTCTGTATCTGGTAACTGATCGGTTCTCTGCTGAATCAGACCAGAATCGGCTCCCGGGGCGCCGTGAGAGCCGTGATCGCGCCCGACGTAGGTCTACGTCATCAGACGTTATCGAGCCACTTTGCCACAGTAGAGGCACAGTGAGCAGTGGGCAAGTGGTTAATAAGTATGCATTATTAATACAGTGTATATTGATTAGGAATAAATGATTTACCCAGATACTATATATTTCACATTTAGTAGAGTTAAAAACGATGTGGATACATGTATAATTATACCAGTTGCTGTGTAGCAATATATGTATATGTAAACTTTTCTATATATGGGTTATTTTCAATCAGAATACTTTCTTTCAGAGAATTACCATGCTAGTAAACAATCTAATCATCACATGGTCTGGGATCTATTATATAAAATTGAATTTAAACATTATCTACTATATCTAAAATAATATGCTTCCCATGGGGTATTGTCTGTATGACATAATTTTCTACCCCCCTCTTGGTGTAGGTAAACGAATGACACGTTTATGTCCTTGTCCAGGGTTTTTCCATTATTTGTCTTCTCATGGTAGAAACAATAGTTTATTGGGTAGATAATTGGACGAACACAGGTGTGATGCTGAATTTGAGTTTCGGCCATTGTGTGTAAAACATTTTGTGGCCAGAACATGATACTTTATGACTTACCCTGGTTTCTCTCCTTTCATTTCAATGTTTTTAATTAAGTTTTCAATATAACAAACAGTAAACAAATGTCCCATTCACATGAAACACAGAGAGGTTGTACATAGTAAGTGATAATTCATACAACGCTGTTCAGACAACGTGTACACCCTTCACAATGCTAGTGTGACCTCCGAAGGAACCCAGCCCAATCAACTAGACTACCCATCCAGGGCCGAGGAAACAGGGTCGCAAACCCAAACACCCCACTGGGAACAACACTGTGGTCGGGCCTGCTCCCCCCCCCCCCCAGCCCCTCCAAGGCGATCAGGGCTCGTTCCCCCCGGACCCCCACCCTCCCAGCAAAATGAGCATTATAGGTATACTAAAGTTTAACAACAACCATATTCTGATTAATTATAATCTGTAGATGCTTTAAAGAAACATTGTTCATATAACTTGAAGACTATCAACAGGACAGTCTGTAACAAAGCCTCATATCTACAGGACAGTCTGTAACAAAGCCTCATATCTATCTATTTGTCATAATTCACCAGTTTCATCAAAAATAAAATACCGAAGAAAAAGCTTCTCAATCAGTCCGGGTACTTTTGTGACCAAGGTCCCCAATTCTAGGAAAATTTCAGGCAACTGTCAGTTGAGTTAGCAAAAAAATTTTCATAAGGGTAATATGTATTAACTCTATTTATAACCTCTGATACTGTGGGTGCCAGAGTAGTCCTCCATGCCGCAGTTACAGTTAGTCTGGCAGCTGTCAGAATATGCGTAACCAAACAGCAGAGTTTCAAAGGGATTTTGTGTATGCCCAAGTTCAGTAGAGCGAAATCTGGGGACATAGTCAGTGGCAAGCCGGTAATAGAGATGAGTAGGGCATATACTGCCGCCCAATAGCTGTGAATCTTCCTGCATTGCCATAATAGATGAAATATGGTACCTTTGTCCCCACATCCCTTCCAGCACAAGGCAGAAGTTTCCCTAAACATCTTTTTTTATTGGAGTCAAATAACTCCGATGTAGGATTTTGAGAGCCACCTCCCAGTGGTTAGTACAATGCGTAAACTGATAGTAAGAACGCATGGCCAGCTGCCAATCGCGCATTGGGTACTCCTCTGAGAGATCACTCTCCCAAGCCAACATATGCGCAGACTTACTACTCCTATATTGGGGTTGTAATTTATGGTAAAACCATGACAAGCCTTTAGTTTTACGATACTCTGTGTGCAGGTAATCCCATATCTCAGTGGGCACTTCAACTACTGGATTAGGAAATTTAATGTTATAATGGTGTAGTTGGGCATGGAAGAGAGATAGTGGGGCAGTAACTCGTGTTCGTATATCGCGGTATGTGGAAGACCTTTGGATAATTTGTCGAGGGATTTTCACAGAAGGCAAAAGGAATTTGTATGCTGCAAAGGTAGGTTCTTTTTTAATCAGTGGAATTCCTACCAAATTCTGCACTCCCCCCCAAGACACAAGAGTAGCCCGCAGAGAGGGTAATTCGGGGATATGCACCTCTCTCTTGGTCAGTGCCACTAACAGAAGACAGGGAAGCTCCCTCTGTGCTGCCAGTGCCCTTTCCAACAACACCCACAACTTGTCCGTGTCCGGATCAAACCAAGCCTTCATTTGATCCAACAGGGAGGTTGAGTGATAGTTTTTAAGGTGTGGCAACCCCGCACCTCCCATTGTTCTAGGTTTGATTAACGTTGAGTATGGAACTTTTCATACTTTGCCCCACCATAGAAATTGTCTAAAAATTTTATCCATAGTACGGAAAAAAGACTCGGACAGTGTTATAGGTATTGTCCTAAAATAATATAGGATCTTTGGAAGAACCAACATCTTAAGTGCCGCAATCCGACCCAGCCATGAGAGTTCATAGGATGCGAAGTGCAACAGATCTGCTTTAATGGTGGACTGTAGTTTTGAGAAGTTAGTCTGATACGTGGATGATGTTGACACTACCAAAGCTATTCCCAAGTATGGCAAGGATTTGGTGGTCCATTGGAATGGGTATTTCCTTTTTAGGGTTGACAATTTAGAAGCAGGCAGAGTGACTGCATAAAGCATAAAGATTGAATTACATTAACCACTTAAGGCGTGGCTTGTGATGTAACCACAGAGACATACGATCCTACATAGCAGGATCGTATAGTCTCTGCTGTTACACCAGGGAGAATGACAGGCGGCTTTGTTTCTCCTGCCTTTCTCCCTCTCCAGCGGGAGATCGCGAGTGGCCGGTGGACATCGGAGCCGCCGGTCGCTTGCGCGGGGATGCCAGGAAACGAGCTGGGGTGGGAGCGTGCCTCCGGCAGCACGCGATCGCCCACTAGAGGCTTGGGGGCGAGCGACGTAGCGATACATCGCTTTGCCCAGGAGGGGCTGACCGCCGCAGTATATGTACTTGTGGCGGTCGGCAAGTGGTTAAGTTTGTAATAAGATATAGCTCCAAATTTGTCTAGTTGTCATTGTAGATTATGCAAGGATATAGTGGGAGACGTTAGGGTAAGGATCACGTCATCGGCAAAAAGGAAAATTTTGTGATCCCTCCCCCAACTCTGATGCCTGTGATGTTAGGGTCGGATCTAATGGCCTCCGCCAGGGGCTCCATGATCAAAGAGAAGATCAGGGGAGATAGCGGGCATCCCTGACGGGGTGCCATTAGTAATAGCAAAACTATTACAAAGAGCGTTGCATGTATACAGTGCTGATATAGCCGAAAAGATCGGTCCCTGCAGTCCAGCGTCAGGAACACTGAGGGCACCTTCCGAGTCTCGGCTATCTGCAAAAGATCAAACATCCACCTAGCACCGTCTGATGCCTGCCTTCCTTTCACATAGCCACCTTGGTCGGCCTTTACTAAATAGGGGGTAATGTCCACCAGTCTTGAGGCTAAAATTTTGGCATACAACTTGAGGTCCGTATTTAAAAGCGAGATGGTGTGATAGTTTTGAGGGGCATCCGGAGCCTTCTCAAGCCCCGGAAGCGCCACTATCACTGATTGAAGCATCTCCTCTGGGAAAGAGGAGCGATGGGTGGCCTCATTAAACACCCTGCAAAGGTAGGGAGATAGGATATGTTGGAAGGCCCTATAATATTCGGCCGAGAAGCCTTCAGATCCAGGGGATTTATTAGAGGGAAGAGAAATAATGGCCAGTGATATTTCTTTTTCGGTGATGGGGGCGTTTATAGATTGCAACATATGATCTGTAAAAGTGGGGAGTTGGAGGGAATCTAAAAAGTCGTTGATGAGAGTGTCCGTTGGTTGCGGGGTAGCACAGTCCTCCCTGAGGTTGTAAAGAGATGTGTAGTATTAAGAGAATGCGTTAGCAATATCGTTTGGGTGGTGCACCGGGGCATTAGTATTTGGATCTTTAATGGAGGATAATTTGTTTTTTTGTTGTCTCTTTTTAAGGTAGTTAGCTAATATTTTCCCTGACTTGTTACCCTGGGCAAAATACCTTGCCTTGAAAAGGTAGAGGAGGTGCCGATGCTCCTCCAATAGTTTGTTCCTAACTTTCTGCCTACACTCTGAGTTCGACCAGCAGGGTCAGATTGGGAGCCGCTTTGTGGGCTGTTTCCAGGGATTTAAGTTTCTCCAAAAGGGTTTTTAGTGCTAAAGGTTCTTTCCCTCTTAACTCTAGATGCTTGCTGAATTAGAAGACCCCTAGAGTACGTTTTATGAGCACACCCCAATTGAAAAATATCGGTTTCAGGAATGTCGTTATTGTCAAAATATTTCCGGATCCGACCACCCAACCGCTCCCGATGGCCCAGATCTCGGAGCAGGGATACATTGCTGCACCACATATGTACTGGAGAGATCATATGAGGCTCTGAGACCACCACCGAGACCGGGGCGTGGTCAGACCAAGATATCGAGTGTATAACAGCCGATTCTACTACTCTTAAAAATTGTAGGTCAGCCGCAAACATATCCAATCTAGAGTAGGATTTGTGAGGGGCTGAGTAATATGTAAAGTCCTTTTCCGTAGAGTTAAGGCAGCGCCACACATCATATAGGTCAGAGGTGTGCAAGAACTGTTGTAAAGTAGCTCTTGCATGGCCCAGAGATGGGGAAGAGGTCTAGAGTTGTATCAGCAACACTATTAAAGTCACCACAGTAAACCGTGAGACCCTTCTTAACGCGATCCACCTTCTTTGTCAATGCTCTCAAAAATTGGATTTGACCCTGGTTGGGGGCATATAAATTTACTATTGTATATGTGGTATTTTTTAGGTCGCAGATCAGTATTAAATACCGTCCTGCTTCATCAGAGATGGAGTCATGTAGCTGAAAAGCCATGGAATTCTTAATTGCTGTGAGCACTCCCCTCTTTTTAGGAATGCCAGAGGAGAAGAATATATGTGGGTAAGAATTATCCGAGCATTTAGGTGGATTGGATCGCGCAAAGTGGATCTCCTGAACACAAATGATATCGCCCTTGAGGGCTCATGCCTCTCTCCAGAGGGACCTGCGTTTTAAATGGGCTATTAAGGCCATGAACATTAACATTAACTATTTTAACAGTCATTTAAGTATTTAGGATGATCGCCAATCCGCCAATCAGTCCATAGAAAGATCCTGTATAGGGAAACATATGTATAAAAAAAAATAAACAGTACCTGCTGCCAAGACGAGGTGAGGCAACCACGCAACGGTGCCCCCCTCTTGTGCCTGATGGTGAAAAAAAACAACCTTGGTCATAAGCTTGGTGGTTTCCAGTGTGCGAGTGGCAAATATTGAGGCTAAATAAAAGGAAACAAAAAAAAAGAGAGCATAGAAATACCAGAAGGTTTCTCTCCTTTCATGACCACAGGATATAGTGTCAATATTGCTGAACAGGTTCAACAAACCAAACAATGTGTCCTTGGGAACCAAGGGATTCTGACTGAAATGGTGATGAGGTCATTTGAGGCCGAAGAAAGTTCATAATTCTTGACCTGTAATATGAAAAGCGTATGTCTATTTCGTATCATAGGTCTGACAATCGATCTTGAAAAGCATCATCGATGAAGTGTTGGAAAGTTGCAGAAGCGTTGCAGAGGCCAAAAGGCATAACCAAGGACTCAAAATGCCCACATCTGATTTTAAAGGCGGTTTTCCATTTGTCTCCTTAACGAATGCGGATGAGGTTATATGCCTCCTTTAAGACTATTTTTGTAAATTATAGAAAAATAAATTCAATCAGATTAGTCTGTTATATTACCAATCTTTTGGACCAGGGGGTGCTGTGGACATAGAACAGGACCTAATACAGAGCCTTGCTGTATGTACAGTAAGTGATAGAAAGGTTTGTTGGAAGAAAAAAAAAAAAAAAAAAAGGTTTGTTGGGCAAGGTATGTCTTTTTGCAGATGACACAATGGTGTGTAATAGGGTTGATATCCCTGGAGGTATCTGTAAAATGGAACATAATTGGGCATGCTGGAAGATTGATAAAGCAATAGAGACTGCAGTTCAATGTTTCTAAATGTAAAATAAAGACCCAAGACCCCTCCACTGCACTCCAAAGTATTCAAAATGTCAAAATCTGCACTTTTGAATGAATAAAAAATTGCAGCGCAAAGAAGTAAATAGATGTAAAATGTCTTTGCTGAGCAATGATCTCACCCTCCTTGCTCAAGAAGTTCATAAAATTCAAAAAGTCCAAAAGTAATTCAGAAATCCCACGACTGTCCAAAAAGTATTCTCAGATAAAGCATTCCGATGTAACATGCGAATAAAATAGAAGGTCCAACATAGTTTATCCATCACTCCTGCTAATTACAGAATTAAACATCGGCCGGGGCGGTTCGCGAACGTTATCCGCAAACTTTCTCAAATGTTCGCGAACCACAAGTTCGTAGCGGGCCCCATTGACTTTAATGGCAGGCGAACTTTAAAAACCTTTAGGTCATATTTGCAGCCACAAAATACTTACTAGCTGTGCACAAATAGTCCCACAACATGGACACTGTCATAACAGAAGTATTGCTATTGGAAAAGTTGCCATAAAATTTTTTTTTTCTTTTTTCAGCAAAAATGTTTTTATTTTTTTTTTCTAAATCAGCCAGAACTGACAGCAGCCAGTAAATACATGTCAAATACATATAAGGTCCATTCACGTCTGTAAAATGGGTCCGCATCCGTTCTATAATTTGGCGGAACGTTTACAGACCCATTGATTTTCAATTTTCAATTCCAGTCTGAAAAATTAGGCATTCACAGGATAAAGAAGTAAGTGTCGGCCAATACAGGCCCCAAAAATTAGCCAACAGGAGTTCACCTGACAGCAAAGAATGTTTATATAAGGGGGGGAAGCTGCGCTAAGTGACACAAACATATATCATGAGTCCAAAAGTCCCAATGTTTGGTATGAAATAAATATTGAATCAGAAAGTCCAAAAAAATATTCAACCGAATATCCACCCGTGCAGGAAAATGAGTAAATTTACTGCTTACCAGAAGTAGCAGTAAAGTATGCCTTGAATAAGGGTTAGCCAAGCCAGATGAAAATCTGCGAAGGATTCCTCCCCAGCGATGGCCGTCCCAGGATCACGATAAATAAGGTGTATAGATAAAAAACAAATATAACATAGCGTGATACTGTATAATATTGAAGTGGATCACTCCCGAGTGTGTCAGAAGGAAAAAGGAAGGTGCTGTTACAACCCACCACCAACACAGGCTGCTTACCAGATATTAATATAGATGAGCAAATAAACAGCAATCCAAAAGATGATAAAGGCTATGAATAAGCCACCACCTTAGCCTATTGTAATTACCAGATAAATGATAAGTGAAGGCAAATCAATATGCAACTCAAAGAAGGCCGTAGGATAAGCCACCACTTTGATCTTAGTGCAATTACCAGATATTTAAAAGTAGATGAGCATAGAGGGTAACTTCAAATGAGCTGAGGACCCGCTGAGAAGCTTCACCAAAACAATCTGCTTACCAGAGATAAGCCAAATAAATGCCAAATCTTAGATCCGGATGCCCCCGGGAAATATCCAATCTCCTATAGACAAACGGTCCCTGGTGGTGTAGAGGCCGACCCACAGATATGGCTCCAGTGATCATATAAAAATAATGATGGAGATATCCATAGTGTAAACCCGTTTTATTAAAAATAAAGAATAAGGTATTGCACTTACATAAAAGAACATAAAATGTGCTGAATCTGAGCTGCCGGCAGGACAGTTCCAAACACCCGCCTGAGCGTCTCAACGAGGTGACGTCAGCACGCCGCGACCGACGTACGTTTCGTCAAAAGATGACGTTCTCAAGGTACGGGCGGCGCGCTGACGCCATCTCTTATATAATAACACATAAAAGCACATAAAAGCAATTAGGACAGAGGATCCTCCCTGTGGGGCCGAGGGGTTGAAGCCACTACCGCCATTTTGACTGAGGTCAAGAGAGCGGATCCCAGACCAGACATATTTTAGTCTTATATATGGGTTTGGTCCACATCGATCACGATTCTTAAGAGCTAATTCCACTACTGAGTATAATTAGGTCTATAAATAGAAATGAATATTAAACACCAAATGTCCGTATATTGTAATAATGGTCACAGCAAGCTTACTACTGGCAGGTAACACTCCCAGATCCCACAGAGAGTCACCCTATAAACATTTGGTTAATAACAACTCTAGAGTATATTCATTTACGGCTACACATCATATACAAACTTGAATAATGAATTTAGCATCCCCGGCATACCTTTGACAGGCTACATCCTTGAATCTCATAGGGACCAATACCATTATAAATTAAACAAAAGGTCTCCAAATACAGTATGAGTCCAAGAGTACAGTGATAGTAGCCAGATACCAAGGACAAGGAGGCACCCAAATCCTAATAATAATGCCATTAGTTGATCAATGAATGAGCTCAAATCACACCACATGAAGTGAGTGCAATTCGTGGCTCCGATAATATTATATTATATTATAAAATATTTGTAAAATATAACATAACAAGGGGTCAGAATATCACCATTGGCCTCTATTACAGATGGAATTCTCAAATACAAAAATATGTGGACATTATACAGGTATTTTAGTCCAAAAGAAAAAAACTAACATAAACCAAAAAAAATAAATAATCAAGAATTGTTAATGAATGCGTTTATGTCAGTATCAACATTCATTCCAAAAGGAGTATATGTCTTTGAGTTGCATATTGATTTGCCTTCACTTATCATTTATCTGGTAATTACAATAGGCTAAGGTGGTGGCTTATTCATAGCCTTTATCATCTTTTGGATTGCTGTTTATTTGCTCATCTATATTAATATCTGGTAAGCAGCCTGTGTTGGTGGTGGGTTGTAACAGCACCTTCCTTTTTCCTTCTGACACACTCGGGAGTGATCCACTTCAATATTATACAGTATCACGCTATGTTATATTTGTTTTTTATCTATACACCTTATTTATCGTGATCCTGGGACGGCCATCGCTGGGGAGGAATCCTTCACAGATTTTCATCTGGCTCGGCTAACCCTTATTCAAGGCATACTTTACTGCTACTTCTGGTAAGCAGTAAATTTACTCATTTTCCTGCACGGGTGGATATTCGGTTGAATATATTTTTTTGGACTTTCTGATTCAATATTTATTTCATACCAAACATTGGGACTTTTGGACTCATGATATATGTTTGTGTCACTTAGCGCAGCTTCCCCCCCTTATATGTTTTTTGATGTTTGTCACATGCTAAGTTGCTGCTACCACATTTAGATATTAGCGCAGTTTCTTCCCCCATTTTATTTCTAGCAAAGAATGTTGTCTTCTGTGCAGTGACGTATTTAGGTTTTGTGCTGCCCTAGGCCTGACTAAACTTGTGCACCCCCTAATTTAAATATGACCCACCCCTTCCTGTAAAGGCCATACCCCTTCCTGTTTATGACCCGCCCTGTCATCTGTAAACCACAACCACAGTCTATCAGTGCAGCCTCATCATTTCCCATAAGTTAAGCCTCATCAGTGCCCATCAGTGCCCATCAGTGCAGCCTCATTAATGCCCATTGGTGCAGTTTATCAGTACACACCATTGCCGCCTCATTAGTGGCCATCAAAGCAGCATATTAGTGCCCATCAGTACAGCCTATTAGCGTCCATCAGTGCAGCATATGAGTGCCCATCAGTGCCTGGGGGTAGAGGAGAGTAGGTGGAGCATTTGGCTGCAGTGCCACACTTATTAGCATTGGCGGCCATCGGGCCAGTTGTGGTCAGTGGCCTGCGGTCTGTCCGAATGTCCTGACCGGTCGGTATTATCATACTGGTAGGTAGCAGTGTGACTGCTTTATGTGGGCACCAGACTGATTTGCCTCCTGGACCCTGCCCTCCAGCCCAATTCACCACATAAGACTGGCACTATACAAAAAGTGTAGCGCAAGCCGGCGGGGGCCCTTTTCGTGCCAGGAGGAGACTGTTTTTTTTTCGTGCAGGGTGCAGCTTTTTGCTGCCCCCCTGCAAAGTGCCGCCCTAGGCCTGGGCCTTGTTGGCCTAGGCCCAGATACAGCACTGCTTCTGTGTCTGGAGGTACATTAGGCATTCACAGGATACATAAGTAAGTGTCGCCCATTCCAGGCCCCAAAAATTAGCCCACATGCGTTTGTTCACCTGACAGCTAAGAACGTTGTATTCTGTGGCTGAAGGTACATTAGGCATTCACAGGATACAATGGCTGAAGGTACATTAGGCATTCACAGGATACAGAAGTGTCGCCCGGCCATTACAGGCCCCAAAAATTAGCCCACATGCGTTCACCTGACAGCAAAGAACGTTGTATTCTGTGGCTGAAGATACATTAGGCATTCACAGGATACAGAAGTGACGGCCATGAAAGGCCCCAAAAATTAGGCATTCAATGGACATAAAATGCCTTTTATGCCGCTGTATTTACCGAAGACAAGGACCATGAATTGTTATGGTTGGATGGCGGTCTGGTGGATATTTGTGGCCTGTCATGAGGAATTTGTCATGAGGAATTTTAATCAAACATGGTCTACTGGTCACATGTGTTGAATTCCTCTGAGATCCATGCCTCATTCATTTTTATAAATGTGAGGTAGTCAACACTGTCATGAGTGCTCTTATCGGTCACGATCCCCCCTGCTGCGCTAAACGTCCTTTCGGACAGGAAACGGGACGGGAGGGCAAGCCAACAGTTCCATTGAAAATTGTGCAAGCTTTGCCAGAGGTCAAGCCTGCCCACCCAGTAGTCCAGGGGTTCATCACTCCTCAAAGCGTCAACATCGGCCGTTAACACGATGTAGTCTCAGGAAAAAAAAGATCCCTTGTGGAATGTCTCAGGAAATAAAAGATCCCTTGTGGAATGTCTCAGGAAATAAAGATCCCTTTTGGAAGAAGTGTTCTGCGAAGACCTGGTCCTGGGGCCAGATGTATTTTAGGAATTGGTGCGACAACCCTGGGGAAAAATCTGGGTTGTGCCTGAGGGGGGTAAGCAGACCTGGGTGGGAAGAGAGATCATAAAGTGCAGGCTGTTCAAAAGCAATGCAGGGAGGGACCAATCAATGGGTGATCCTTACATTCCATTGGTATATGTTGCGTGGGTAACTAAAGAATCAGGTGTATTGGTATTGCAGAATTTGCCTGTTCCAGCTAAACCCATGTTTTGACATTTCGAGAAGAGTTTCAAATCTATAATTCTTGCTAAATGGCAAGCCATATAATATTTGTAGATGTCCGGCAAGCCTATGCCACCTTTTCATTTTGGGTAGTGTGAGTGTGTCATAGCTGATTCTATGGCCTTCTAGCCCCCAGATAAAACAAGTGCAAATTCTGTGATACGTTGTAAAGAAAGCTTTATGTAATTGAATAGGCCCCATTTGCAGTAGATAAAGAAGGTGGGGGGAGTACAATAATTTTGACAATGGCAGCTCTTCCGAACCATGAGAAAAGTCCCTTATGCCATTTCTCTAGATCTCTTTGAACTATTTACTATTACTAAGTGACATCAGATGTATAGAGCTCAGATAGGGAGTTCAGGAGTTGAATCCCAAGGTAAGTGATCGACTGCTTCTGCCATATAAAGGGAAATTTGTATTTACATATAGACACTTCGTGTGCTGGGAACGTAACATTAACCGCTTGCCGACCGCCGCATGACTATTTACTGTGGCGGTCAGCCCCTCACAGGCAAAGCGACGTAGGACTACGTCGCTAGCCTGTGAGGCTCTAGGGAGTGAGCGCGCTCCCACTCCCGCGCAGTCATGGACCCCCCCTGTGCGTTACACCCCCCCGTGCACTCGCGATCGTGCGTTACACCGGAAGAAAGGCAGGTGGCTAATGTAAACAAAGTCGCCTGTCATTCTTCCCTGTGTAAGAATGGAGATCACACGGTTCTACTATGTAGGACTGTTGATCTCTGTTCTTACACTAGTAGCCACAGCCAATCACAGTTAGAAACACGCCCCAAGGGACACACTTAGCCCCTCCCTCTCCAATAAAGTTAACTCCTTCACTGCCAGTGTCATTTTTATAGTAACAGTGCATATGTATAGCACTGATTACTGCAGTAATGTCACTGGTAACCCCAAAAGTGTCAAAAATGTCAGTCAAGGGTCCGATCTGTCCGCCGCAATGTCCCAGTCCCACAAAAAAAATTTGCAGATCGCCGCCATTACTCGTTAAAAAAAAAAACAACAAAAATATCAAAAATCCTTCCCTTAGTCAGTAAACGCAATAACTTTTGCGCAAACCAATCAAAATACGCTTTTTGCGATTTTTTTTTACCAAACATAGGTAGCATAAAACAAATTGGCATAAAATGTTAAAAAATTTAGATTTTTACATTTCATGTGGGAATTTCATATAAAAAAAATTTGAAAAATATTGTTATTTTTGCAAAATTGACGCTTTTTTTGTTTATAGCGCATGATTAAAAAAATCGCACAGGTGATCAAATACCACCAAAAGAAAGCTCTGCTTATGGGGAAAAAAAGGACGTCAAATTAGTTTAGGTACAGCGTTGCATGACCGCGCAATTGTCCGTTAAAATAACGCAGTGCCGAAACGCAAAATAGGCCTTGGTCAGGAAGGGGGTAAAATCTTCCGGGTCTTAAGTGGTTAAGGGTGAAAAATTTAACTATATCACACCCTCTCCAACTTACGTATCAAAGTCTTTCAATAGGCTAGGTAGAGTGGATTGTGGCTCAGAATGGAACAGCAGAAGGTCATCCGCGAACGCGGCTATTTTATGTGTGGCTCTTAGCATCAAGACCTTTAACGCCATGGTTAAACCTAATGCGTTGCAGTAATGGTTCCAATGTTGGTACAAACAAAGTCGATTAACTTCAGAGAAAAGGGTTTTACAATAAGTTCTTGCAAAAATCCAGTCTTCTCAATCGACAGACGCAGCTTCATCTAGTCAGAGACTATAGGGATGTCCCAAAGCAGTATACAGTATTCATAAGGGGTGGGAAGACAACGCAAACGGAAACGTAACTCCCCAAAGGCTAAACTTAGCCAACCAGGTAACCTGGAGCTCAACCAGGAACAACTGGAGCTCACCCTGAAAACACAATACACCCTCAAAGAGAAACCTAAAGAAACCAGTTCTCTTTAACCACTTAAGCCCCGGAAGATTTTCCTGCTCAAAGACCAGGGCCTATTTTGCGATTCGGCACTGTGTGACTTTAACAGACAATTGCGCCGTCATGCAGCGCTGTACCCAAATGAAATTAACATCCTTTTTTTCCCACAAACAGAGCTTTCTTTTGGTGGCATTTTATCACCTGTGCGATTTTTAATTTTACTATAAACAAAAAAAAAGCGACAATTTTGAAAAAATAACAATATTTTTTCACATTTATTTATATGAAATTCCCCCCAAAAAATGTAAAAATCAAAATTTTTTAACATTTTAGGCCAATTTGTTTTCTGCTACATATGTTTGGTAAAAAAAAAAATCGCAATAAGCGTATTTTGATTGGTTTACGCAAAAGTTGTTGCGTCTACTAACTATGGGAAAGATTAATGTAATTTTTTTTTGTTTTTTTTTTCTACTAGTAATGGCGGTGATCTAGTGACATTAATACAGTAATCAGTGCTATAAATATGCACTGTTACTGTAAAAATGACACTGGCAGGGAAGGGGTTAACTTTATTGGTGATCAGTGGGTTAAATGTATCCCTAGGGGCATGATTCTAACTGTGGAGGGCGTGGCTTGTGATATAACCACAGAGACATACGATCCTACATAGCAGGATCGTATAATCTCTGCAGTTACATCAGGGAGAATGACAGCCTGCTTTGTTTACATCAGCCGCCTGCCTTTCTCCCTCTCCAGCGGGAGATCGCGAGTGACCGGCGGACATCGGAGCCACCGGTCACTCGCGCAGGGATGTTAGTGAACGAGCGGGGGCGGGAGCGCGCCTCCGGAGGCGTGCGCTCGCCCCCTAGAGGCTCGTAGGCAAGCGACGTAGCCTTACGTTGGTTTGCCTGTAGGGGGCTGACTGCCACAGTAAATAGTCGTGCGGCGGTCGGCAAGCAGTTAAAAAGCAGCATGCAAAACCTTGTGGCCAAAGGAAGCAGCCGAAGATGCCAACACATCTACTTTGTAGAATTTGGTAAACGTATGCACAGACGACCAAGTTGCAGCCTTGCAAACTTGCAGCACCGACCCCTGATGGCGAAAAAGCCCAAGAGGCACTCCGCGCTCTTATAGAATGCCTCCTTTCCCGGTGAAGGTGCAAAGGAGGAACCTGACACTTCAGTGAATAAGCCTGAACTACTGTTTGCCTGATCCATCTGGATATGGTCGTCGCAGACGCAGCCAATCCCTTACGAGAGCCTTCGGTAATAATAAAAAGAGGGTCTGATTTTCTAAAAGACTCAGTGGTCCCCAGATAGACCCAGATCGCCTGAACCACATCCAAAGAGTGCAACGCAAATTCCTTAGAATGTTTGAGCTTAGGGCAGAGTGAAGGCAACACAATGTCTTCATTCAGATGAAAATCCGAAACAACTTTAGGAAGAAATTACTGATTAGGTCAAAGTACCACTTTATCTCTGTGTATCACAAGATAAGGGGAGCGGCAGGACAACGCCATTAGTACAGATACTCTGCGAGCAGAAGTGATAGCCACCAAGAAGGCAACCTTCTGGGACAACGAGACCTGAGAAATCTCCCGAATGTTCTCAAAAGGAGGCTTTGAAGAACAGATAATACCAGATTGAGGACCCACGGAGGTAGCGGGGACCTTCTTGAAGGAGCCATATGAATAAAAGCATGCATAGCTAACGGGCACTGGAAATATATAGCCAAAGTCGACACTTGGCCTTTGATAGTGCCCAAAGCCAACCACTGATCAACTCCTTTCTGCAGAAAGGCCAAAACCCTAGCTATCGAAAACAAGCGAGGGTGCACCTTCAGTGATTCACACCATGAAATATACGATTTCAACATATGATGATATATCTTCCTAGAAGTCGACTTCCTAGCCTTCAATAGCATAGGAATCACAGTGCCAGAAAGGCCTCAATTTCTCAACACCTGGCTTTCAACAGACATGCTGTTAAAGCCAGCGACTATAAAGCAGGATGGAAGATCGGACCTTGAGACAGCAGATCTTCCCTGAGAGGAAGTCTCCAAGGAGCATCAGCGACCAACCTTACTAGGTCTACATACCAAGACCGACGAGGCCAGTCCAGAGCCACCAGAATCCGTTCCACCTCTATCCTGCGCAGAAGCCTCGGCAGGAGTTTCAAGGGAGGAAAGGCATAAATTAGCCAATACTGACCACAAAGAGCCACCAGAGCTTCTGTGGCATTGGCCAGAGGATCTCGAGACCTCGCTACGAATCTTTGAACCTTCTTGTTGAGGCAAGAAGCAAACAGATTAATCTCCTGTGTGTTTGGTGGGGGTCTCCCGAGGTCAAACACCTCCGGGTGCAGGGATCACTCCCCTTGATCCAACACCTGATGACTCAGGTAATCTGCTTGCCACTTACCACACCTGGAATGTGTACAGCAGAGAGGGCTAGAATACATTTTAAATTTTGAAGAGATATTGCTAGAGATGAAGTAAGAGGCACCACATCCCATAAATTGAGTAACTACAATAGAGGGGGGCAAGTGGGACTTTAACGGTGCTAAATGATGGAGAAAAATCTGAATTCTCAAAAATTGTACATTTTATTACACATAGAAAGTGAGGACAAAACAATACATCAATATAAAATGATAAAATCAAGAAAATGCACTCGAAAATATCAACTCTACATGTTTCGCCATCTTCATAATAGCTTCTTCAGGAGTTTTCATAGACATTTCTCGAGAGTGAACATTTCTAGGTAACAAAGGGAAAAGACATAAAAAACATGACATGTGTATGTATATAGGGCTTATCTCAATGGTCCTAATATTGAGTGCCCAATTGATTTACATAATTATAAAGACAATGATACCAATAAAGTACCTTAAGATGACCTGAGCCCTTTCTTATGCCGAAGGTGGAGGTAATAGAGGTGACGCCACCAAAGCAAGCACAGAGGGGGAGGGGAGGGGAGCCGAGACCCTCAGACTCCTAGAGTTGACCCATAGAGAGGGTGACAGCCAGGCTAGAAATGATAGGTAGAGATAATAAAACCAGAGCATAGAAATACATTTCAACCCCAAATTTGCTATCTCTCCAATTGGTATGAGGCTAAATATCAGGTAGAAAAAGTTACCAAAATAGTCACCTGATTATGAATAAATGTGCAGTTGATTCCCTAGGTACTTCAATGTAACAAAGACAGGAAGGGAAAATGAAGTCCCCTTTAATATCCCCCAAATGGGAGGTATCCCTTGAAACAAAAGGAAATGGAATTTGTTGAAGATAGTAATAAATATAATAAGGGTCCGTCAAGTTTTGAGGGTATAAATACTTACCCAAAATTGACAAGATTTAGCACCTAAATTGTCATGCAGTATTCAAAAGTTCACCGCCATTTCAATTCAACAAGTTTTCCAATAGTACACAAAAATGAAGGAGACTGCACGGGAAGAAAAAGAAAAAGGCATGGAAGAACATCATCAGCGTTGGAATCTACCAAAAATATATGGAGAGAAGCAGGGTTTAAAAGATTTCATTTACCGCAAATGGTCTCAAAGATCATGTATCGTTCCCCGGTGGTCTAGTGTGATACTGACCATGTGGCGCCGGCATTTATACACCCCCTCCACTCCCTCTGCGTCTGACATCACCGAGGGAGTGAGAGCGAGGTACGCCCAGTGGTCCAATAGAGGCCGAGAAGGAAGTGCGTCATTAAGACGCGACCGCATCACGTGATTCCGCCGGAACCGGAAGGTCGGGGATGACAACATCCGGTCAGGACATGAATGTAAGCCGAGGAGGTAACAGGTTGCCAAAAGGCAATCTAAAAAGGGATCCAAAATGAAACTGACAGCATCGCCGAAGACCGGACTTCAAGGAAATATATCCGCAATGCCTATACAATGGGGAAAGAATCCAAAGACACAAAAGGGTCATAAAAAAGAGAAAATGACCCCATCTAATAGATAAATCAGTATAGTGATACAGATGACAATTAAATAGAAAAGAGATGTTAGTAAAAACTCCATAAAAGGACAACTGGGCGTTTTGAAGCGGTGCTGCTACTAACCAGGTTGGACCATTTTTCCTGGAAAATAAATGTAGGGCACCGCGGGTGCCCATATGGGCAACCATAATAGAGGCTGAAAATAGCCTTGAATCCAAAAGGTCCCCCAATGTGCCTGCCCCGGGGTGTGCCACCTATAATCGCATCCACGTAACGGCGGGGGTCAGGAAAAAATATATGATGAACAATTCACAGAATATTCTTGTTCTTTAAACGGTAATTAAACCACATCCACAAAAATAAACACATGTAGGCAATTTTGCCAAAGTATATAGGATGTGCCAATAAAGGCACCTAAAAGGGGAGGACTTTGTAGCAAAAGTACAAGATCCAAAATGCTGACCAGCTACAGGGATCCTGTGCTGAATCAGCAATAAATACAAATGACATTATCTAGCCTAGAAAGGGTTTGAAACTAATGGATTCATTTATACCTGGATACTGAGTAGCTGATAGGTTAAATATCCACTTGGTTTCACGTTGCAATAGGTTTCTATCTACACTTCCACCTCTTTCATTCAGTGGGATGTGTTCCAAGGCAAAAAAATCATCATCCTATCATCAAAGCCATGGTATAAACCCATGTGTCGGCTAATGGGACTTATGAACTTTTTGTTTTTGACAAGTTTGACATGGTCACGAATTCGATTAAAGAAAGGCCTTTTTGTTTTGCCTATATAAAAGGCTTTACAACTACAGTACATTATATAGACAATTCCTACTGTTTGACAATTCGCATAGAAATTCGGTCTATACAGTTTTCCATTAGGTAGAATAATTTCACTTACATTAGGTAGATATCTGCAGAAATTACATTTTCTGCAGGAATATGTGCCTGTGAGTGTTTTTTTGGATTTGTTTGAAGGAGCATAATGACTATGAACCAATTGGTCCCTTAAAGAACGAGACCTTTTAAGCGTTATCTGGGGGCGGACATCAATAAATTTCGATACCTTTTCATCTGACTCTAAGAGGTACCAAAATTTTTTAAGAATTGACCGTACCTGTTCATGTTGACCAGAATATCGTGTAATTAGACGTACCCCGTCAGAATTAGTTTTATTCTTCTTTTTACCAAAAATCAAATCAGTCCTGTTCCATTTTTTCGCTCTATGGTAAGATTTTTTCAAACAGGCCCTACTGTAGCCTCTTCCCAAGAGTCTCCTCTGTAAGCTCTTAGCTTCTCTCTCGAAATCTTTAGATTTCGTACAATTACGTCGTAATCTTAAATACTGGCTGTATGGTATACTAGATACTAAAGGTTGAGGGTGGGAGCTGTCTGCCCTCAATATAGTGTTACCTGCAGTGGTTTTACGGAAGAGGGTGGAGCCCAAAATGCCATCTTCATCTACACAAATGGTAATATGCAAAAAGTCCAAAGACCTTTGGCTATAAGTGTGGGTAAATTTGAGATTGAAGTCATTGACTTTCAAAACCTCAAAAATTCTCAAAAGCATACTCAAAGGACCTGTCCAAATCATAAAAATGTCATCAATAAATCTTCTCCAAAGGAGTATAGGAGATAAAAAAGACTCCAGGTTAACCCTGGAAAAGAGGTCACGCTCCCATCCCCCCAGGTGCAGGTTGGCATAAGAGGGGGCACACTTGGTCCCCATAGCCACACCCTGCACCTGGAGGTAATGGGAGCCATTAAACAAGAAGACATTGTTGGACAAAATAAATCTAAGAAGTGAGATGACAAAGGCATTATATTCCACTGAGGAACCTCCTCTTTCTGATAAGAAGCCCTCCACAACTCGGACCCCACAGTGATGTGGGATGGAGTTGTAGAGGGCCTCTACATCAATGCCCACTAGCCACGCCTCCTCAGGGACCTGGATGCCATCAATGGCTTTGATGAGATCACTGGTGTCCCTGATATAGGAAGGTAAAGCCAGTACATGGGGACGCAGGTAATCATCCACCAGTTGACTCGCTCGTTCCGTTAGGCAGCCATTGCCCGAGACTATTGGTCTCCCAGGGGGTTTTTTAAGGTTTTTGTGAACCTTGGGTAAGGCATACATAGTAGGGGTTTTGGGATCTTTGATATTCAAAAATTCCCAGGTTTTCTTGTCTATCAGGGCTCTTGAATAGGCTTCAAAGATAAGCTGACGATATTTGATGATTATTCTTGCTAGGAAACTTTTAGAGATTTTTCTATACCAATCTTTGTTATTCAAAATATTCAAAACCATAGCTTCATACCCTAATGTGTCCATTACAACGACATTTCCGCCCTTATCTGAGGGTTTAATTGTAAGGGAGGAGTCGTTTTGAAGTGATTGAATAGCCCTAATCTGGCTATCATTAAGGTTAGAGGAATTCACATCTTTCCACTTAGTCTTCTGAATTTCCCTAATCACTTGTTGGGTAAAAGCCCAAATGTTAGGATTAGATTGCAATATAGGAAAAAATTGGGATTTGGATTTGTATGAAGATGGAGGGGGAAAGATGGGTTCCACTTCACAATTTTCTGAAGTGGCCATCTGATCAATTGGTTCATCAGAAAACGGCCAACCTGATGAGTCTCCTTCTTCCCAGAGTTCCATCAAATCATTGAGTGCCTGCATTTCGGCCAGAGATAATTCCTGGTCTTGTGCAGGTAGACAATTCGATTTGGTCAGTTGATCTGCTATGGATTGATTGTCTTTATCGTAAATTACTTTAAACATCAATCTACGAGCAAATAAGTGAACATCCTTAATTAGTTCGAAGGTATCGATTTTTTGCGTAGGACAAAAAGTTAGACCAAGAGATAAAACATATATTTGAGTTTCATCAAGTTTTTTGCTAGATAAGTTGATAACTTTTAAAGCATCAGAATCTGAAGTCTGAAGCTCAGAGAATGGTTGCTAACTAGATGGGTTTTTTGAAGGCTGAAAAATAGGTGCAGTGCGAATTTCATTGTTTACCACTGTACTGTGATTCATCTTAAAGGAATGTGTAGCATTAAGACTTGGGGTAGCAACTGAATTTTCAATGGCTAACTCACCAAGATTTTGTGATGAATGGGAAGGGGATTGGTGAAATTGTTGGTGATGTTCCGAAGGGAACAGTGGAATGCGTTTAGAAGAAGTGTTAGATTCTTTTTTATTTTCTATTTTACGTTTGTGAGAACCATTCATTTTAATGTGACGTTGCGATTTAGTATGGGAAGATGATGTAGATGATTGGGATGATAAGTCCGAATCACTTACATCATTGGTGTTGGTTTGTGAATGAAAAGAGCTAAAGTGAGGATTTTTAAATGTTTTTTTTGTTATACGTTTGTTATTTCTTTCTCTGGTCCAGTGATAAGCTTCATCCTGTTGGTATGCTTGCTTATCTCTGGCAAATTTCTTTTCTTTGGTCTTAATCAAATTGCCTACAAAAATTTCTAATTGTTTTTGCATTTTGTTATCTCTCTGAGAGAAGGAGGGATCATTTAAAAATGTTGCACTATCTAAGTAGAGTTGTTTAATACGATATTAAACAACTCTACTTAGATAGTGCAACATTATTAAATGATCCCTCCTTCTCTCAGAGAGATAACAAAATGCAAAAACAATTAGAAATTTTTGTAGGCAATTTGATTAAGACCAAAGAAAAGAAATTTGCCAGAGATAAGCAAGCATACCAACAGGATGAAGCTTATCACTGGACCAGAGAAAGAAATAACAAACGTATAACAAAAAATACATTTAAAAATCCTCACTTTAGCTCTTTTCATTCACAAACCAACACCAATGATGTAAGTGATTCGGACTTATCATCCCAATCATCTACATCATCTTCCCATACTAAATCGCAACGTCACATTAAAATGAATGGTTCTCACAAACGTAAAATAGAAAATAAAAAAGAATCTAACACTTCTTCTAAACGCATTCCACTGTTCCCTTCGGAACATCACCAACAATTTCACCAATCCCCTTCCCATTCATCACAAAATCTTGGTGAGTTAGCCATTGAAAATTCAGTTGCTACCCCAAGTCTTAATGCTACACATTCCTTTAAGATGAATCACAGTACAGTGGTAAACAATGAAATTCGCACTGCACCTATTTTTCAGCCTTCAAAAAACCCATCTAGTTAGCAACCATTCTCTGAGCTTCAGACTTCAGATTCTGATGCTTTAAAAGTTATCAACTTATCTAGCAAAAAACTTGATGAAACTCAAATATATGTTTTATCTCTTGGTCTAACTTTTTGTCCTACGCAAAAAATCGTTACCTTCGAACTAATTAAGGATGTTCACTTATTTGCTCGTAGATTGATGTTTAAAGTAATTTACGATAAAGACAATCAATCCATAGCAGATCAACTGACCAAATCGAATTGTCTACCTGCACAAGACCAGGAATTATCTCTGGCCGAAATGCAGGCACTCAATGATTTGATGGAACTCTGGGAAGAAGGAGACTCATCAGGTTGGCCGTTTTCTGATGAACCAATTGATCAGATGGCCACTTCAGAAAATTGTGAAGTGGAACCCATCTTTCCCCCTCCATCTTCATACAAATCCAAATCCCAATTTTTTCCTATATTGCAATCTAATCCTAACATTTGGGCTTTTACCCAACAAGTGATTAGGGAAATTCAGAAGACTAAGTGGAAAGATGTGAATTCCTCTAACCTTAATGATAGCCAGATTAGGGCTATTCAATCACTTCAAAACGACTCCTCCCTTACAATTAAACCCTCAGATAAGGGCGGAAATGTCGTTGTAATGGACACATTAGGGCAGTGGTTCTTAACCTGGGTTCGATCGAACCCCAGGGGTTCGGTGGGTCAGTCTCGAGGGTTCGGCACACCCTCCGCTAGTACCACTTCGCTGTCAGGGACTATTTCTCCAGTTTCGGGCATGTCCTTCTGCTCCCGCTCCACGCCGTCATCATGGAAATACATAACATTCAGTGGCGTAGCGTGGGGGGTGCTGGTAGGGGGGGCCGGCCGCACTGGGCGCAACATCTGGGGGGGGGGGCGCATCAGCTCCGCAGTGTCATGTCACTCACTCTGTCATGATAGGCCGGCCGCCGCCGCCCGCTGAGTCTGCTCGCACTCGCAGCTCTCTCTGCCCCTGGCTCACTCTCACTGCTGGCTGTGCAGCTCGGCTCCCGGCCGAATCCGATCCAGCTGGCGTCGTGGTGGGGGGGGGAGACAGGCCAGGCGTGCGGTGCGGAGAGGGACTGTCTGGGGAGGGACTAACCTGTGCAGCAGCCGCCCAGCGTAGCGCGGGAGAGAACCACCAGGCCGGGCAGCCGCAGCAGCAGAAGAAGCCGGCAGGTGAGAGGCCAGAGAGCCAGTGATGACAGTGGTGCTGCAGCCTGCAGGAGGAAAACCTAGCCTGTGATCGGGAGTCGGGACACAGGTGAAAAAAAGGTAGGACTGGAGTAGTACTGGCTGTACTAGTCTAGTGACTGACGGTCTGACTGACTGTGTGAGAACACTGAGAAGACTATGTAAAGGGGATCTATTTTATGGGAAACCTGGCCTGCTGTAAGGGGGGAGATCTAAATGGGGGACGGGACCTCACCTCACCCTGGCCTGCTGTAAGGGGGGATCTATATGGGGGACATGATCCCCCATATAGATCTCCCCCCTTACAGTAGGCCAGGGTGAGGTGAGGGCCCCCATATAGACCCCCCCTACAGCAGGCCAGGGTGAGGTTAGGTCACTCTGGGGTCCCCCATATAGATCCCCCCTTACAGCAGGCCAGGATGAGGTTAGGTCACTCTGGGGTCCCCCATATAGATCCCCCCCTACAGCAGGCCAGGGTCCGGACCTCACCTCACCCTGTCCTGCTGTAAGGGGGGAGATCTATATGGGGGACGGGACCTCACCTCACCCTGCTGTAAGGGGGGGATCTATATGGGGGACCTGGGATCTATATGGGGGACCTCACCCTGGCCTGCTGTAAGGGGGGATCTATATGGGGGACCAGGTCCCCCATATAGATCCCCCCTTACAGATATAGGTGAGGTGAGGTCCCGTCCCCCATATAGATCCCCCCTTACAGCAGGCCAGGGTGAGGTGACATGAGACATGATAATGACATGAGAGTGGCACTTGCCAAGATAAAGCCGCGCATTTCTGAACTGGTCTCTGAAAGACAACAGCAGAAGTCACACTAATTTGCAGTAAATATTCATTATTATGTTTTTGTGTGAAAATCATGTTTTAATGTTTTTGTTCTTTGTTCTTAATGGTTTTGTTCCTTTTGTGCACCTATGTATAAATATATACCTAAAATAATATATACCTATGTTTTTAATTTGAAAAAATCATATTTTATTTTTCTAATTAAGAAGGGTTCGGTGAATGAGCATATGAAACTGGTGGGGTTCAGTACCTCCAACAAGGTTAAGAACCACTGCATTAGGGTATGAAGCTATGGTTTTGAATATTTTGAATAACAAAGATTGGTATAGAAAAATCTCTGAAAGTTTCCTAGCAAGAATAATCATCAAATATCGTCAGCTTATCTTTGAAGCCTATTCAAGAGCCCTGATAGACAAGAAAACCTGGGAATTTTTGAATATCAAAGATCCCAAAACCCCTACTATGTATGCCTTACCCAAGGTTCACAAAAACCTTAAAAAAACCCCTGGGAGACCAATAGTCTCGGGCAATGGCTGCCTAACGGAACGAGCGAGTCAACTGGTGGATGATTACCTGCGTCCCCATGTACTGGCTTTACCTTCCTATATCAGGGACACCGGTGATCTCATCAACGCCATTGATGGCATCCAGGTCCCTGAGGAGGCATGGCTAGTGGGCATTGATGTAGAGGCCCTCTACAACTCCATCCCACATCACTGTGGGGTCCGAGTTGTGGAGGGCTTCTTATCAGAAAGAGGAGGTTCCTCAGTGGAACATAATGCCTTTGTCATCTCACTTCTTAGATTTATTTTGTCCAACAATGTCTTCTTGTTTAATGGCTCCCATTACCTCCAGGTGCAGGGTGTGGCTATGGGGACCAAGTGTGCCCCCTCTTATGCCAACCTGCACCTGGGGGGATGGGAGCGTGACCTCTTTTCCAGGGTTAACCTGGAGTCTTTTTTATCTCATATACTCCTTTGGAGAAGATTTATTGATGACATTTTTATGATTTGGACAGGTCCTTTTAGTATGCTTTTGAGAATTTTTGAGGTTTTGAAAGTCAATGACTTCAATCTCAAATTTACCCACACTTATAGCCAAAGGTCTTTGGACTTTTTGGATATTACCATTTATGTAGATGAAGATGGCATTTTGGGCTCCACCCTCTTCCGTAAAACCACTGCAGGTAACACTATATTGAGGGCAGACAGCTCCCACCCTCAACCTTTAGTATCTAGTATACCATACAGCCAGTATTTAAGATTACAACGTAATTGTACGAAATCTAAAGATTTCGAGAGAGAAGCTAAGAGCTTACAGAGGAGACTCTTGGGAAGAGGCTACAGTAGGGCCTGTTTGAAAAAATCTTACCATAGAGCGAAAAAATGGAACAGGACTGATTTGATTTTTGGTAAAAAGAAGAATAAAACTAATTCTGACGGGGTACGTCTAATTACACGATATTCTGGTCAACATGAACAGGTACGGTCAATTCTTAAAAAATTTTGGTACCTCTTAGAGTCAGATGAAAAGGTATCGAAATTTATTGATGTCCGCCCCCAGATAACGCTTAAAAGGTCTCGTTCTTTAAGGGACCAATTGGTTCATAGTCATTATGCTCCTTCAAACAAATCCAAAAAAACACTCACAGGCACATATTCCTGCAGAAAATGTAATTTCTGCAGATATCTACCTAATGTAAGTGAAATTATTCTCCCTAATGGAAAACTGTATAGACCGAATTTCTATGCGAATTGTCAAACAGTAGGAATTGTCTATATAATGTACTGTAGTTGTAAAGCCTTTTATATAGGCAAAACAAAAAGGCCTTTCTTTAATCAAATTCGTGACCATGTCAAACTTGTCAAAAACAAAAAGTTCATAAGTCCCATTAGCCGACACATGGGTTTATACCATGGCTTTGATGATAGGATGATGATTTTTTTTGCCTTGGAACACATCCCACTGAATGAAAGAGGTGGAAGTGTAGATAGAAACCTATTGCAACGTGAAACCAAGTGGATATTTAACCTATCAGCTACTCAGTATCCAGGTATAAATGAATCCATTAGTTTCAAACCCTTTCTAGGCTAGATAATGTCATTTGTATTTATTGCTGATTCAGCACAGGATCCCTGTAGCTGGTCAGCATTTTGGATCTTGTACTTTTGCTACAAAGTCCTCCCCTTTTAGGTGCCTTTATTGGCACATCCTATATACTTTGGCAAAATTGCCTACATGTGTTTATTTTTGTGGATGTGGTTTAATTACCGTTTAAAGAACAAGAATATTCTGTGAATTGTTCATCATATATTTTTTCCTGACCCCCGCCGTTACGTGGATGCGATTATAGGTGGCACACCCCGGGGCAGGCACAAACCTTTTGGATTCGAGGCTATTTTCAGCCTCTATTATGGTTGCCCATATGGGCACCCGCGGTGCCCTACATTTATTTTCCAGGAAAAATGGTCCAACCTGGTTAGTAGCAGCACCGCTTCAAAACGCCCAGTTGTCCTTTTATGGAGTTTTTACTAACATCTCTTTTCTATTTAATTGTCATCTGTATCACTATACTGATTTATCTATTAGATGGGGTAATTTTCTCTTTTTTATGACCCTTTTGTGTCTTTGGATTCTTTCCCCCATTGTATAGGCATTGCAGATATATTTCCTTGAAGTCTGGTCTTCGGCGATGCTGTCAGTTTCATTTTGGATCCCTTTTTAGATTGCCTTTTGGCAACCTGTTACCTCCTCGGCTTACATTCATGTCCTGACCGGATGTTGTCATCCCCGACCTTCCGGTTCCGGCGGAATCACGTGATGCGGTCGCGTCTTAATGACGCACTTCTCGGCCTCCATTGGACCACTGGGCGTACCTCGCTCTCACTCCCTCGGTGACGTCAGACGCCGAGGGAGTGGAGGGGGTGTATAAATGCCGGCGCCACATGGTCAGTATCACACTAGACCACCGGGGAACGATACATGATCTTTGAGACCATTTGCGGTAAATGAAATCTTTTATACCCTGCTTCTCTCCATATATTTTTGGTAGATTCCAACGCTGATGATGTTCTTCCATGCCTTTTTCTTTTTCTTCCCGTGCAGTCTCCTTCATTTTTGTGTACTATTGGAAAACTTGTTGAATTGAAATGGCGGTGAACTTTTGAATACTGCATGACAATTTAGGTGCTAAATCTTGTCAATTTTGGGTAAGTATTTATACCCTCAAAACTTGAAGGACCCTTATTATATTTATTACTATCTTCAACAAATTCCATTTCCTTTTGTTTCAAGGGATACCTCCCATTTGGGGGATATTAAAGGGGACTTCATTTTCCCTTCCTGTCTTTGTTACATTGAGGTACCTAGGGAATCAACTGCACATTTATTCATAATCAGGTGACTATTTTGGTAACTTTTTCTACCTGATATTTAGCCTCATACCAATTGGAGAGATAGCAAATTTGGGGTTGAAATGTATTTCTATGCTCTGGTTTTATTATCTCTACCTATCATTTCTAGCCTGGCTGTCACCCTCTCTATGGGTCAACTCTAGGAGTCTGAGGGTCTCGGCTCCCCTCCCCTCCCCCTCTGTGCTTGCTTTGGTGGCGTCACCTCTATTACCTCCACCTTCGGCATAAGAAAGGGCTCAGGTCATCTTAAGGTACTTTATTGGTATCATTGTCTTTATAATTATGTAAATCAATTGGGCACTCAATATTAGGACCATTGAGATAAGCCCTATATACATACACATGTCATGTTTTTTATGTCTTTTCCCTTTGTTACCTAGAAATGTTCACTCTCGAGAAATGTCTATGAAAACTCCTGAAGAAGCTATTATGAAGATGGCGAAACATGTAGAGTTGATATTTTCGAGTGCATTTTCTTGATTTTATCATTTTATATTGATGTATTGTTTTGTCCTCACTTTCTATGTGTAATAAAATGTACAATTTTTGAGAATTCAGATTTTTCTCCATCATTTAGCACCGTTAAAGTCCCACTTGCCCCCCTCTATTGTAGTTACTAGAATACATTTTATTGCCCAGGCCAGAATTTTCGGCCACCTCTTTGGCCGCCAAGACACTCTTGGTGCCCCCCTGGTGGTTGATGTAAGCCACAGCCTTGGCGTTGTCTGATTGAGTCCGAACCGGACAATCTTGCAGACGAGTCGTCCAATGGCTCAGACAAAGCTCTATTGATCTGAGCTCCAAAATATTTATCTGTAATTTCGCCTCTTCCATCGTCCAGGCACCCTAGACACAGAGCTTCCGCAGCACCCCGCCCCAGCTCGATAGGCTGGCGTCCGTGGTCACCACTGTCCAAAACAACGGGAAAAAGGACTTGCCCTGGAATAGTGCTGGAGACTGAATCCACCGCAACAGAGCAGACTTTGTGTTGGACTCTTTGATTCGGCTAAGCCACAAGGACTTTGCAAAGGGAGATTCTTGTCAAATTAATCCAAACGTCTGGTATAGAACTGAGCAAACGGAATCACCTCAAAGGTTGATACCTTTAGACCCAAGACCCGCAAACTCGGAGAGGACAGATTGTTCACCAACAACAACCGAAACACCTCCTGCAACTTTTGCAGCTTGTCCGGGGGAAGAAATACCTTGGCCAAGGCTGAATCCAGAGTCAAGCCCAGATAATCCAGTCTCAAGACAGGTGTCAGCGTGGATTTCTCGAAATTCATGTTCCAACCGAAATCCTGCAGAGTTCTGACAGTGACCGACAGATTCCCCAACAAGACTGAAGGAGAGTCCGCTCTCAACAGGAGATCGTCTAGGTACCCTGGTACTGCAATCCCCCGCTGGTGCAGCAATGCCAATACTGGTGCAAAGACCTTGCTAAACACTCTGGGAGCTGAGGCGAGACCAAAGGGTAATGCCACAATTTGTAAATGCTCTTCTGCTACAGCAAAGCAAAGAAATCACTGGTGTCCAGCGTAAATAGGGATGTGTAGATATGCGTCCTTGATATCTATGGAGGCCAAAAAGTCTCCCTGGTGTAGTGATGCCACTACCGTGCGGATGGATTCCATTCTAAACTTCTGTACCAGCACAAAGCGGTTCAGGGCTTTGAGATCCAGGATGGGACGCACCTTGCCTTCCTTCCTGGGGACAGTCAAGAGGTTTGAATAAAAACCTTGAAAACATTCCTGAAAAGGAACCGGTACAATCAGATCAGTTTGTGAACCCATTTTTCCTGAATCAAGGAGGTCCAGGGTTCCAGAAAGAAACAAAGACGTACGCCCACCCCAGAATCGTGTGAGGGCGCCCCTTCATGCAGACGAGGACTTGTCTGCAGGACCAGTTTGACTGGTCTTTGCTTTTCCCAACCACGACTTCTTGAAACCCCCACAAGACCTGAAGGATTTACCTTTTTCTTGCGACCCGGAGGCATGAAAAAGATGTTTATGAGCTTTAAAGGAAGGCTCCCGCCTAGGATGTGGCACCTTGCCCTTAGAGGATTGGGGAAGATGAGTGCTCTTACCCCCCCCATGATACCTTTGATCAACTCATCCAGAGAGGATCCAAACAGCCTCTCCCCTAAGGGAAGATCAGCCAAGCCCTTTTTAGAAGCCTGGTCCACCGACCAGTTTTTTAGCCACACCATGCGCCTAATAGCAATACCCACTGCCGACGCCCTGGCCACCAACCGGGCTGAATCCAGGGACGTATCACACATGAATGCCAGGGCTTGAGCCAACTGGTCCAGTAGTTCCAACACCGCAGGGGGGAGCCGTTCAGCTTCCAAGTTGCTTTTAATTAACTTCACCCATTCCGTAGCAGTCTGCGCTACAAAAACATTCACAAAGGTAGTCTTTAATATGTGACCTGCTACCACGTGTAAATGGCAGGACAAGGATTCCATCCGTCTATCCACGGGGTCCACAAATGTTGGAGAAACCTTCCACCGGTACAAGAGTTGCTTTATTCAACCTGGACACCGGGGGATCCACTTTTGGTGGTATGGTCCACCTAGCGGACACTGTCTCCGCAAAGGGGTAACGGGGTAGTATGAAACAATTCTGGGCAAGGGAACACCTTGCCCGATTTACGGGATTTGTGGGAGCCAAAAGACACCTGCGTACCTGGCGCTGTGGGTTCATCAGCCAATTTTAAAAAGTTTCCTGCACTGAAACTATCAGAGCTTCCACCAAACTGCGTTTCCGTATGGCGGCTTATGAGCACAGGTCCTCTTCACAGTCAGAATGGGATGACACCGACCCCTCAGGATGGTCTGCCTCTGCGGTGGCCATGTCTATCCCAGAGTCCGAAGACCCTGCTGATGGAGGTGAGGGCAGAGGGCGTTTGCAGCTGGCTACACTAGCAATGACAAAATCTACCTTAGACATCAGATTTTGCAAAAAAGCTGCAATCTTTGGCTGTGAACCAGAAGGTCCTGCAATTACTCCCAGGGGGTTTGCAGGTGAAATTTTATCCTGGGACTCCATGTTACACTTTATAAAATATTTGAGCAGTGTCACTTTAAGATGGCCAAAAACGCGGTCCCACCACTACAAGTGCGGGATCACAATCCCTGGTTGTTATAAGATAATAGCAAAGTGAATGAATAAAAACCCACGGAAAACGTTACCAGACCACAGAGGACACTTCCAGCACGATCTGTGCAAAAACAAAACTGACACTGACTGTACAGGAAGAGGAAGAGAAAACTCAGCCTCTATTTTACCAAACCATGCCCCATGGCTGTCCAGACTATGGACCTCAGGAAAATGGCCGCTCATGCATTCTGAATGGGGAATTACAGAAAATGTCTGCCCATATAATCTAATGGGAATATAAATTCATAATCCACAGTAAAATGGCGGCACCCATGGCGTGCCATGCAGCCTCCAGGATAGGCATCAGAAGGTCCCTGACCAGGGGTCCCCACAGGGCAAGTCACCCCCCTCAAATAAGCGGTGGGGTGAGGGTGCTGTCAGGGTGGGTTCTTTCCCCTCATTAGGGATGACTGTGATATGTGCTTCTAAAATATTGTGTAGACCGGCTGGTTTAGAAGCTAGGGAGTTGAAGTTGAACAGGAAGGGGTCGGAGAGGGTGTCTGCAAATGTTTTATAATAAGATGCTGAGAGGCCGTCAGGGCCCGGACTTTTCCTGGCTTTTAGTTGTTTCAGGGAGAGGGCAAATTCTTTAATGGTGAGTGGGTGGTTCAGTTTTTGTAGTTCTTCAGGGATTGGTTTAGGGCTATATTTAGATAGACAATTTGATATGAGCTCTTGTCTAGATGCTTGGTCGGATTCCTGGGGGCTTATATTATAAAGAGCCGTTGGGTCGGTGTGTTTTTTCATGACATTGGTGGGAGGGCTGACCCCAAGCCTGCAGGTATAGACTGAGGAGGGCCAGGTTATCAGTGAGGTTGTTACTACACTAGATGCAACTAAATGAGACTTAATTGGACATATTTTATATCACAAGCCAGATGAAAGCACAACTTCATTACTATCACTCACAACCATTCTTTCATTGCAGAGGTACACTTTACTTACCTAGTTACTTTTTCTTGTTTTTCCATCACTTTTTCTTTTGTTTTATATTGCTTTCTTGTCCTTTTATTTCCTAACCCTTGAAATTGGATTCTTGGTTATGGTATCTATCTTTGGTGTCCCCCATTCTTCTATCTGGAGCTGATTGCTTTTTTGAGCTGACCTGTAGGTAAATATTTTATTCTATATATTTTTGTTTCTCCCCCCCCCCCCACCCCCATTTTACCTAATTTTTAGGGAGCTATTGCCATCCCCTGTGGCATGGGGAATTTTTTCTAATATTTTTCTATTATATCTTTAGATATCTCTGTTGCATCTTACTCCTGACAAAACCACGAAATGCATTGAGTTATATGGATGCCAAGATATCATGCTTTTTAATGCCATATCAGATGCCAACAACACTATGTACCAAAACAATATATATATATTTTGTGCGATGGAGGAATGAATTCCCTCACATGTCAGCTCTTGACATACCTACTTGTTTTAAATTGTAATCTGACCCACGTTAAATTATGTTGTATGCCTTGTGTAATGTATAATATTATTCTTTTTATTTTTTTTGTATATTCAGTTATCATGAATTGAAGTAAACCTTTTCTACTGGTGTATAATCCAGTTGTTACAATGGGAGGCCAATAATGGTCCATTTTACTAAACTATTAAAATGCTTTTTTCATAGAATCAAGGATCAATTAGCCTCATTTAAAGTCCCGCAAACCTATGTAAAGTATATTATAAAGAGATGAGCTCTTGTCTAGATGCTTAGTCAGGTTCCTGGGGGCTTATATTATAAAGAGATGAGTAATATTGGACAAATTGGGCAGACATCTCCCCCGTGGATGCTAGGAGTTGCCAACTGGAAGTTTTAATGTGATGTACTGCTAGACTCATCCACCTTACAAACCACTCAGCGTCTGCTACCCCTCTCTGCCAATCCCTCCATTAGCTCAACTCACCCAACGAAAAGTTCAAAATACTAATAACTTACAAAGCTATCCACAACTCGGCCCACAGCTACATCACTATCCTAGTCTCAAAATACCAACCAAGTCGTCCTCTCCCCAATCTTTCCGACTATCTCCAACTTTATCCACTTTGAGGTGATCCCTGAAAACATTTATTTTCAGAAAAGCCTATCCTGCACCCACTTAGTTACATAGTTACATAGTTAGTGAGGTTGAAAAAAGACATCAGTCCATCCAGTTCAACCTATGATATGTGTGTGTGTTTGCTGTTAACCGTACATTGTATACCCCTATATGTTGTGGTCTTTAAGGTGCCCATCTAATAGTTTTTTGAAACTATCAATCCTCCCTGCTGATACTACTGTTTGCGGAAGAGAATTGCACATCCTTACTGCTCTCACAGTGAAGAGCCCCCTGCGCATTTTAAGGTTAAACCGCCTTTCCTCTAGTTTTAGTGAGTGGCCATGTGTCTTATTGTATTTCCTTTCTCTGAATAGGTTTTTCCATATGCTATGGTTGCCAGTACAGTATTTTTACATTGATATCATATCCCCCCTCAATCGTCTCTTCTCCAGAGAGAATAAGTTCAGTGCTTGTAGTCTTTCCTCATAGCTGATGTCCTACATTCCCCTAATTATTTGTGTTGCCCTTCTCTGGACTTTCTCCAGTTCCAGCACATCCTTCCTGAGGACCGGTGCCCAGAACTGGACAGCATACTCCAGATGTGGCCGGACCAGAGTCTTGTAGAGTGGGAGAATAATCTCTTTATTTCTGGAGTGAATCCCCTTTTTTATACATCCCAGTATTCTGTTGGCTTTGCTTGCAGCGGCTTGGCATTGCATGCCACTGCCAAGCCTGTTGTCTACCAGTACCCCCAGGTCCTTTTCCATCCTAGACTCACCCAGAGGTTCCCCCCACTTAACAACTGTTCTTTTATTTTCTTCATCAGCTCATGGAAGGGCAACGCATGTGAGACAGAAACAGAAAAATTCCCAGTTCAATTCACCAACCAGTTTGCGGACCAACCGAATTAACCGGTCTAACAGTATGCGTTAAAAATGGGTTTAGTTAGCACACAATTGCAAACGCATGTGTAAGCTGCAGGGCCACTTCACGGCACCCTGTATTACCTGCAGTCCTAACTCCTGTAAATTTAAGAGTCTCCACAGTGGAAGCACATGCACTCTAATGGATAGACTGAGGGTTGGGCTACCTCCAGGCTCACCTGCCCCCTAAGACACTTGGGGGCACAATGGACACCCAGCGCATAGCACAATGGCAGCAAAGGCGTCCAATGTGTCCACTCACCAGTGTACATAAACAACAAACAGAGAAAATAATTTTATTATATTTTTGAGTCCTCTGACAGACGCAGCCACTTTATAGTTTCCTCACAAATGGGTAATGCGCCACCTACAGGAGTAGACTAGGCAGTGAAACTATTTAGAAAGACTTTTCACTAGACACACCCTCAGGGGCTGTGCCTTCAGACATTACCCCAGACACATCCAGCTAACTAACCAGTTTTGTAGCAAGCAGTGAAGGAAAAAGACAACCAACCCTAAATAGAGGGGCGGGGCTGCGTCTGTCAGAGGATGTAAGAGAAAATAAGAATTTTACGGTAAGTTCTTACAAACATCCTTTCTCTGAGTCCTCTATTTTCTCTTACATCCTCTGACAGACGCAGCCGCTTCATAGTTTCCGCACAAATGGGATGTCCGAAAGCAGTGTAGGAATGAGGGGTGGGAATAAACGCAACCAACTAAATGGTAACGATCAATCTAGGCAAGAAAAAACGTAGCCAACAGGGCAACTTAAGCTCAACCAACAGGAGCTAACCCCAAAATGAAAATTCACCCCAGGAAGAGAAAAAAAAGCCTCTTCAGCAAACAGCAGCCTGCAAAACCTTGCGGCCAAAGGGGGCATCTGAGGATGTCCTTAAGTCAATTTTGCAGAATTTTGTAAAAGTGTGTACTGACGATCAGGTCATCGCATTTCACACCTGACCAGATAAGGCGAACGGCAAGACAGTGCTGCCAACTCAGACACCCTGCGAGCAGAGGTGATAGCCACCAGAAAGGCAACCTTCTGGGACAACACAGACAGAGCGACTTCTCTGATATTCTCACAGGGAGGTCATTGTAAAGCTGACAAAACCAAATTCAGATCCCACGGAGGCAAGGGGGATTTCCTTGGAGGAGCCAGATGACGCACCCCTTAAACAAAGGTGAGAATCAAGAAATTAGTTGCCAAGGGACACTGGAAGTAAATGGCCAAGGCCGAAACCCTGGCCAAGGCCGAAACCTGACCCTTAAGCGTGCCCAAAGTCAAACGTTGCTCCACACCTATCTGCAAGAAAGCCAAGACCCTCGCCACTGAAAAGGAACAAGGGTGCAACCCTTGCGACTCACACCAGGCAATATACGCCTTCCAGGTACGATGATAAATCTTCCTTGAGGTAGCCTTTCGAGCCCTCACAAGGTAGGAATCATGACATCAGAGAGACCTCTATCCCTCAACACCTGTCTTTCAACAGCCACATCGTTAAAGCCAGAGCGTAAAGCAGGATGGAAGATCGGTCCATGAGAAAGCAGATTGTACCTCAGAGGCAGCCGCCAGGGAGGCTCGACGACCATCCTCACGAGGTCTGCGTACAAAGACCGGCGAGGCCAGTCTGGGGGCCACCAGAATCACTTACACCTGTTCCAACGCCAATTTGAGGAGGAACCTGGACAACAGTTGAATCAGAGGAAAGGCATAAATCAGCCGATACTGGAGCCAAGGCATCACCAACGCGTCCGTGTCATCTGCCAGAGGATCTCGAGCCCTGTCCACGAACCTGTCCACCTTTCTGTTGAGACGAGATGCAAACAGATCCACGTCCGGTGTCCCCCACCGGGCACACAGGAGACGAAACACCTCCGCATGCAGGGACCATTCCCCATGATCCAAGGACTGACGACACTTGTTCCATTTGGCAAGAATCTCTACCTGCAGAGTCCTGGTGTGAAACTGAGCAAATGGGATCGCCTCGAAGGCCAACACCATCAGCCCCAGGGATCTCATGCAGGTCCACAGGGAGGAGAGATCGCTGTCCCTGAGGGCTCTGATCTGGCCCTGCAAGGTCTGAAGTTTCTCCTCCGGGAGGAAAACCTTCGCTTGAGCGGAGTCCAAGACCATGCCCAGATAATTCAGACATACTGACGGGGTCAGTGCCGACTTCTGGATGTTGACGGTTCACCCAAACTCCTGGAGCATCTGAACTATGACTGTCAGATCGCCCGACAGAGTGGCACACAAGCTTGCCCCTAGCAGGAGATTGTCCAGGTAACCGAGGACCACAATCCCCTGCTTGCGCAGCAGAGCTAGCACTGGGGCCAAAACTTTGGTGAAGACCCTGGGAGCCTAAGCTAGACCAAGGGTAATGCCACAAATTGAAAATGTTCCTCCACTACCGCAAAGCGGAGAAACCACTGGTGACCTTCGTAGATAGGGATGTGCAGGTACACATCCTTTAAATAGATGGAGGCCAGAAAATCCCCTTGATGTAAAGATGCCACCACCGACTGTATGGGTGCAGAAGTTCCGGATGGAATCTGTCCGAAGTGGTTCAGAGATTTGAGGCCCAGGAGAGGACGCACTTTGCCTGCCTTCCTTCCTGGGCACCATGAACAGGTTTGAGTAGAAGCCTCGAAACCTGTCCCACTGAGGAACCGGGACAATGACGCACTGTGCGAGAAGATCTTGCACAGCCCCCTTGAGATCCCTTAAACGATCCGGGGACAGGCGGAGATTCGATGGAAAGAACCTGTCTTCTGGACGAGACTGGACGAGAGCGAAATTCAATCTCGTACCCTGTACGCCTGTGCCATTTGGTCCGTGAGCTCGATGAGTCGGGGGAACCAACTCCGCCAGCAGGTTGCTCCTAAGCACCTTAAGCCATTCGGTGACTGTCTGCGAGACCAGCAGGAAGCAAACATAGGCTTGAGGAGCGAGCCCGCCACCAAGTGCTGGTGGCGGGAAAGAGATTCCAGGCGCCTGTTCACCAGGTCCTTAAACACCGGTGAGTCCTCCACAGGAACCACCGTGGATTTATTAAGGACACAGTGTGGTCCACTTTAGGCGACACCGTCCAACGAGTGGAAACTGCGTCTCCAAAAGGGTAGCAGTGCTGAAAATGCTTAGGCACTGCCAGCATGTGCCTAATGTGCCGCCATTGCTCATTCACGGTCTTGTGAAACTCCTCGGGCAAGGGAAAACCTGTCCAGACCTCTGGGCTTTGCGGGAGCCGAAGAAAACCTGATTTCCTGACTGTATGGGCTCATCATCAATATGCAAAGTCTCCCTGATGGAGCGAATCAGTGCTTCTACCAAAGCGCGGTCCAACGATGCAGCTGAGGAGGACTTATCCTCCTCACCATCTGACTGTGAGGACAGGAATCCCTCAGGGAGGGCAGTGTCCGTGGCAACCACTTCAGGCTCAGAATCAAAGGATTGAGAGGGCATCGGCCATTTTTAATAGGAACTTGTGACATGACAAGGTCAACTTTGGACGCCAGAGCTTCCACGACTGCAGACAGGGATGCTAGGGAATGAGATCCAGATGACCCGGATGCACACACAAGTTCAGCAGAAATATTTTCACTCTGGGACTCCATTTTGGTAATTTGGTAAAAAAAAAGGGTACACTGGCCCTTTAAATCCGCAATAGCAGCCCGCCTGTAACGGAAGTGTAGATGGGACAGAATGCACACGGAGAGCAGGAGTGCCAACAAAGCCGTTTATTGAATGGTAGCGGGTAGGCTCACAAAGAAAAGGGCCAAACAAAGGTGCCCAGGGTCAGACCCAATGTGGGTAGGACAGAGTTCCAGATAACAGGGGCAGTCTGTAACAGGGGCTCCCAATAGAACGGATAAAGTCCTGGCCAGTGAGGGATTGGGCCCCACACAGATCGGGGCAAACAATGAGGTGACAAAGTCCAGGGAAAGTTCTGGTAGGCCCAGGGTTAACCCACACTCCAGGTTGTAGGCAGGGACAGGGTAAATTCACACTCAGGGTTGTAGGAAGGGACAAGGTAACTCCACAATCCATGTTGGCAGGCAGGTTTGAAGAGGCCTGCGGGAACCAATAGGAGAGTCTGTGTTCTTCGGCCGCAGCCCAGGGACACACAGTCTTGCAAGCAGCAGAGATGAACAACACAGGTCCTAAGATATTTAGCAGAGGGAGAGTCCCTCCTGTGTTCCAGCAGGTGGCCAGGCAACTCCCAGCCTGGCGTTGGGTTGCCCTGGCAACCAGCCCTGCCCCCCTCTACTGAAGCCTCTACAAGGAGTGTGTTCTTTGTCCACAGTAAGCAGGAAGGCAAAGAACCAGAATTTCAGGCACCTGGCTGGGGAGGGGGGGGGACAGCACAGTGGGGGGGGGCAGGCAATGGAGTGAGTGAGGGGAGGAAAATCCCATGCTGGGAAAAAGGGCAAAGTCGTGGGGGTGCAGGGAAGACAAAAGAAAAGGGGGGAAGAGTGGGGTCCGTGACACCGCCAAATCGTGCTACAGCTGGAGTTCCCCTTTAGCAGGCAGACCCACTGACAAAAGCTAAATGTGTCTGAAAAATGCCCAAAAGGACTAAAAAACCCCCTTTTTAGAAAAAGGATGAGCAGTAGTTTCAGAAAGTGAAACTACTGGGAAGAAGTGACCTCAGAGCACTAGAGGCCGAACTCCCCCTGAGCCACAAGAAAATAGTGCCATAATAAAGATAAGGAGAAGCACAGGGAAAATGGCTGTCGCCCATACAGTGCAGCCTGCCCACAGCCAAGATGGCGCCTGAAAACAGCGCCAAAACACCCAGCAAGGCAGAAAATGGCTGCGGCCCTTACCTTGATGCAGCCTGGCTGCCAAAATGGCGGCCGAACACGGCGCCGGCGATCAGGAGACCAGGGAACAAGGCCTACTGCGGGAATCCACCACAGGGACCCCCTAAAGGACAAAGTAGTAGTCATAAACCCTCCCCCTAGGCGTTAAACACCGCTATAGCGCCCACATTAGGAGCAGGGAAGGCAGGACCTGTCCTGAGAGGCCAGGGTGATCTTACAGAGACCGCAGCTCTGACATCCCCCGGGAGTGGGCCCAGATCCCCCCCCCACCGATGATTGTCCCATGGACACGGGGGGCAGCATCACTCACCATACCATGGACCGCGGGCTCCGCTCCGTGGCAGCTTACCTCCCACCCTGAGTGGGGGTGCTGCCAGCCAAGAAAGGTGTGCTGCAACCAGGGCGTTCCAGGGTGATGCGTACCAGCGAAAAACTCCATTCCCAGTCTCATCCCCATCCGTTGGGGCACTGTCGTGGCGAGGCCTGGGCGGACCACAACCTGCACGCGCTTATTGGCCAGGCTCGGAGACCATAAGGATCTAGATTATCCAGTAATTGTAGTTCACCAGGAGGATCCCCCTGACACTAGCTAGTGAATTCCCAGCTCAATTCACTAACAGTTTGCTGACCAACCGCATTAATCCAAAAGTGTGCGTTAAAAACAGAGGTTTAGTTAGCACAAGTGTGCTAACTAAGCCCCCGTTATAAACGCATACTGTAAGACAGGTTCATTCGGTTTGTTCAGCAAACTGATTGGTGAATTGAGCTGGGAATTTTTCTGTTTTTGACTCACGGGTGAAGATAGGAAGCAAGGAGCAGAAAAGAGGAGTAAGGATGTAAATGATTATAGGGAAAGGTAATCCAGAAACAGATAAGTACCTACTAACATGTCTTAATGGGGTGTATGGGAGATCCGGAAAAGTTTGGCAGAGAGATGCGCCTCAAATCACTAATATGTTACAGATTTTTTTTTGTCTGCTATGAGAGAGTGCAGTCTACACTAAGATTTTGATATATTATGCGGTCCCCCTCGAGGCCTTAGCTATAACGAAGAGTCCCTGTAAATAGAGAACAGTCCAGTCAAGGAGCAAAGGGAGATGGGTTGGGAACAAGTGAGGATCTACAGTATAAGGTTGTGTGGATTGCCTTTGAATGATAGAGTGAGCGGTCCTTACACCTATGAAGGTAGGGAGCTCAGCACTAGGGTACCAGGAACCATAAAGAATAAATGTATTGTGAGTAGAAAAGTTAACATGGAGAGAACAATTCAGAATGTCTGGTATGAGACTTTAAGCAGCATTAATAAAACAATTGCAATAAGGAAAGAGTTTAGCAACAAGTATAGAAAAAAAGAAAAATGGGTTCAACCATCTTAAGATAGGAAGGTATGCCAACCGGCATCGAGGGTTGGGTAGGAACAAGGGATAATGCATAACTGGGAAACACTTGGGAATAGGGGCTCTTATTCCGAACCATGCAGGCTTCTTGAAATTTAGCTGATAGGAGGCCACGAGAGGAACATTCGAAGTCAGTATGAATCATAGTATAGTTTATTCAAGACCAGTCTCTATACTGCTGTCACAAAATCAGAGGAGCTGTGTGCATGGTAGAATGTATTAGCAACCCTTGTTCAAATCCTTCTAATATGCATATAATAGCACAATTAAAAGTGGCTAGATACACCCAATGTGTGGTTCAATACCATAGTGGTAGAGTGTAATGGTGGGTATATGAAACAAACATAACATGACATGGAGTTAGAATAAAGCACCAGCTATGATTGAATCCTGAATGGGAACTAGGGACATGCGCTGAGCTAAAAAATAGGTCTAGCAGTCATCTAGCCCATCCAAATGAAAGACAAGTCATGCCTTTTCTCATACTGCGTACTGCGGGTAGAGAACTCTATTTAAAAAAAATTGATGGATTATAACAAGTATTTTACCAATCTATCTTAGCCATGTAAGATCACCCAGAAAGAAGTGTGTTGTTGGAGTCTGAGAGGGAGATGTTGAGAGGGAGATGTAAGTTAAACTGTAAAAGGCAAAAGCTAAACTGTAAAAGGCAAAAGCTAGGTATAAGGAAACATAGGGAAAAAAAATAAATAAACAACAGCATGGTCACGTTCAGGACCAAAGGATGTCTCTATCAAAGCCTAGGAATGCCTGGACCCACGCCTCGGATGGACAATCATTGAGTCTGGCAACAAAAGCCTGGCTAATTCGATGGAGAAGGCTGTGTACCTGGGTAACCAATGTAGTTCGTCAACTAATAGGCAGCCTTACTAGTATGGTGTGTAGGTTATCAGGAAGCACTAGAGTGCGAGTCCATTTACTGTGTTCAGAACAACCTGTTGCATATTGCGGTTGCTTAATGCAGGTCTAAGAGTGCCATTAAGGCAGAGACATGTATCGCTTCCTAGTGCATGTACCCCTTACTCAGATGTTCACTGTGGAAGATTTATGTTGCAACTGTTCTAAAGCAACCAGGAACAAATAACTGGAAAAACTGCTTAAAGAGTAACTACAATGAACTGTGCTTCTGAGCCAAATAAAAGGGGAGTAATTTAACTAACTGTGAAGTCTCAGTCGGTCAGAAGATTAAGAATCTTGCCTGGGTCAGTGATGAGCCAGAGAAGCCGTGGGACTTGGACCGAAGAGTGGCCTGTGGTCCTGCGGAGAATGGGAACCACGTCTCAGGGATCTGCAGCATCTGTATCTGGAGGCTTAGATTATCATCCGGTCGTCATCTGGGCGCCCTCTGGCAGGTATGAGATGGCAGAACTCGCTATACTAATCTGGGAAATATGAGCATTGGTATGCCTAAACTCTTGCAGAAGTGTGGAAGGTCTTCCTGTACCCTCAAAATGGCTCTATTGCCAGCCAGGGAGGCAGATAGGCTAAAACAAGATTTTTGTAAGATCTTACTGTAAAATCTGTTTCTCTGAAGTCCATTAACAGACGCAGCCTCCATCTTCTTTAGCCATTGGGTTATGCTGCCCCCTGCAGGAGTAGTTCTAGGCAGGAAAAGATTTAATTTCCACGCCCATGGGGCTGTCCCCACAGTCATAACCAAAACATCCCTCTGCTTTAGCAAACCAGTTTAGTTGTAAGCAGTGAAGGAGAAAAAAACATTCCCATATCAGAGTCTGTCAATGGATGATAGGAAAAACAAGGTTTTTGTAAGATCTTACCATCAAATCTGTTTCTGTTTAAATCGGTTTAAAATATAGTCCATTGACAGACTCTAACAGAAACAGATTTGACGGTAAGATCTTACAAAAACCTGAAAAGCCCAAGAGGCACTCAGCACTCTAGTAGAATGCGCCTTCACAGGGAAAGGAGGAACCTGACCCTTGAGTGAATAAACCTGAAAAACCGAGGCTTGATGGCGAAAAGCCCAAGAGGCACTCAGCACTCTAGTAGAATGCGCCTTCACAGGGAAAGGAGGAACCTGAACCTTGAGTGAATAAACCTGAACAACCGTCTGCCTGATCCATCTTGATATGGTTGCAGCAGACACAGCCAAACCTTTTTCGAGGTCCGTCCGTAAGGACAAAGAGAGAGTCAGTTTTCCTAAAAGACTGGAGCAGCTGGTGAATCCAGAAACTGCGTGGAGCGGAGTGTGGAGGAGCGGCGTGGCAGCAGGGGAGCTGCTGTGGGAGACACGTGCTAGGAAGCCGTGCAGGGGAAGGGTGACTGAGACAGTCCGGCGGCAGCGACAGCGGCAGAGGACTGACCATACAAGAGGAGAGAGGCAGTGGGGACCGTGAGTAGGGGAAGGCTGATCGGCTGATGGGGGGGGGTGGTGGCTGGGGACTGTACAAGGATACACCTACACCGACTGATACCAGTACACAACTCCCAGTTCTCTCAGTCTGCGTAACATTCTGGGAGCCATGTGCTGGTAACATACTGGGAGCTGTGTAACATACTGGGAGCTGTGTGCTGGTAACATACTGGGAGCTGTGTGCTGGTAACATACTGGGGGCTGTGTGCTGGTAGTCGCAGAGTACCTTGCAACTGGGAGTACCTTGCGACTGAGTACCTTGCAACTGGGAACAACCTTAGCGACTGGGAATACCTTAGCGACTCGGGAATTCCTACCAACTGCTGAGCACCCTAGCGAGCGGGAGTACTTTGTAACATTGTGACTGGGATTACATTAGCGACTGGTGAGTACCTTAATGACCGGGTGTACCCTAGGTTTTGACCAAGGGAGATTGAGGTAGTGTAGATAACAAATAGCAGGCCATTATCCTTAATTATCCCCATAGAATAGAGGGTAATAATGTACGACAGGATTGGGGATGCCACTCAGTGCACTTCTTGCTGAATGTATGCGTTCCTTGATGCACCAATCGAGGGCATATACTGCTGTGGGAGATGTGAGCGACTTGTTTCTCTGGAAGCCCAGATTCTGGATCAAGAAAACAAGGTGGCAACACTGTGTAGCATCAACAACCTGGAAAGGAGCTTGGACATTACCAAGCAGGTGCTGGCAAGGGCCAGCATAGATGAGGGTGGAGACATGGAGACACAGGCACCAGAGGTAGGCAGTTGAGTGACAGTTAGAAGGAGGCGTAGAGGGAAGTGCGCTAGGGAAGCCAGTCCTGAGTTGGTACACCCCAACAAATATGCCAAGTAGTAGGGGTAGGTAGGTACAGTGCCTTGCGAAAATATTCAGCCCCCTTGAACTTTTGGACCTTTTGCCACATTTCAGGCTTCAAACATAAAGATATAAAACTGTCATTTTTTGTGAAGAATCAACAACAAGTGGGACACAATCATGAAGTGGAACAAAATTTATTGGATATTTCAAACTTTTTTAACAAATAAAAAACTGAAAAATTGGGCGTGCAAAATTATTCAGCCCCCTTAAGTTAATAATTTGTAGCGCCACCTTTTGCTGCGATTACAGCTGTAAGTCGCTTGGGGTATATCTCTATCAGTTTTGCACATCGAGAGACTGAGATTTTTGCCCATTCCTCCTTGCTTTCTTCCAGAATGATCCTGTATTTGGCTCCATCCATCCATCATCATTGTCTTGTTGGAAGACAAATCTCCGTCCCAGTCTCAGGTCTTTTTCAGACTCCATCAGGTTTTCTTCCAGAATGATCCTGTATTTGGCTCCATCCTGTATTTGTTTAAAGCTTAGGAAATCTTTTTGTATCCAAATCTGGCTTTAAACTTCTCCACAACACTATCTCGGACCTGCCTGGTGTGTTCCTTGTTCTTCATGATGCTCTCTGCGCTTTAAACGGACCTCTGAGACTATTCACAGTGCAGGTGCATTTATACGGAGACTTGATTACACACAGGTGGATTCTATCAATCATCATTAGTCATTTAGGTCAACATTGGATCATTCAGAGATCCTCACTGAACTTCTGGAGAGAGTTTGCTGCACTGAAAGTAAAGGGGCTGAATAATTTTGCACGCCCAATTTTTCAGTTTTTTATTTGTTAACAAAGTTTGAAATATCCAATAAATTTCGTTCCACTTCATGATTGTGTCCCACTTGTTGTCGATTCTTCACAAAAAATGACAGTTTTATATCTTTATGTTTGAAGCCTGAAATGTGGCAAAAGGTCGCAAAGTTCAAGGGGGCCGAATACTTTGGCAAGGCACTGTAGGTAGTAGGGATTCAATTATCAAGAGGACAGAGAGGGCAATCTGTGAAAACAATCGCGGTAGCTGAATGGTATGTTGTTTACTGGGTGCTCGAGTTCGGCACATCGCGGATTGCGTGGAGAGATTATTGGGCGGGGCTGGGGAGGACCCAGCGGTCATGGTGCATGTAGGCACCAATGACCAAGTGAGAGGAAGGTGGAGGATCCTAAAAAATTATTTCAGGGGCTTAGGGAATAGATTGAGGAATAGGACCTCCAAGGTGGTTTTCTCTGGTGTGATTTGAGGTACAGGCAATATTTCAGAGAGGCAGAAGGAGCTTAGGGAACTGAACAAGTGGCTGAGGTACTGGTGTAGGAAGGAGGGGTTCAGGTTTCTGGAGAACTGGGCCGACTTCTAACTTCAGCTAACGGCTCTTTAGTAGGGACAGGCTGCACCTTAATGGGGATGGTACAGCTCTATTGGGGAGAAAGATGGCCACAAAGCTGGAGGGGCTTTTAAACTAGGGGTTGGGGGGGGGCTCTGAGGTAGAGTTAGTTAGTTGGGAGCAAAGTACAGAAGTTATTATTGGGGTCAGCAGCGACAGTAGAGCCATAGCAACAACAAATGGGGGATCTGTGCGGACCAACCTAAGACCGATCGGGAATAAAGTTAAGTTTAAGTCTGTTCTATATGTCTTGATTATTGGGGATTAAATAATAGAAAAAAAATGGATTTAAAAATCCATGTATATTCCATCTTATGTATAGGGATTTTGAACAGTGCAGCTTCCATTTTGTTTGGAGGTGAATGAAAGTTCATTTATGTTCTTTTGCAAAATGTCTGTTACAAAAGAGTCTAGAATTTCAACATAGACCTTTGTATTTCTTGTAGTCATAAAAAAAGGTGGTACATGGACATCTCATCAGATAAGGGTGATCTTAGCCAGGCACCATACTAGTCACTGATGTCCAGACGTTAGTCTGTCTGTATTTAACAATGGACAATAGTGTATTCATTAGGTTCATTTAAACTATATTTTTTTAAAAATACTTTTCTATTATGTGTAAGGACATATGTATCTTGTAACTAATTACCTCATTTTAGAGAAGTTTGTAGTTAAGTTTTTATGACCACTATAGATCTTCCAATCCCAGACACTATGTCTGACAGTAATGGCAGAATTCAAATAATTAATGGACTTTCACTAGCAAGAGGTCAAAAAGGTCATCAGATAAGAATATGTTCTAATTATTTTAAATACTGAATCTAATGAACGGTACAATACTGCTTCCTTTGGACAAGCTACCAAATGTGGTCTTGGGATAATTTAGTATTTTCCAATATAAAAATTTTTTTTTTTTTTTTTTTTAAAGCCCGTAGCGTGTGCAACACACTCAAAAGACTCCACCCGGTGCATAAAAAAGTGCACACACACAAAGTGAGAACACAAAAAAGCACAGGGTGTGCGACAACGTATGGTCTTCCCTCCGAAGAGGTAGGACCCGAAACCTCGATCCCCCGGGGCGCAAGACTCCGGACAGGGATATAAGGTACTCATGGTCTGTCTGGCCGAAACCAGACCGACCCCGTTCTTCAGGGGGACTGCCGAAACAGCCCCCACCGAGTACTAAGTAGGGCTCCCCCGAAGGGAGACCCCATGGGAGAGGGGGCGAACTAAGCCAAAAGGCCATATCCACCCCCTCCCAAGACTCAAGGCTGGGCCCGAGGACCCACACACTCCAGTCGTGCAAAAAAAGAAAACAAAGGTGACAGTGCAGGTGACGGACTCCAAAGAAAAAGACAGACAAACAAAAAAGTGGGGAAGGGGAGTGGGGAAAGTGCTTTGGTGCCATGTGAAGAACCAAGGCAGGCCTTCCAGCCGGAATAAAAAATTCCTCTGGTGCAAGCCAAAAGGCCTGTCCCAAGAGGCAGGTGTGAAAAAGGTGTGCAGTGACCAAGGTGCCGAAAAAACTCACAGCGAGCTGCCCCTCACCAGTGAGAAATTAAGGCACCCCTGGGCTGCCACCCCAGGGGCACTTACACTACAGGCTTTTTCAATCTCAGCCCCCGGCCAGACTGAGTGTAGCCTATCCCCACCAGCAGACATCAGAACCTGGACAGCTTAGAGAGAGCTTACCTACAACTGGGGACAGGCCCATCACCAAGCCAGATCAAAACCCAGGAGAGAAAGCCCTCTCCTCGCCATCCTGTTCCTCAGCCCATTACATCCAGGAGCAGTTCCACCGGGCTCACCCTCCAGACCGGCTTTCCTGCTCCCTTCAAACTGGTTAGGTCAGTTCAACCCATTCAAATCAGAAGGCGGCGGGCCCCACATGCTTTACCAGATGACCTACTCCCCATACCTCAATACTCAGAGCGCTCCGGGTTTCGGTCATACTGGTACTAGCTAAGGCCCATACCAACTGATAAGAACAGATACTACACTTGATCTTAGCCAAAAGGCAGAGAAGCAGATCCAATAATTGCCAGGGTACATGATGGAGATTAGATGGACATTTATCTATGTACTGAGAGTATGGACAAAGTTTTATGTTGTGTTTTATGGTTAATCTTGAATTTAAAGAAATCATCATTTAACTTTATTATCCGAAGTATTGGGTTAATTATTAGGAGAGGTGTGACTATGACCTCACCAGTTAATGGATAGAATATCCCAACCAATGGAGATAATGTTTAATCCCTCTGGGTTTAACTTATGGTAATTTTAATAGTCCTTTGTTCAATACCATATAAAAGGGAGAACCCAGATGTGAGACATTACACATTACATACTGACAATACCCCTTACACTTGCAACATACACTCTACTACATCCCTTGATATACTCATCTAGACATATTCCATCTTACTCCATCATTTATCTGAAACTTTGAGGGAAGCCAAACGAAACTCCTCCCTAACTAGCCACCGTCTTGGGAAGGCAGCCATTTTAGGACTCTGGTAACGACCATTTGAAGATAGCAGCCATCTTAAGTGTGGTAAATATGCCTTGCTGTGTTATTTGATATTATTCAATATTGTTCATTTCCTTCCTTATATGTTTTATATTGTATATTTAAGGGTAATAAGATTACAATCCCAGCCGTATAAACCATAGTAGATTTTTCTCTAAAAAGCTGATTTTTTTTTTATACATTTTTATTAATATCAGATTTAGTGCATTATTTGCAATTTTAGTCTTCCGTTTTGCATAGCTTATTCTCGCTCCATCTGCAGTGGAATGACTTTCAGCTACACAATTCGCAGACAATTGTGGTCTGTTTATATAGAACTTACCTATGGTTTATGCTATACCTGGAGAAAAGGTAATCTTGCTTTCATTTTGTTTTATTTTTGCTTTCATTATTGAGCTAAACATCACATTGCATTTATCGTCTTAAGTTTGTATTTTATGTAAAGTCATCTTTTTGTGTCATTTCCAATTTGATCATATATTGTGAATACATGTCTTGTGAATAAATATTTTTATATATTCCATACTGTAGACTGTACTCACTAAGATTCGTATATGCTTTTAAAAATAAATTAATCAATTAAAAATAATTTGCTACATATTGATTTGTGGAAATAAGTTGAGATTCTCCTACCTCACAGATCTTTGCTTATTGACATAAATAGACACTGTTATATTCAGAGCAGTATAAATATTAAGTCTCTATCAACTTATTTATTTTATTAGCTAGGCTCCTGGCATTTGCGTATACCCCTCTTAGTTTTGTATGAGTTGGAACTGTTAGTACATGAGGAGGACAAAGACCTTGTGGGAATAACAGAAACTTGGTTCGACCCCTCACATGACTGGCTGGCCAATATATGAGGGTATTCTGTGTATCGGAAAGGACAGGGTAGAAAAAGGAGGGGGAGGGGTATGTCTCTGTCAAAAATAATGTAAGGGTGGTAGAGAGGAGTGACATTATGGAAGGGATGAGTATGGAGGTAGAATCCATGTGGGTGGAACTCCATAGGGAAGTAGTAAAGGGGAAAGTATTAGAGGGGGTATGTTATAGGCCGCCCAACCAAAGGGAGGGGGTAGAGCTGGAATTTCTATCACTGTTGGGTACTGCGGCAAAGCTGGGGTCAGTCATCATATTGGGGGACTTCAATTATCCCGACACTGACTGGGAAGAGAGGACTGTGGAACTCACTAAAGGCCCATCTTTTCATGAATATCTTACAGGACAACTACATGTCTCAGTTGGTGGATTCTCCTACGAGAAAGAATACAGTGCTAGATCTTTTAATTACTAATGACACAGACCTAATATCAGATGTAGGAGTCCGGGTCAACTTGGGTTCTAGCGATCACAGGATGATCACATTTAGCGTAAATCACAAGGCAAGAGGGGAACATAAGAACACTAAACTTCAGAAGGGCAAACTTTCCTAAACTGTGCTCAATAATAGAGAAAATAAACTGGGACAAAACTTATATATTAAACAATATATATATTTAAATACAATATTTAAACTGAGAGCATTCGATTCCTCTCCCTTTCGCCTGAGTGTCACCGTACCCTGAAAGCTGGCTCAGGGGAGGTTGGAGATGTGAAGAGGAAAAGACGGGCAGTCCATTAATTTATTACCGATGCTTGTTTGACTCTGTACGAGTCTAACCCTGAGGTGTATGAGTCTAACCCTAGACTAGCAGGTGAGCTGCTATTTTAGCACCAGTCACTGAGAGCACTACTTTGGAATGGTGTGGAGCACGATTTCACTTTTACTTCACTGGACAATTGATTGGGATATTGGGAATACCCTTTCCTTTTCTATGATTGGATTTGGGACTTTCTTTAGCTTATTTTACAATTGCACCTTTGGTTCCATTTGCACTTGCACTTTGTATTTACATTTGCACTTTTGTATATTTTATATTGTGAATATTTATTTCACAGTGTTATTCATCTACATCCTTTGATTTGTCTGTATGATTCACATTAGGGATTATCACTTTTATTGATTTATCACTGTTGATATATGATTTGAGTCACTTTGGCACAGCAATATTGATTTATTTTTTAGACCTTAAAATCCTGAACATACTTCTTGCCTCCAGCCATTACTCGTCTCCATTATAGACCAGGACCAGACTGGTTTTATGGTCTATGGACATCAATCTCCGCAGGTTGTATACTAATTTACAGGCACAGCATAGTACCCGGGCGCTAGAGTCATCGCCTCTGTTGATATTGAGAAGGGGTTCGACTCGGTTGAATGGCCTTTCCTGTGGGAGATCCTTAGGAGGATGGGCTTCCCTCGGTTTATCAGATGGTTGTAGATGATCTACAGTTCGCGGATGGCCACTTTTCGCCTGGGTAGGAGACTGTGCTCCTCTTTCACACTGTCGCGGGATACGCGGCAGGGTTGCCCTCTCTCTCCGGCCTTATTTGCTATTGCCATAGCTTTGCATCTCCCTGCATATTAAAGGCCTGCTGGTGGCCTGACTGGAGGAGAGGGTAGCCCTGTACGCGAATGACCTCCTGCTGTTTCTGAACGATGCTGAATCCTCTCTCAGGGGCGCCCTGAAAATTCTGGATGCATTTCCTAGGGTAACGGGTCTGCGAGTCAACTGGTCCAAGTTGCAACTGCTGGTGATTGTTCAGGAGGCCAGACGGGCTGCTCCGCCGGATGTTCTGCTGCAATGGGTGGACAGTTTTATGTACCTTGGGGTGTGTGTGTATCACGTGAGGTGTCCGATTTTGTCTCAATCAACCTTGATTCGGTGGTCTCGTGGTCAGGGCCAGGCTGAAGGTATGTGAGAACCTTCCACTTTCCCTTTTGGGCCGCATTAATTTAATCAAAATGAAGATACTGCCAAAATGTACCTATTTATTCCGTAACTCGCCCCAGTTTCCGAAGGCATTTTCTCCACCCGAAATAGATTATTTTCCTCTTTTTTTGTGGGGCCCACGTCCTCCCCGGTACAAATTTGCTACTCTCATGCATCCTCTCTCCCAGGGAGGCTTAGCATTCCCTGACCGACTGTCATAAGTACTTTCTAGTGTCCCAACTGGTCACTGCCACCTGGTAGCTTGCTCCTGACACATCTAATTCTGCGGTCGTGGTGGGGGCCACGGTGCTGGGGTCCGTGGAGGCATTGCCTCACTTGCTTTTCAGGGGTCCCAGAGCTCCCTATGCCTTGACCACCTCCATGAAGATGATGCTCTGAGCGTGGAGACGGGGTCTGATGCTGGAGGCGTACCCGGACACTGTGGTCTCCCCCACTGCTCCCCTATGGAACAATCCCACCTTGCCACACTTGTTTAAACTTCCTGACCCTGCTGTGTGGACCAAATACAATATCAAAAGTTCTCTGATGTTACCTCAGATCTTTCTTTTCCCTCCTTCGAACACCTTATTACTCATAATAACATACCGCCATCTCCTCTATTTAGATATCTGCAGTTGTCCAATGCCTTCAGGGCCCAGTTTCCCTCTGGGGTGTCACAGGTGGTACAGCCGGATCTGGAGCGAGTTCTTCATTTTGAGTGCTCAGAGAGGTCTGTTTCCATTCTTTACACACACCTCCTTCGGGTCTCCTCTCCGGAGCTCTCTGGTCTACACAGTCGTTGGGTTTGGGACGTTACGGATTTGGACTCAGAGGACTGGGTGAATATGTGAGAACTCCCCTTCAAAATACTAGTTTCCCTAAGGGATCGCCTCATACAATATAAGATCACCCATAGGGCATACCTTCCCCCTACCTTCTTCAAAAAATTCATGCCTCTCATTCCTCAGACTGCTGGAGATGTGGCCGAGCTCCAGGTGATTTCCTCCACATCTTTTGGACCTGCCCGGAACTCTCCACGTACTGGTCAAGGTACTCTCCGTGATTACTGATGTTTTATAGGTCACGGTCGACCCATCTCCCAGACTCTGTCTTCTGGGCCTGCTGGACGACCTAGTGCCCAGGGTGGCTGAGCGTACTTTCCTGTTCCTTCTGCTCCTTTATGCCAGGAAAAATATTGCGCTCCACTGGAGGCAGGAGACTCCCCCCACAGTATCGCAGTGGATGAAACTTGTGAACTCCATGATACCTCTTTACCGAGACACCTACATTCATAGAGGCTGCCCCAAGAAACATGATAACTGTGGAGGAATCAGTTAACCACCTGACCCAAACTCTATGACTGACTAGAATCGGGCCCTGCTCTCCTACCCTGGGTCCACCATGCAAGGAGCGCCACATATCTGGGTCTCATTGTTTAACTTGTGATTCCCTTTATCCTTCTTGGTTCCCCCTCCTGCCTAGTCTTCCCAGCTACATATAATGTGTTATTTTTCCTGACCCCTGCGTGGGGGGAAGTGTTGTCACTTTACAACAATCATATTAACTTTTATGTGAACTGAATGCACCGGTTTTGTTGTTTGTGTAAAAATATCCAATAAATAGATGATAGATATAGCTATCAATAGCAAAGAAAAAAAAAAAAAATTGGTCAGAGCATGTTGCACACAATTAGCCATGATGGGAGGATGGTTACAAAGGATGCAGAGAAGGCAACTATGCTAAATGCTTTCTTCTCTTCAGTCTTTACACAGGAAAAGGAGGGGTATACTGACCACGACTGTATGGTTAGCAGTACTTCACAGGACATGGCGCTATGGCTAACAGAGGGTAAAATCAAGAAAAGGCTTGATGACATTAACACAAATAAATCACCAGGACCGAATGGCATGCATCCGAGAGTACTCAAAGAACTCAATAAGGTTATATCTAGACCACTGTTCTTGATCCTTGCAAATAGCTTTCCTCCAGTCACCTGGTACAGTTCCTGTCAAAATACTAACGGGATACCAATGTTTAAAAAAGGGCAGAGACATATCCTGGGCAATTATAGGCCGGTCAGCCTGACGTCAATAGAATGTAAAGGTAGGTATGATAAGGGACTATATCCAAGTCAATAGTATCATCAGCAGTAATCAGCAAGGGTTTTCAAAAGGAAGTTCTTGTTAGACAAATCTGTTAACATTCTACAAGGAGGTGAGCTGTGAGCTGGTTATAGGGGGAAACCTGTGGATGTGGTGTTTCCCCGTGGATGTGGTGTATCTGGATTTTGCTAAGGCATTCAATACAGTCCCCCACAAATGCTTAGTTTACAAAATAAGGTCTGCAGGCATAGATCACAAGGTTTGCTCTTGGATAGAAAACTGGTTAGAAGAGCATGTCCAAAGGGTGCTAATAAATAACGCGTACTCAGACTGGACTGGTAAGTGGGGTCCCCCAAGGCTCTGTTCTGGGACCACTTTTGTTAAATCTATTTATAAATAGCATTGAGGATGGGATCACTAGCTCAATCTCAGTTTTTACAGATGACAAAATTAGGCAGGACACTAACTTCACATCATGATGCAGAATCTAACAGAATGACCTGAACAAAATAACAGAGTGGGCAACTACGTAGAAAATTGGGTTTAATGTGGAGAATTGTAAGGTATTGCACTTGGGGACTAAAAACAAACACAAAATAGGCGTTGGGGGGGGGGGGGTTAACCAAGAATGGAGAAAGATCTGGGAGTCTTAGTAGAAGATAGACTAAGCAATAGCAAATGTCAAGCTGCAGCTGCCAAAGCCGGCAGAATATTAGCATGCATAAGGAAGGGGTGTGACGAATACGGGTATCAGACCCCTGGCCTTCTCATCCACCTCGTGACCAAAGACCAAGCAATCTCACACCCTGCCGTCACTTGCGTAACAATGCCACTCTCAGCTGCGGAAAAGCACACAGATTGTCCAGCTTGCGGGACCACAATCTAGATGCCAGCAGACTGAGAGCGATTGTCACCGGGTTAATTAAACGGTTAACCCTTTCACTGCCACCACCGCTACGTTTCAGCTTAGCGGATGCTCCTGATTTCACAAATATCAATTATGACTTTAGAATAACCGTCTGTAACACACACTGTCACCTGACAAGAATGTTTCAGATAGGTTAGCCTAAACAGTACAAATATCAATTATGACTTTAAAATAACTGTCTATAACACACAATAGCGCACTTCAGGAGGCAGGGTTTGTTTGGGTCAAGTTGCGTTTAAGAGCTTAGAGACAAAAGTTAACACTTTTCAAAATAAGGTTTAATTATAAGAAAGGTTTTAAAATTGGTGCGAATAAAAATATTTACAGAAAAATGGGTTACAAAGAAATGGAGACACAATATACAGCAATTTAGAAAAAGGAGAATAAAAGAATGAAAATACTTGCATTAAAACAGTCCTGGGATTACCTTAAGTTTCAGAGTTGAACAGGTATGTTTGGTTCTCCTTGGGGGCGGTGTTATGCCATCGATCTTAGGATGAGAACTGAGCTCTCTATCCGTTCCTGCCTTTTTCCCTGACTCTCCAGGGGGTGTCACCAGAAGTACTTAGCCAATTGGCTCTGAGTCTATAAACCTCTAAATGACCGCCCGCTTTGACAGATTAATAAAAGCACTCATATCTTCAATTATGAAACGGTTACACGCTTGAAACCGATATTTTATGGTACGTTTTTGAATGTCCTATCTTTAGACACTAAACATGGGGTATTTCGGACTAACATCTGCCCTGTACGCCCTTGGATCGCTAGCTTGCCTTTCCTCGGCATGACGGTGTCCGTGCTTAGACTTAATTCGATTGGTATTTTATGGGGCACCCAAATATCTACTTTTTGTTAACATGTTATGTTTGGTTAAAAAGATATGATTTGAGCCCGGATTGTGAGATGTAAGTTAACAATTTGGCTTGGAGAATGTACAAAGCAATTTCCCTGGACATCTAATCTGACCCCCTGCTGTCCTCGCAGACACAACTCCTGCTTGGTCAAAGCTTGTGTATAGTAAAGGTGTGAAAAATGTCAGCCTAGCAGGAACCTGGTGAGGGAGTGCCTTTTGGTTCCTCTGATTAGAAAAAGGTGGGGGCTACTTCGCTCAAGGAGCCTGGGTCACTACACAAAATGGACGTTGAGAGGACAAGATGGTGTCCGAACACTCAACACCATTACAAGGGGATTTACTCCAGAGATAAAGCTATAATCCTACCACTTTATAAAACTCTGAACTGGCCACATCTTGAGTACTCTGTCCAGTTCTGGTCACCAATCCTCAGAAAGGATGTGCTGGAACTGAAAGAGTCTAAAGAAGGGCAACTAAGCTAGTTAGGGGATTGGAGGACCTAAATTATGAGGAGCGTTTACAAGCACCTAGAGAAGAGATGACAGAGGGGACATGATAGCGATTTACAAATACCTCAACGGTGATCTCAGCATAGAAAAAAAAATTATTCAGTCGCAAGGAATGTAAGAGGACACGGGACCATAAAATGCCTCTAGAGGAAAAGCGGTTTAACCACAGGCTACGCAAGGGTTTTTTTACAGTAAGGTCAATAAGGTTGTGGAACTCTCTCCCACAAATGGTGGCAACTGCAGGGAGTATATAACAAAAACTATCAGCGCAAAAAAATATCAATAGTGAATGGTGCAATAAACAAATGATATAAAGACCAGCTGCACACACTAAAAGTGTCTAAACCACACAATGTAAACGAAATAAACCAATAAGTAGCGTTGCGCTAGTCATGTTCACACATAGTGTAATAAAACTCAAAATCAGTGTCCATACATGTTCCAATGTCCATACAATCAATCAAATAAACGGTGAATCCACGTGTCCAAAAGAATCTTGTGCAAAACTTAATTAGTGCTTTCGTGATTAGTGCAATCCCACCACCAGGTGAATTGGTCTCTCACCTCCACTATAGACCCACTGCTGGGTCAATCACAGCGTCGTATATACACAGGGACCTTCAGATAGTAAAGGCTATGGATAGCCTATCACCTCCAGAGGGATTCTCACCGATAGACATAAAAGGGGAACAAAGGAAGAGATCTAGTGCTCTCTGTATGGTTGCAGTAAACCGCTTTATTGAGTAAAAGGAACGGTACTCACAAAGGTGGTGCTTCCAAAGTGCATAGCAATCTGCATAAAAGGTATCTAGGAAGAGACAGCTTACAGCACGCAGGCTCTGTCCCCTATACGCTTGACGTCAAAGCCCAACCACAGGCATTGATTTCCTCAGTAGGGGTGGAGACTGCATGGTGTGCTGCGCCTTAAATGGCCGGGCTGGATCCCCTTACATGAAGCTGATTGGATCTATTTACATATTGCCCTCCCTGTGCCTTTTATGTAGCTCAGGACCCCGGAAATAAGAATATTCACATTCATTCCCTGGTGCCACATCGCTATACCGGATTAAATAGAGAATAGAGCAAATGCAATGCATCTATCGCTTTACATTTATCAGAGACTGCATGCCGGAGCTCATCTCTTCCTAGTATATACCGATCTTTTACCAATAATACACTTTATTACATGACAATTCATAACAAATATATAAATACATAATAAAACTTCTAATTGATTAAAAACGCATTAAATCTATAAAGGTGCATATATTGGAATCTAAAAACGCATCAACTTTTAAAACGCATAAAAAACTCATAAAAATGCATATATCAGAAAAATCCCCATGACTAAAACAGAAATACATCAAATCTTGCAGAACCAGAAGATCATCATTAAAAATACAGATAAAAAGCTATCAATAAAGCAGAACCAGAATCGATAGATAGATAATAGCGATTGATAATGCATTCTGGTATTATTTTAGACATCATTTTTTATTGATAGCTTTTTAGCTGTATTTTTAATGATGATCTTCTGGTTCTGCAAGATTTGATGTATTTCTGTTTTAGTCATGGGGATTTTTCTGATATATGCATTTTTATGAGTTTTTTATGCGTTTTAAAAGTTGATGCGTTTTTAGATTCCAATATATGCACCTTTATAGATTTAATGCGTTTTTAATCAATTAGAAGTTTTATTATGTATTTATATATTTATTATGAATTGTCATTTAATAAAGTGTATTATTGGTAAAAGATCGGTATATACTAGGAAGAGATGAGCTCCGGCATGCAGTCTCTGATAAATGTAAAGCGATAGATGCATTGCATTTGCTCTATTCTCTATTTAATCCGGTATAGCGATGTGGCACCAGGGAATAAATGTGAATATTCTTATTTCCGGGGTCCTGAGCTGCATAAAAGGCACAGGGAGGGCAATATGTAAATAGATCCAACCAGCTTCATGTAAGGGAATCCAGCCCGGCCATTTAAGGCGCAGCACACCATGCAGTCTCCACCCCTACTGAGGAAGTCAACGCCTGTGGTTGGGCTTCGACGTCACGCGTATAGGGGACAGAGCCTGCGTGCTGGAAGCTGTCTCTTCCTAGATACCTTTTATGCAGATTTCTATGCACTTTGGAAGCGCCACCTTTGTGAGTACCATTCCTTTTACTCAATAAAGCGGTTTACTGCAACCATACAGAGAGCACTAGATCTCTTCCTTTGTTCCCCTTTTATGTCTATCGGTGAGAATCCCTCTGGAGGTGATAGGCTATCCATAGCCTTTACTATCTGAAGGTCCCTGTGTATATACAACGCTGTGATTGACCCAGCAGTGGGTCTATAGTGGAGGTGAGAGACCAATTCACCTGGTGGTGGGATTGCACTAATCACGAAAGCAATAATTACGTTTTGCACAAGATTCTTTTGGACACGTGGATTCACCGTTTATTTGATTGATTGTATGGACATTGGAACATGTATGGACACTGAATTTGAGTTTTATTACACTATGTGTGCACGTGACTAGCGCAACACTACTTTTTGGTTTATTTAGTTTACACTGCAGGGAGTATGACTACTATTAAAAGACTCTTGGACATACATCTCCAAGAACAAAACATTCAGGGATATGAGAAATGAATTCGGCCACACACACTTACACAGGTTGCACTAGATGGACTGTTGTCTTTATTCAACCTCAACTATGTAACCATCAGATAAAACCTTTATTGTCCGAACCACATCCAAAGAGTACAAGGCAAATTCCTTGGGATGCTTAGGCTTAGGACAGAAGGAAGGCAACACAATGTCTTCTTTGAGCTGAAAATCGGACACCACCTTAGGAAGGAAAGACAGATTAGGTCAGAGAACCACGTTATCTCTGTGGACCACCAAATAAGGCGAACGACAGGACAGCGCCGCCAACTCAGATACTCAGGGAGCAGAAGTAATAACCACCAGGAAGGCAACCTTCTCCGACAAAAAGTAGAGAAATCTCCCTAATATTCTCAAAAGGAGGCTTTTGAAGAACAGACAAAACCAGATTGAGATCCCACAGAGGCAACAGGAATCTCCTCGGAGGAGCCAGATGACACACCCCCTGAATAAAAGTGCAAATTAAGCTATTAGTAGCCAACGGGCGTTAGAAGTAAATAGCCAAGGCCGACACTTGGCCCTTGATAGGGGTTGAGCAGCGACTGGCTTTTGGCACTATTTGTAAAAAGGCAAAACCCTAGCTATAGAAAACAAGCGAGGGTGCAGCTGCAGCGATTCACACCATGAAATGTACAATTTCTACGTACAGTGACAGATCTTCCTTGAGGTCGATTTCCTGGCCTTCAAAATAGTAGGAATCACCAAGTCAGAAAGGCCTCTATCCCTCAATACCTTGATTTCAGCAGCCAAGCCATCAAAGCCAGCGACCGTAAAGCAGGATGGAAGATCAATCCTTGAGACAGTAGATATTCCCGAGGAGAAGGTCTCCATGGTACGCAGACCTGGTAAAAATGGTCGTAGATCCTCCAAGACCGCCAGAATGACCGGAATGCCTTCCACAGCCACCCGTCGAAGAAACCTTGGCAGGAGTACAAGCGGAGGGAAAGCATAAATCCGCCAACACTGTCTCCAAGGAGCCACCAGGGCGTCTGTGGCATCAGCCAGAGGATCCCGAGACCTGTCCACAAAACGCTGGACTTTCCTGTTGAGGCGAGATCTATGTCCGGAGTCCCCCAACAGACACACAGGAGATGAAACACCTCTGGATGAAGCGACCATTCCCCTTGATCCAGTATTTGACGACTCCACCTCCTTGGCTACCAGGACACTCTTGGTGCCCCTTTGATGATTGATGCAAGCCACAGCCTCCAAAAATGTAACTCTTCCCGCCAGTCAGACCCTTGATCAACTCATCCAGTGAGTTGCCAAACAAACGCTCTCCCAGAAAAGGGACATCTGTCAGGGCTTTCTTGGAAGCCTGGTCAGCCGACCAGCTCTTCAGCCAAACCATGGCGCCGGAGGGCCATCCCCACAGCTCAAACTCTGGCCACCAAGGGAGCCGCATCACACAGGAACACCAGGGCCTGAGCCATCTGGTCCAAAAGTTCCATCAGCTCCAGGAAAACTAAGTCATGGTCCAAGTTCCCTTTTAGAGCCTTAATCCATTCCGTAACTGTCCGTGATACCAAAACAGACACAAAAACCGGTTTTCGAATAGAACCTGCCGATACATGAAGATGGCGGGAAAGGGATTCCATCCGCCTTTCCACCGGATCCGTAAAAAACGGGAAATCCTTCACAGGCACAATAGTAGAGTTGTTTAACCTGGAGACCGGGTGGTCCACCTTAGGCGGCACCATCCAACAGTTGGAAACCGTCTCAGCAAAAGAATACCGGCGTTTAAAGCGCTTAGGCACTACTAGCACATGCTTGATGAGCCGCCATTGATCATTAACAATATCATGAAAAGTCTCGGTACAAGGGAAAACCTTGCCCGACTTTTGGGTCTTGCGGGAGACAAAAGACACCCGCGTCCCTGCCGAGTGGGCTCACCTGCCAATTTTAAAGTTTCCCTTACTGAAGCAATCAGGGCTTGCACCAGAGCGTGTCCCCGCGCTGCAGCTGAAGACGGCAGGTCCTCTTCACCATTGGATTGCGAGGACAGCGACCCCTCAGGTAGGGGGGCTTCGGTGGGGACCATATCAGCCTCTGAATCAGAGGACCCCAACAAAGATGGAGACATATCAGCCTCTGAATCAGAGGACCCCACCAAAGATGCAGTGGCCGTTTTCGGCTAGTAACCTTTTTCATTACAAAATCAACTTTTGTCGCCAGGCATTCCAGAGCTGCTGAAATCGTGGCCAGCAACTGCGATCCGGATGTCGCATTAAGTGGGTCTGAGGGGAATTTAGAGCCTGGGACTCCATAATCAATGTAACAGAAAAACAGAGTACTGTCACTTTAAGAAGCGCCAGGCGCCCCTGTTACATTGCTCCCTGTGGGGAAGGGAGAGGGAGACAGGGCACAGGGCCAGGTACCTGACAGGCCAGGGGGATCTTTTAGGAAGTCCAGGTCCCATTATCCCCAGAAAAGGGCCCACATCCCCCCAAGGGGGGTCACATTTATTTACCATACCAAGGATTGGGTGGGCTCCGCTCCAGGCAGACCGCATCCCACCCGAAGTGGGGTGCTGCCAGCCGAGGGGTACGCTGCGACTCAGGGCATTCCAGGGAGACATCTACTCAAATGCTTGTCCCCATCCAGGAAGGGGCACCATCATGGCGAGGCCTAGTGCAGGACTATAACCTGCTCACGCTCGTAGGCCAGGCTGGGGAGATCTTAAGGATCTAGATTATCCAGTGCGAAACCCCAGCCTGCATTGCTTGCAGATCACCAGGAGAATCCCCCTGAACACAAAAAACTGGGCAGGGCAATAACTGCAAGGCATGAAGCAGATATCCTACAGAATGACCCAGACAAAATAACAGAGTGGGCAACGACATGGCAAATGAGGTTTAATGTGGAGAAGTGTAAGGGTTTGCACTTGGGGACTAAAAACATAAAAGCACAATACACTTTAGGGGGGGAACCTTTGGGGGAATCAAAAATGGAGAAAGATCTGGGAGTCTTGGTAGAGGATAGACTAGGCAATAGCATGCAATGTCAAGCGGCAGGTGCCAAAGCCGGCAAAATATTAGCATGCATAAAAAGAGGGATGTATTCCAGAGATAAGACTATATTCCTTCCACTTTATAAAACTCTGGTCCAAACACATCTGGAGTACTCTGTCCAGTTCTGGTCACCAGTCCCCAGGAGGGATGTTTGGAGCTGGAGAGAGTCCAGAGAAGGGCAACTAAACTAATTAGGGGATTGGAGGACCCTAATTATGAAGAGCGTCTGCAATCGCTTGATTTTTTCTCCCTGGAGAAGAGACGCCTGAGAGGGGACATGATAGCAATTTATAAATATCTCAATGGTGATCTCAGCATAGAAAAAAAGCTATTCAGTCAAAAGGATTGCATGAGGACTAGGGGGCATACAATGTGATTGGAGAAGCGTTTTAACCTCAGGCAATGTGGGGGGTTCTTTACTGTTAGGGCTACAAGATTGTGGAATTCTCTACCACAAGAGGTGGTTTCTGCGGGAGGTATGGTGGCTTTCAAAAGACTCTTAGACGTACATCTCAAGGAGAAAAACATTCAGGGGTATGAGAGATGATTACGGCCACACACACCTACACAGGTTGAACTGGATGGACTATAGTCTTTATTCACCCTCACCTACTATGTAACTATGTAACACTAGCTGGCAAAATGAGTAAAGAGAAAAAAACAAAATATTCTGAAAATAATAAAAAAACAGAGACTAAAGTCCAAGCAGGAAACCTAGTTCCTACTTCTCTAAGCAGAAACAACCTGGCTTGCTGGAGCAGAGGGTGTGTAGGTTATGCCTGTGGGGACAGCCTCGTGGGCATGGAAATTTAAATTTCTCCTGCCTAGAACTACTCCTGCAGTGGGCAGTATAACCTAATGGCTAATGAAAATAGAGGCTGCGTCTGTCAATGGGCGATAGAGAAAAGGGAATTTCCAGCTGCAATGTGCACCTTAGACCCTCAGGATATCCAGGAGTAGGTAAAGGTCTTTAGAATGTTGCAGGGTGATGTTGGATAGGTCATGGAAAATTGTAATATCTGTGCCTTCGTATGATGTGTATTCTGTTGTGAGCTTTTCTGAGGATGTCCTCTGAGGCGAAAGCTGGTGAGGCAGCACACGACGTCCCTTGGCAGTTCATTATCCCTGCCCCTGGGACATAGTGCATGGTGTATCCGTTCCATTTCTATTGCTGCAGTACTAGGTCTGTCCAGGTCCTTGAATATGGCCATGACCACCTGCTGGATTTGGTCTTGTTCCATGGATTCAGGGACACAGCGGACTCCGAGGTTGTTTCCACAGCCATGGTTGTCTAGGTCCTCTGCGCATGTCTCTTAGGTGTAAGATTTTGACCTGAATGGTTTGTTTAAGGTCATTAATGGCAGGTGAGAATGCAGCAGATAGTGTGCCCTTTATGTCAGCTGTCACAGCATGTAGGTCCTGTAAACTGAGAACCACTGAATAAGCAGCATTCAGTGGCTGGCTGGGACTGCTTATTGGAACCGCTGCATGTGGGAGCTGTGAGGGCACCTGCGTGTTCAGGGAGAAAGACGTGTTGGAGGCTTGGGTTCGGAAGATCTCCTGTATTTGCCTGTTGCGCTGCATCCCCTTTGAGTCTTGCTCCCTCGGGTAGCGAGAGCAGGACTCAGAGTTGCTTTGGGAGGGTCTCCACATGTCATATTCTCGCTGGGTCTCCATGTTTGCTCGTCTGATGTCACACCGTCAGCCAGAGTCTCGTTATTAGGCGGCCAGTCTCATCCTCAGCAGACCATGCCCCTCTCCCCATTGAAGTATTTGAATTTCGCAATCCTCTCCTCTCAAGCATCTCAGCTCCAGGGAGAATAATAAGGGCACTGGTGAACCTCCGTCAGGAAGAACCACTCCAAGCATTAAACTTATGCCCCATACACACGTGCAGATTATCTGCAGACTTTTGTCTGCAGACTTACCTTTTCTATGTAGTGCAAGGGCCTGCCGGATTACATACAAAGTGTTTAGGTTTGACCTCATATTATATGGTTTTGGTAAGTCTGCAGACAAAAGTCTGCAGATAATCTGCACGTGTGTATGGGGCATTAGTTTTGATGCCCTTCTCTGGACTCTCTTCAGTTCCCAGCACATCCTGAGAACTGGTGACCTAAATGGCATACTCAAATGGAGTCGCACCATAGTTTTAGCTCTTAAGTAAATATCCTTTTTTTCATGCATGCTAATATTCTGCTTGTTTTGTTTGCTGCAGCTTAGCATTGCTGAACCTTTGATCTACTAGGACCTCCAGATCTTGTTCCATCATGGATTCACTCAGAGGTTCTCCCCCTAGAAAGTAACCTTGAACTTATATTTTAAGCCCGCAAGTGCATTACTTTCAACAATAAACCTCATTTGCCATCCATTTATTTTATTGAGGTCTCCTTGTAAAGTTTCTACATCCTGCACAGAAGTTATTGCCCTGCTTAGCTTTGTATCATCAGCAAACACTGCAATTGAGCTATTTATTTTATTCATAAAAGATGCAGAAGTTGGCATAAATAGAATTTGTCCCATGACAGAGCTTTGGGGCACCCAACTTACCATTATAGACCATTCTGAGTACACACTTTTAACCAGTCTTATCCAGGTACAAAGGGTGAAGATGAAGAGCCTATCCAAACACTAAAGGTCCATGACAACAGATTTCAGTTCTCTATCTTAAAACTGGGAAACTGTGATGAGTGCTTTTGCAAAATCCAGATACACCACATACACAGGCCTTCCTTTAGCTAGATGGCAACTTACTTCCTCATCGCAAGTTAACAGATTGGTCTGACAATTAAGTTCTTTCATAAACCCATGCTATTTACTACTACTGATGTTTTCATCAGCAAATTCTTGGATATAGTCCCTTATTATCCCCTCCAATAGTTTACACGCTATCAATGTGAGATCGACTGGCCTGTAGTTCCCCAGGTATAGATCTCTGCCCCTTTTTTACATATCGGTATCACATTGGCTTTTTGCCAACCATTCCGTTATTCCTAATTTTTAAGGAAAAAACGGTCTGGCTATTACCTAGCTAAGTTCTTTCAGTTATAAGCCATCTGGTCCTGGTGATTTATTTGCATTTAACTTTTTTTTGTCTTTGGCCCCTTTCACATGAGCAATCCGATCAGATCCGCCTGTCTGTTTTTTTTTTAGGCAGATCCGATCGGATCCCCCATGCATCCCTATGGGGCAGCGGATGTCAGGGGAGACATGTCCGCTGACACCCGCATCCGATCCTCTCCGTGAAATCTGGACAAATGGAAAACCTATTTTCCATCCGTCCAGGGAATCGAATGAGAGCAGAAAGTTGGTCCGCTCACATCCAATTCCCCCATAGAGATGCATGGGGCTCTGACATCTCCCTCTCCGCACACAGAGCGGAGAGGGAGATGTCACCTGCCTGCTCTTTTAGACACTGGCTTCTGTTCACTACAAGCGTACATTCCATGATGCGCCACTAATGATATAGTCTTTATGATTATACCCCTCCTTTTCTTTTGTTAAAACTGAGAAAAAAGCATTTTGTACAGTTGCCTTCTTGTTAGTGGTAACCAACTTCCTCTGATCTTCCTTTATGGGGTGAAAATGCTCTGACTTTGCTTTCTTGCTATTGTTATGTTTAAAAATAATGTGGGGATGTTTTTTCTCACTCTCCTCCACTATATGTCTCTTGTGGTCTATTTTTTATTGCATTCCTTGTAGTGCTGAAATGCCAACAATGACCCCCTTGCCTTCACCAGAACAGATTTCCCAATTGGAAGATTTTTCCTCACCTTTGTTCTGATGACAACTTTAACATTTTGGATTTTCCATCACTTTAGATTTAGCCTGACCATTGTAACCTAAAAAGCAGATTCAGTAGGGCTGCAAACAGCTATAAAATCCTGACAGGGATTCAAATTTTTCCATACTTCATCCAAAACTAACGGGAGAAAAAAAGGTTTTGGTATATACAGTGCATCCGGAAAGTTTTCACAGCGCTTCATTTCTTCCACATTTTGTTTGGTTACAGCCTTATTCCAAAATGTATTACATTTATTTTTTTCCTTAAAATTCTACAAACAATACCCCATAATGACAATGTAAAGAAGTTTGTTTTTATTTTTAATAAATTTGCAAAGATTTCAAAACGAAAAAAAATCCCGTGTACATAAGTAGTCACAGCCTTTGCCCTGACACTCAAAATTGAGCTCAGGTGCATTCTGTTTCCACTGATCATCCCTGAGATGTTTCTACAACTTGGAGTCCACCTGTGGTAAATTCAGTTGATTGGACATAATTTGGAAAGGAACACACCCGTCTATATAAGGTCCCACAGTTAACAGTGCATGTCAGAGAACAAACCAAGCCATGAAGTCCAAGGAATTGTCTATAGGACCTCAAAGAGAGGATAGTATGGAGGCACAGATCTGGGAAAAGGTACAGAAAAATTCTACAGCATTGAAGGTCCCAATGAGCACAGTGGCCTCCATCATTCATAAATAGAAGTTTGGAACCACCAGGACTCTTCCTAGAGCGGCCCTCTGTCCAAACTGAACGATCAGGGGAGAAGGGTCATAGTCAGGGAGGTGACCATGAACCCGATGGTCACTCTGACAGAGCTCCAGCGTTTCTCTGTGGAGAGAGGAGAACGTTCCAGAAGAACAACCCTCTCTGTAAAGCCCCATACACACACGCAGATCGTCGTCATACAAATGTTCGTCTTTTCTCCCCGGGATGTCGGTGTCTGTTGAAAAGTGCAAAGACAGCACAAGGACAGCACAAGAATTTTGTCCGCAGACTTCAGCTGACTGCAGAAGTGATGTCATGTAATGGTTAACTTTCCCTGTGTTTTTTATTTTCTGAGCATGCCCAGTCTTGCAAATCTGCGGTCTGTCGGCTGATTTCTGTACTGACAGGCGAACAATCGTCCGTTCTGGTGTCTGCAGACAAAAATTTTCATGTTTGCAAGAAAGACTCTTGTCCGCGGATTGTGTGCAGACATCTGTCGGAGGCACCATACTAACACGCGTACAATCGGCAGATCTTTCGTCCGCCGACGTTTGTATGACGACGATCTGCGTGTGTGTACGGGGCTTAACACTCCACCAATCAGGCCTATATGGTAGAGTGGCCAGACGGAAGCCACTCAGTAAAAGGCACGACAGCCCGCCTGCACTTTTCCAAAAGGCACCTGAAGGACTCTGACCATGAGAAACCAAATTCTCTGGTCTGATGAACAAACATTGAATTCTTTGGCCTGAATGGCAAGCGTCACGTCTGGAGGAAACCAGGCACCGCTCATCACCTGGCCAATACCATCCCCACAGTGAAGCATGGTGGTGACAGCATCATGCTGTGAGGATTTTTTTTCAGTGGAAGGATTTGGGAGACCAGTTAGGATCGAGGGAAAAATTAATGCAGCAATGTACAGACACATCCTTGATGAAAACCTGCTCCAGAGCGCTCTGGGTCCCAGATTGGGACAAGGTTCATCTTCCAACAAGACAACGACCCTAAGCACACAGCCAAGATACCAAAGGAGTGGCTACGGGACAAATCTGTGAATGTCCTTGAGTGGTCCAGGCTTGAACCCAATTGAACATCTCTGGAGAGATCTGAAAATAGCTGTGCAGCGACGCTCCCCATCCCACCTAATGGAGCTTGAGATGTATTGCAAAGAAGAATAGGAGAAACTGCCTAAAAAAAAGGTATGCCAAGTTTGGCACCAATTACAGCCTCAAGTCTTTGTGAGTATGATGCCACAAAGGTGCTTCAACAAAGTATTGAACAAAGGCTGTAAATTCTTATGTACATGGGGTTTTTTTTTTCCCTTCTTAATTTGCAAAGGATTTCAAATACACTTCTTTCACGTTGTCATTATGAGGTAGTGTTTGTGGAATTTTGAGGAAAATAATTTATTCAATTTTGGAATAAGGCTGTAACATAACAAAATGTGGAAAAAGTGAAGCTCTGTGAATACTTTCCGGATGCACTGTATACACTTATTGAAAAACACTGCAGTGCAGGTTTGCAAAGCATACCGTTTTATAAATGTGCATTCTGCTGTGCTTTGGGAGTCTGAAGTCAGTTAAAATGCATGAAATAAAAATGAATGGGAAGAGAGAAGAAGAAAAAAAAAAATGGGACCAGAGCCCTGACCTGTCAAAGTCATGTGACCAACTCTTCTCAAGTATCAGATTTCTCTCCTCTGCATTAAGCAGAGAGAACACAGTAGGGCACCACAGGCTCCGCACGACTGCCCCCATTGTTTGAGTGACCAGGTCACAATGTGTGTAATTCTGTAGAGTACAAAGGGCAGAAGATAGAAATAGAGATACCTACTCTGCATTATAAATTGACTTTTAAGGTAAGAATAAAATCCAAATTTTTCCCACAACAATGAAAGAATAAAATCCTTTTCTCTGATGTTCATTGATGGACAGCTCTAGAATCTTCTTAAACATTGGGTTTTGCTGCCCCCTACAGGATTAGGACATTAGGCAGGGAAAAAAAAAAGTTACCACGCCTAAGGGGCAGTCCCAGGGGATATACTCCACCCCCCTCCCTGCTATAGGCACTCAGTTTTGTTGCAAGCAGTGTCAGAAAAAATATAACCCAACTCAAAAGAGGGGTGGGTGCTGTGTCCATCAATGAACATCAGAGAAAAGGATTTTACGGTAAGACAAAAAATAAAATTTTTGTAAGATCTTACCGTAAAATCTTTTTCTGTAATGTCCGTTGACAGACACTCCATGAGCTGAGTGGGATGTCCCAAAGCAGTGTAGGTATGAGGGGTGGGAAAAATGCAACCAGATAGTAACGTCAACTCCAAAAGGCTAAACCGGGCAACATGGAGCTCAACCAAACAGGAGCTTACCCAGAAAAAAGACCCAAAAAGAGAAATACAAACATTCTCTCATGAAACCGCAGCCTGCAAAACCTGCCAGAACCCTAGCAGAAAAAGAGCAAGGGTGCAGCTGCAGCAATTCACACCATGAAATGTACGATTTCCACGTACGATGATAGGTCGATTTCCTGGCCTTCAAAAGGGTAGGAATCACCGAATCAGCGAGACCTCTATCCCTCAACAACTTGCTTTCAACAGCCAAGCCGTTAAAGCCAGCGACCGTAAAGCAGAATGGAAGATCTGTCCTTGAGATAGAAAATCTTCCCGCAGAGGAAGACGCCATGGTTCTTCCCGCAGAGGAAGACGCCATGGAGGAACCACAACCATTTTTACCAGTTCTGTGTACCAAGACCATTGAGGCCAGTCTGGAGCCACCAGAATGACCGGATTGCCTTCCATCGCCACCTGGCAAAGAAACCTCAGCAGGAGAACAAGCGGAGAGAAGGCATATAACAGGCGATACCAACCCCAAGGAGCCACCAGAGCGTCTGTAGTGTCGGCTAGAGGATCCTGAGACCTGGCCACAAACCTCTGAAGTTTCCTGTTGAGGCGAGACGTGAACAGATCCACCTCCGGAGTCCCCCACCAGGCACACAGATGAAACGCCTCGGGATGCAGGGACCACTCCCCCAGATCCAACACCTGACGACGGTAATCAGCTTGCCAATTCTCCACACCCGGGATGTGGACCGCAGAAAGAGCCGGAACCAGAATCTCGGCCACCACCTTGGCCACCAGGGCACTCCTGGTGCCCCCTTGACGGATTGATGTAAGCCACGGCTGTAGCTTTGTCCCACTGGACCCGAACTGGAGAGTTGCGTAGCCGTTTCGTCCAGTGAAGCAGGCAGAGCTTGATCGCTCTCAGCTCCAGGATATTGATCGGCAAGGAAGACTCTGTCGTCCAAGTTCCCTGGGCACAGAGCTTCCTCAGCACTCCACTTCAGCCTGACAGGCTGGCGTCCGTGGTGACCACTGTCCAAAACCCCGGCAGGAAGGACTTGCCCTGGCATAGGACAGGCGATTGGAGCCACCAAGAGAGCCGACTTCGTTAGATGGCGCAACCGAATCTTCTGGTCCAATGACCCAGGATCTCTGTTCCATTTTGACAGAATCTCCTTCTGCAGCTGTCTCATGCGAGACTGTGCAAACGGGACCGCTTTAAAGGTCGAGACCATCAGACACAGGGCCCTCATGCAAGCCCGCAAGGAGAACTGATCCGCCTCCATCATCAACCTGACCACCCCTTGCAACTTCTGAAGCTTGTCCAAGGGAATGAAGACCCTCGCCAGAGCAGAGTCGAGGATCAGCCCCAGATAGGTGACCCGCACAACCCGGCAGATTTGGCGACCTTGATCGTCCACCCGAATTCCTGAAGGATCCAAATGGTGATGGAGACGTTGTCCAGAAGATCCAAATGGGAAACTGCGCGCAACAGGAGATCGTCCAGATACCCCACAATGGAGATACCTCGTCCACAATGGAGATACTTTGTCGACGTAACAAGGCAGCACAGGGGCTAAGACCATGGTAAAAACTCTGCCACCGCAAAGCAGAGGAATCGCTGGTGTCCCTCGAATATGGGCACGTGGAGATACGCATCATTGAGATCGATGGAAACCATAAAATCCCCCTGATGCCACCACCGACCCAATGTCCATTTGAAACATCTGCACCCGCACAAAGCGGTTGAGAGCCTTGAGGTCCAGGGTTGGACGCACTTTGCCCTCCTTTCTGGGCACAGTGAACAGGTTTGCATAGAAACCTCGAGAGCGTTCCTGTTGGGGAACCGGCAAAATCACCCCTTGAGCCAGGAGATCTCGCACAGCCTCCCGCAGATCCTTCAAACACACCGGAGACAGGTGAAGATTTGACTAAAAGAACCTGTTCCCTGGCCGGGGTCAGAATTTGATCTTGTACCCGGAACAAACAAGTTTGTGAACCCAATCAATCATTCTGAATGAAGGAAGTTCAGGGTCCCTGAAAGAAGCGCAGACGTCCCCCCCCCACCCCTGAGCCAGGTGAGGGCGCGCCTTCATGCTGAAGAGGACTTGTCTGCTGCACCAGACTGACTGGCCTTGATCTTGTCCATGGCTTTTGCACCTCCAGAAGTTCTGAACGGCTTACATTTTTCTTTCGCCCTGGAGACATGAAAACACAGTTTGTGAGCAGAAAAGGAAGGACCTCGCTTAGGACGATTGAGGAAGAGTACTCTTTCCGCCAGTCAGTACCTTGATCAACTCATCCAATGAGTCGCCAAATAGCTGATCTCCCCTTTCTGGGAGACAGGTTAAGGCCTTTTTAGAAGCTTGGTCAGCCAACCAGTTCTTAAACCAAACCAGGCATCTTAAAACAATACCCACAGCAGAGACCCTGGCCCCCAGGGGAGCCACATCCATAGACGCATCACACAGTAACACCAGAGCCTGGATCACCTGGTCCAACAGTTCCAGCTGTTCTGGAGGAACAGTCTCGGGGTCCAAAGACTCCAGCAACCCCCTAATCCATTCAGTCACCGTCTGTGAAACCAACAAAGACACAAAAACTGGTTTCAAAATTGAACCCGCCAGCACATGAAGATGGCGGGAAAGGGATTTCACCCGCCTGTCCACTGGATCCGTAAAAACTGAACAAATCTACCCTTGTGCCTGTGGAGGATTCCCCAATCTGGAAACAGGATGGTCCACTTTAGGTGGCACCGTCCAACGGATGGAGAACTTTTCAGCAAAAAGATACCAGCATTTAAAGCGATTAGGCACCACTAACCCGTGCTTAACGCGCCATTGGTAATATCGTGAAAGGTGTTGGGGCAAGAGAAAACCTTGCCGAATTTCTGAGACTTTTAGGAGCCAAAAGCTAACCGCATCCCTGCTGGCGTGGGCTCATCAGCCAATTTTAAAGTATCCCACACTAAAATAATCAGGGCTTGCACTAAGGCGCGTTTCCACGCTGCAGTTGAAGAAGACAGGTCCTCTTCACCAGCTGACTGCGAGGACAGTGACCCCCTCAGGTAGTGGGGCATCTGGGGCGACTACCTCAGCCTCCGATCCAGAGGACACCTTCATAGAAGGAGAAGGCAGTGGCCATTTTTGGCTATCAACCTTTTTCATGACCAAATCAACTTTTGTCGCCAGGCTTTCCAGGGCAGCTGAAATCGAGGCCAGCGACTGGGATCTGGACTGTCCGGGAGTCGCACAGAGTGGGTCTGAGGGTGATTTTCCAGTTTTTTTTTGCGATTTGCACTATGGAGTCCCAGAGTACTGTCGCTTTAAGAGCGCAGATCACGGTATCTACCACCGATCTGCAGGGAGCCCCTTTAAACCAAACTGATATCAGAAAGTGTAAGGATATGCCTGCAGAGACCCTCAATACATTACCACCTCAGACACACTTCTTCCTGAATCTACCACAGCATGGAGAGAAAAGCAGGAAGTGATTCTGCACAGCAGCAGGAAATGACCACACAGGAAGTGATGTCGCCTGATAGGGAAACACTGCCGAGTATAGCACCAGGGCTACACAAAGATGGACGCCCATAAGAAACAATAGGAAGCTGCAGGGAAAATGGCTGCCCCATACAATTCTATGGGGAAAAAATCTCATTGCTCAAATCTAAGATGGCGGCGCCCACAGTGCACCATGTGGCTAGGGACAGACACATGAAGGCCTGAGGAAATAACTGGGACCAGCAAGCCAAAAAGGTACCATGTCACACCCCCCCCCCTCATAGCACCAGAGCACACCAGACAGTCCCCGCAGGGACAGGAAAGGACACAGACCGGGTACCGAGCAGACCAGGGGGGGGACCTCTTGGGATGCACAAATCCCATTGTCCCCAGGGGAGAGCCCACATCCCCCCAAGGCCAGCAGGGGCAAGAGGGGCACGCTTACTCACCATACCATGGACCGGGTGGGCTCCACTCCGGGCAGACTGCCTCCCACCCGAAGTGGGGGTGATGGCAGCCGATGGGTATGCTGCGACTCAGGGCATTCCAGGGGGCACCGTCGTGGCTAGGCCTAGGTCAAAGCTATAACCTGCTCACGCTCGTAGGACAGACTAGGGGGACTATAAGGACCTAGCTTATCCAGTGCGAAGCCCTAGTCAGCATCGTTGCTTGTAGATCATCAGGAAAATTCTCCCCTGAATACTAGCTAGCTAGTGTGTGAAGATAAATAAATGAAAATATTCTGAAAAGAATAACAAAAAGACTGGAGTCCCAGCAGGAAACCTAGGTCCTACTCCTTCTCTAGGCAGAAACAAACGATATGCTGGATTGTGCAGTGGGGGTTTATGCCTAGAGGGACAGCCCCCTGGGCATGTGTATTCAAATTTTACTGCCTAGGCTACTCCTGATGGGAGGAGCATAAACCCACTCAGCTCATTGAGATGAGGCTGCGACGTTCGACGGACGATAGAGAAATCCAATTTTCTCTTTTGTTCATTGACTGACAGCTTCAGAATCTTCTTGACCATTGGTACATCCCAAAGCGGTGTCAAATATAAGGGGTGGGAAAAAACACAGCAGAAAAAAATTCCCAAAGGCTAAACCTAACCAACCAGGTAACATGGAGCTCAACCAGGAACAACTGGAGCTCACCTGAAAAAAAACAAACATACACCCTCAAAAGAGGACTAGTCCTCTCAAACAGCAGCCTGCAAAACCTTGCAGCCAAAAGCAGCATCCACAGATGCCAGCACATCTACTTTGTAAAATTTTGTGAAAGTGTGCACAGACAACAAGGTAGCCTCCTTGCAAACCTGCATCATTGACACCTGATGGAGAAAGGCCCAGAAGGCACTCAGCACCCGTGTAGAATGAGCATTAACAGGGAAAGGAGGAACCTGACCCTTGATTGAATAGGTCTGCACCACCGTCTGTCTGATCCCTCTGGAAATGGTAGCAGCAGACACGGACAACCCCTTGCGAGGACCATCCATAAGGATAAAGAGTGAGTCTGATTTCCTAAACTACTCTGTTGCCGCCAGGTACACCCTAATCGCCCGAACCACATCCAGACAATGCAAGACAACCTCCTTAGGACACAGGGAAGGCAACCCAATGTCTTTATTCAGGTGGAAACCAGAGACAACCTTAAGAAGGAACGTCTGACAAGGGCAAAGCACCACTTTTCAGGTGTGCCTGTTATGGATTCAGAGGACTGCACTCAGACTTGAAAATTGCAAACATTTATTGAAGAATCCAAAAATCCATGATAGACAAAATAATCAGAGACAGAGCATAGTTGACGCGTTTCACAAAATCAAATTCACTAAATCTGAAGGAGGAGCCACCCAATGGGACATTCGATTACCCAAAGTTCCAGTATATTGATTGGTAGTCTGGACTCCTCCAGAGTCCAAACGCCCTGAGCACAATCCATGCCCATAACACCTCTCCACATGGACAGGCTGGCATCTGTGGTGACCACCGTCCAGTACAGGGGAAGGAAGCATTTTCCATTTCGAATCGCCGGAGAGCGAAGTCACCAAATCAGGGACCCTCTCGTACCTCGGCTCAACAGAATCAGATTGTCTAGAGACTGTGGATTCTTGTCCCACTTTGCAAGAATCTTTCTCTGCAGAGGTCTCGTGTGGAATTGTGCAAACGGAATCACCTCAAAAAGGTAGACACCATCAGGCCCAGCACCCGCATTTAAGTACTGAGAGAAGATTGAGTGCTGGACAACAGGAGTCAAATTGCATCCTGCAGCTTCTGGAGCTTGTCTAGCGGAAGAAACATCCTGCCTGAGTCCAGGGTTAGATCCAGATAGTCCAACTTGATGGATGGAACCAGAGCAGATTTCTGGAAGTTCAATGTCCAACTAAACTCCTGAAGTCCGCACAGTGATATCTCGGTTGTCCTTTAGAGCAGCTGGAGACTCTGCTTGTAGAAGAAGATTGTCCAGGTACCCCATTACCGAAATCCCCCGCTGTCGCAACAATGCTAACACCAGGGCCGACACTTTGTTCTTGCCCCAGCTCCTCGGGTATTCACAAAACGGTAACATCACAGAATAAAATGGCGGTCATTGCAATATTTTTTGTCACGCGGCATTTGTGCAGTGGTCTTTATAGGTTACGCCGAGTAAATAGATACCCAACATGTTACGGTTTAAAATTGGGATGGCGACAAACTACGGTCAATAGCAATCTCAATAGGCGACACTTTAAACATTTTTAACGGTTACCAGTTTAGAGTTAGAGTGCAGCTCTTTTTTAAAATTATTGCTCACTCTCTGGTGATCATGGCGATACCTCACGTGTGGTTTGAACAGCGATTTCATTCGCGCCTCGACCTCCATATGCGTTTTCTTTCGTGCGCGAGCTAACGGCAACGGCTAAAATTTTTCTTTTTCCTATTTTTTTTTTTAACTTTATTACAGGTTTTTTAAAAAAATAAATAAATCTGATCACTTTTATTGCTGTCACAAGCAATGTAAACATCCCTTGTGACAGCAATATGCAGTGACAGGTACTCTTTATGGAGGGATCAAGGGTCTAAAAGACCCTAGACCCCTCCACTACACTTCCATGTATTCAAAACGACGCAAACGGCATTTTGAATACACTAGTTTTTTAAATTTGCCGCCTTTAGCAGCAGACTAACCCGGACGTGACGTCATGGACGCTGCCTCCGGGTTACGTCATAGGAGACCCCGTTCAAAGCTGCTTCCGGCTTTGATCGGGACTCCATCCAGCGGACGTGCCGGCTGGGTGCTCGGGTTTCCCGGTAGGACGGAGACCCGGGCAAAGCCACGGAAGGTGGCGGGAGGGGGGGGGGATGTCCCCTCCCGCTCGCCGGGGTAACGACCAAGCGGCTCCCGCTCCGCATTGGTCATTACCGCCGGAAAGCCGACCCTAAACGGTAGCGGGTTGAGGCATCGACCCGGTATAACACTGCAAAGTCAGCCGACAAAGCCCTACGTCCCTTTGCGGTAAGTGGTTAAGGTCCAGGATAGGACAAACCTTGCCTTCCTTCCTGGGAACTGTAAACAGGTTTGAATAAATACTCCGGTACAATCACCCCTTACAGTAGCAGGTCTCGTACCGCCCAAAGAGACCACGCAAGCGGTCTGGGGACAAATGCAGGCTGGAAGGAAAAAACCCCTCTGGAGGATAAGACCAAATCAGCTCTTGGACACACCTGTCTTGAATCAGGGAGGTCTGTGGGTCAAGAAAGAAGCAAAGAGGTCCCCCCACCCCTAATATGGCTAAAGGCGCCACTTCAGGCAGAAGAGGGCATGTCTGCAGGCCCGGAAAGCCCTGTTCTTGGCTTACCAGGTCAGGGCCTCTTGAAAACTCCAAAGGCAGACCTAACTGATTTGGATCATTTGTCTTGAGATCCTGAGGAACGAAAAGGCTACTTATGAGCCGAGAAAAAAGACCAAGTCTGCGAAGAGACTCCTTGCCCCTAGAAGCCTGTGGGAGGAGAGTACTCTTCCCTCTAAGTCCTTTATTGATTTCATACAGGGAAGACACAAAAGGGGAAATCCGATAGGGCCTTCTTGGAAGCTTGGTCCGAAAACCAGCATTTCAGCCGAAGGACCACTGCTGTCACGGACAGCCTAGAAAACAAGGGAGCCGCATCCAGAGAGGCTCACAGATAAAACTTCAACCCCTGGACCAACTGGTTCACCAGCTTAGCAAAAAGGAGGGGGGAAATGTTCCACCTCCAGATCATGACTCAAAAGCCTTGCCCACTCAGTCAAGGTCTGGGACATCAAGGCAATGGTGAACACCGGCCTAAGGATTAAACCGGCCATAAAAAACGTGTCGGACCAAGGTCTCCATTCTATCAAAAGGGTCTGTAAAAGTTGGAGACTCCTCCACTCGAATTAGAATGGATTTATTCAGCCTGGAAACCTGAGAATCCACCTTCTTTTAACAGGGACTCTTCAAAGGGATAGCTTCTAGCAAAACGCTTAGGTACCGTCACATTCTGTTTATGGCAACCCCACTGACTTTTGACAAAATAAGGGGGAAAGGAAAAATTTTTGCTGCTTTTGAGGATTTTCTGGGACCGAAGGACAGCGCCGGAGACACAGCCGCATCCTCCATTTTAAAGTTTCCTGCGCCGATACAATCAACGCATACACCAGCACTTTTTCATGCGCGGTTGTAGAAGAGGAATCATCCACACTATCAGAGCACTCAGGGTGCATGGACGCAGACTAAGTAGGGCAACTCGTGCCCATGGCAGTGAGATCCGACTCAGGATCTGAGGAGGCAGGTGAAGGCGGTGATCGCTTTTTGCTGGTCCGTTTATGCAGGAACATATCATCCTTAGACACTAAAGACTCCAGGGCCGCCGCCATTGCAGACAGGGTGGACTGGGACTCAAAAGGGTCCGCAGCCTCTGAGAAGGGGTCAGGTGGTGAAACATGGTCCAGGGACTCCATGGTTAACCAGTGGAATCCACGGGCATAAGAAATGAGAAACCCTGTTAAGGGACACTCCGCCGCCACACTAGCAGCACCACAGGTCCCAGCACAACCAGCCCCTGCTATAGCAGAGAGAGGGAGAGCCACAAGGCACCCACAGGAACTCACCACCCCCAGTCAGGCACAGAGCAGAATGCCAGATGCTGCACATCATGTGGCAATCAGAGAAAGACGAAGTCCAAGAGTCAGCACTAAAGGTCCACCACCGCAATCACCGCTCATGAGGCTTCAAAAACATGGTCGCTGCTCTATTGAATGGAAAACCACAGGAAAATGGCCGCCCATATATACAATCAGCCATCCACAACAAAACGCCGGCTCCATGCGGCTTCAGGGACCACCAGGAGACATCTGAACAGAAAAGAGGGGCCCTGGTGGGAGCTCCCACCAGGACAACTGCCCCAAAAACCACACATTTGGCTGCCAGCGGCAAGCCCCCCCCCGACCCCCATAGCCGGTTTGATACCCCCAAAACATAGCTGGACAGGTATAGCCACCCGCTAGGGAGGGAAAGAGCTAGGTGAAGGTAGATGGGGTGGTCCGCAGGGGACCCGAGATATGGGGAGGGGATGCTGTGTGGGAAGGAGGGGAACCCAGGGGTCCGACTGTCCCACATCCACCGCAAAGGCCATCAGGGAAAGGGGGGATACTACTTACTATACCATGAAACCGGGTGGACACCGCTCCAGGCAGACCATCGCACCATTGGAATGGGTGTGCTGCGGGCCAGGAGGCATGCTGCGACTCAGGCTGGGACCAGGCCATTCGTATGCGTCCTCGCGAGACATTTAACTCGCAGGCTAGCACACGTTCAGTGAGGCTATGTTGCAGCCAGACTAATGCGGAGCTGAGACCTGCACGCTTTCACTGGCCGAACTAGGGAGACCGCAAAGGATCTAGAATATCCAGTCCAGCAATTATCACTTCCTGTGAGAACTACAATCAGAGGAAAAATATTGGATTTTTGTAATAACTTACCGTAAAATCCTTTTCTCTGAGAGATGTAGCCCTCCATGTTTCTTCACTACTGTATTGGGTAATGCCCCTCTCCACAGGAGTAGACTAGGCAGTGAAAACTTTTCACTAGACACGCCTTTAGCGGCTGTCCCTCATGACATTACTCCAGACACACTGTGCTCTAAAATCAGTTTTGTAGCAAGCAGTGAAAGAAGACACAACCAACCCCAAAATTAGAGGGGCGGGAGCTGCGTCTGTCAGAGGACTCAGAGAAAAAGGATTGTACAGTAAGTTCTTACAAAAATCCAATTTTCTCTTGCGTCCTCTGACAGACGCAGCTCTCCATGTTTCTTCACTATTGGGACATTCCAAGCAGTATAGGCATGAGGGGTGGCAAGAACACAACCAAAACCAGTCAACGCATTTCCAAAAATGCCCCAACAGGGCACCAGGAGCTCAAGCAAACCAACTGGAGCTCAACCCAAAAACTAAAATTAACCCCTAAAGAGAATAAAACAAGTATCTTCGTCAAAACAGCAGCCTGCAAATCCTTGCGGCCAATGGAGGCATCCGAAGATGCCAGCAGATCGATCTTGTATAATTCTGTGAAGGTGTACACAGACGACCAGGTCGCCGCCTTACACATCTGAGCCACAGAAGCCTGATGGCGAAAAATCTAAGAGGCATGCACTGCTCTCGCAGAATGCACCCTCACAGGGAAAGGAGGAACCTAACCCTTCAATGAATATGCCTGAACAGTCTGTCTGATCCACTTTGAGATGGTTGCAGCAGACGCAGCTGAACCCTTACGGGTTCCCTCTGGAAGGGCAAAGAGAATCAGATGCCCAGAAGGAATCCATGGCTGACAAGTAGACCCTGACCGCCTGAACCACATCCAGGGAATGCAAGGCCAATTCTTTAGGATGCTTGGGCTTAGGACAGAGCGAAGGTAAAATAATATCTTCATTAAGGTGGAAGGCTGACACCACCTTAGGGAGAAAATATTGGTAAGGTCAAGAAAAGATTGGTTAGGTCGCAGAACAACCTTATCCCTTATGAACGAACAGATATGGCGAGCGGCAAGACAAAGCCGCCAACGCAGACACACTGCGAGCAAAAGTGATAGCCACCAAGAAGGCAACCTTCTGGGACAACAAAGGCAGAGAAATTTCCTCGATATTCCCAAAGGGAGGACATTGAAGAACGGATAAAACCAAATTCAGATCCCACGGAGACAAAGGGGATCTCCTCGGCGGAGCCAAATGATGCCCCCCTTGAAGAAAGATGCGGATTAAGGAAGTAGTCGCCAAGGGACGTTGGACATGAATGGCTAAGGCCGATACCTGACCTTTAATCGTGCCCAAAGCCAAACGTTGGTCCACTGCCTTCTGCAAGAAAGCGAAAACCCTTGCCACGAGAAGGAGCGAGGATGCAAATTCTGTGACTCACACCAGGAAATATACATCTTCCAATTGCGATGATAAATCTTCCTGAAAGTCATCTTCCTAGCTCTCAGCAACGTAGGAATCACAGGATCCGAGAGACCTCTGTCCCTCAACACCTGGCCTTCAACAGCCATGCCGTTAAAGCCAGTGACCATAAAGCAGGGTGGACGATTGGCCCTTGAGACAGCAGATCCTCCCGCAGAAGCAGCCGCCAGGGAGGCTCGACGGCCATCTTTACCAGGTCCGCGTACCAAGACCGGCGAGGCCAGTCTGGGGCCCCCAGAACCACATGCATTATCTCCACCACCAACCTGCGGAGGAACCAGGACAACAGCTGAATCGGAGCAAAGGCATAAAGCAGCCGATAGGGACTGTAAGGCACCACCAGTGCATCCATGGCGTCGGCAAGAGGATCTCGAGCCCTGGCCACAAACCGCTCTACCGTTCTGTTTAGACGAGATGCAAAAAGATCCACCTCCGGAGTTCCCCATTGGGCACACAGCAGGCGAAAAATCTCTGGGACCATTCCCCCTGATCCAGAGCCTAACGACTCAGCTAATTGGCTTGCCAGCACTCCACCCCTGAAATGTGGACAGCGGAAAGAACCGGAGCATGTGCCTCGGCCCAAGTCAGAATCTCGGCCACTGCCTTGGCCGCCCGGGCACTATTGGTGCCCCCTTGGTGATTGATGTGCCCTTGGTGATTTATGTACGCCAAAGCCGTGGCATTCTCGGTTTGAATCCAAACCAGGAGACCTTGCAGCCGAGGTGTCCAATGGAGCATAATCAGCCTGAGCTCCAAGACATCGGCAAGGATGATTCCACCTGTGACCACCTTCCTTGGGCTCACAGAGTGTCTAGTACTCCACCCCAGCCGACAGGCTGGCATCCGTGGCGATTACCGTCCACAACAGTGGCAGAAAAGACCTTCCCTAGCTCAGAGTGGGTCTCAACAGAAGCCACCACGAGAGCTCGGACCTCTGTGGACGGCTTAGACATATCATCCCATCCAAGGACTGCGGAGCCTTGTCCCACTTGACAAGAATCCCTGCTTGTAGAGGCCTCGTGTGAAAATAGGCAAACGAGACCACCTCGAAGGCGGACACCATCAGCCCCAGGGCCCTCATACACGTCAACCAGGAAGAGAGATCGTTGTCCTTCAGGGTCCTGATCTCGTGTGTAATGCTACTCCATTGCTCATTCACAATATCGTGAAACTCCTCGGGACAAGGAAAAACCTGACCCGACTTCTTCTGGGCTTTGCGGGGGCCAAAGACAACCCGCTTCCCTAACTGTGTGGGCTTATCGTCCAAATGTAATGTTTTTACCTCACTGAACTAATCAGTGCTTCCACAAGTGCGCGTTTTTGTGCTGCAGCTGAGGAGGACTCATCCTCCTCACTGTCGGACTGAGGACAAAGATCCCTCAGGGAGGACGTTGTTTGTGGCAACCAAATCAGGTCCTGAATCAGAGGACTGAGAGGGCATCGGCCTTTTACTAGCAGTGACTTGGTTCATCACAAGATCCACCTTGGATGCTAAAGTTGCTAAGGCTGCAGACAGACACCAGAGAAGGTGATCTGGAGGGTCCAGATGCACAAATAAAAGTCAAAATTGGAATATTCACCCTGGGACCCCATGTTGCATAAAGTGAAAAAAACTGGCCCTTTAAACGCGATTGCGGTCCGCACCACAATGCAGCGCTACAGCCGGAGTCCCCTTTTAATGCTACCAAGTATCCTGACAGGAGCTAGGTATGTCTGAGGAATTCCCCCAAGGATTAAAAAAACCCTACTGTGCCAGCAAACATGAGAATCAGCCACTCTGCCTGCAGTCTTCAGCTTGAGTGAGGAGAGGAAGTGACGAAACAGCACTAGAGGCTGATGGCTACAACAAAATGGCACCCATTAGAAAGCATAGAAAACACTGGGAAAATGGCCACCGCCCATACAGCGCGGTTGCCCACACTAAATATGGCACCCGAAAATGGCGCCAAGCTTTATGAAAATGGCTGCTGCCCTCACAGCAAGTCAGCCTGATGCCCACAAACAAAATTGCGGCCAAAAACAGTGCCAATCATACAGGGAACCCAGGAATGAGGCCACTGCAGGGATCCACCTAAGGGGACCCCACCAGACAAGGTATCAACCCTAAGACCCCCCCCGTAGACATCAGACACCGCTAGAGCACCCCTAGCAGGAGCGGGGAGGGCATGGAACGTCCGGATAGACCTAGGGGTTCTTTGCAGAGACACACAGCCTGCTATTCCCAGGAGTGGGCCCAATCTTCCCCTTAGATGACTGTCACAGGGACACAGCATTACTCACCATGCCATGGACTGGGGGGCTCTGCTCTGACGCAGATCGCCTCCCACCCTAAGTGGGGGTGCTGTCAGCCAAGAGGGGTACACTGCAACTCAGGGCATTCCAGGTTGATGTGTCCCGGCGAAGCATCCGTTCGCAGGCTCATCCCCATCCACCGGGGCTCTGTCGTGGCGAGGCCTGGGCGGACCACAACCTGCGTATGCTCAGTGGCCAGGCTGGGAGACCATAAGGATCTAGATTATCCAGTGCGAAACTCCAGCCCGGCTGTCTCTTGAAGTTCACCAGGAGAATCCCCCTGACACTAGCTAGCGATAGTGAGTAAAGATAAATAAAAATAAATGTAGCACCCTTGTCTTAATGCAGGGTTGCTATTGAAATTTAGTTTGCTGGGCAGTAACTAGCTTGGCTATAATTATACTGTGGTCAATTGAACTTCCTCTCTTAATCTGGGTTTTACTGCGTTTCTCCCTTCCGTCAGTAGGTGGCACTGTTGCCTCTGACACTAGAGTGAGAATTACAGTTAAACAAACTGTTAATGTCCATGACTCTCTCAGCCAATTACAGTGTTGCTGTGGCATGCTGGGAGAGTATTTTACTGAGCGGAGGTCCAATAATCGGTCTCTTCCCGCCCGGACCCCCTCGGGGAGGGTGTGCGCTATTGTGCTGCTGCTGGCTAGGCCTGAAGCCTGGGGCCTAGTCACATGCCTGGGATTCTGCTGAGGAGAGCCAGCAACCCACATGGAAAAGAACATCCACAGATATCCAGTAACCTCTGTGAGTAATCTGCCTGTTTCATATGGAAGACAGCTGTCCAGCCAGTACAGACAACAAAATAGATTGTGTGATGGTGTTCACCATCACTGGAATTTAAGGACAGATGGGTGAGGGGTTGAATTGCTTCATTTTTGTCAGCAAGGTCAATTGTTCCCTTTGCCATGAGGTTTCTGAGCAGGAAGCCCATTCCTAATATGGTCATCCCAGGAAGTTCTGAGGAGCCGGACTGTCTGGGGGTGGCTCCCCATTCAACTATTGTCAGGTGGGCTAATGCTAATGACCGCACCTGTTGTCTGCTAAGGGAGGTATTGACACAGAGTAATGTGTATTCAGGGCTCGTTAGACAACCATTGTTCTGTGTCTGACTATTGTGTACATTGATTGCCCCCTGGGGCTTCTGTCTCCTTGCATTGGTCAAAGTTATCTGACCAATCACTACTGACTCATTTTCAAGCCCTCATTTGCATTGGTCAAAGCTATCTGACCAATCCCTGTTGACTCATTTCAAGCCCTCATTTGCATGGATATTCCACTTTCTGTATAAAGTGTGCTGTGTTCTTCCAATAAATTGTCTTCCTGCTTGAACTTACATACAGCCTGCTTGGTGTTTTGTTCTAATGGATTCCGAACGGCACATAGCTGTAGTTCGGATCCCGGATCCTTGGTTGACCGAACCATCAGACGATGCGATCTGCAAGCTGACTGACTAGAAACAGAGGAGTGTCGGGAGAGCGGACAGGGCGAGCAAGGGTCTCGTCACAGATTGAATCTGGTGGAGAGGAGAAGCTTTATGGATACTGAATGAATCTCAAGGTCTGTTATCCTGTACCGCTGTCTGAGTACCTGTCTTTTTGCAATTGGAGTCTGCCTAATTGACTGTTCGCTAAGGGTGTCCTGAGCCCTACCCCTCTCTACCTCAGTTTATTCTTGTCCTGTTGTGAAGAAATAAACTCTTGTTACTTCAGCATAAAAGTGACTTGCGCCCATCGTTTTTTTTACCTGCATCACTACCCACCATGCCTGACAATCCACACCCACAGGAGGTATGTAGGCCCTCTCTGCCTCTGAGGGTCACCACTAGGCCCTAGGAGGTTCCGGGGCTCCACTACATAAATAAACATTTTTCAAAAGAAAACAAAAACTGAGACCAAAGTCCCAGCAGGGAACCTAGGTCCTACTCCTAAACTAGGCAGCAAGAAACTGGTTTTAGAGCACAGTGTGTCTGGAGTAATGTCGTAAGAGACAACCCCTATAAGCGTGTCTAGTGAACATTTTTCACTGCCTAGTCCACTTCTGTGGAGAGGAACATTACC
>NC_138769.1:288691939-288929727 GCF_965119305.1 Pelophylax lessonae
TCCCTTACTTCTTGCAATACAGAAGAGGGCGCTATCATTCTGGGATCATCTACAAAAAAGCAGTCCTGACTCGTACCACCATAAGGCCCTACAGACCAATAAGAACCAGTCCAAGCCTAGAGGTCTGCAACAACTCATCAGCGCCTTGTCTATCCCAACCTCCCAACAGTCTGGCCTGACAAAATCACAAATAAAAAACATAACAAATTATTCCGAAGAAAAATATGTTGAAGAATGGAGAAATGAAATAACAAACTCAAAGAAACTAACTGTTTGTAGTCTCTCTGCAGTGACTGGTAAACTGGCCCCATACCTGGAGGTGCTACAAGAACCCAAAGACAGACAGACCCTTAGCCTGTACAGACTGAGCGCCCACAGCCTGGAAATGGAATTAGGACGGCACAGACAAACCTACAAGCCCAGGGAGAGCAGATTGTGCCAGCAGGGATCCTGGAGAACGAGGACCACTTCCTGCTACAGTGCCCTAAGTACTCATCAGTGAGGGACACTCACTTCCAGAGACTCTCCACTTTCATCCCAGACTTCAATTCCCTAGAAGAGAAGAGGAAACTCCAAATCCTACTGGGAGAAGAGGAGCCAATGGTGAGAATAGCTGCACAATATGTGACAGCGTGTCACAGACTGAGAGGGACATGAAAAACGGAGGACTTAAAAATCCTTTACATAGACTCACCCCCCATTCCCCTTTATATTACCCATTACCCCCCCCCCCCAAACCAAACTGCTTTGGCAATGCTAAAATGTATTTGGTCATGCCAATAAAGCTTATTTGAATTTGAGAAAGGAGAGAGAGAGAAAGGAGAGAGAGAGAAAGGAGAGAGAGAGAAAGAGGGGGGAGAGAGAGAGAGAGCAGAGAGAGAGAGAGAGCAGAGAGAGAGCAGAGAGAGAGAGAGCAGAGAGAGCAGAGAGAGAGAGAGCAGAGAGAGCGAGAGCGCGAGAGAGAGAGCGCGAGAGAGAGAGCGCGAGAGAGAGCGCGAGAGAGAGCGCGAGAGAGAGAGAGAGAGGGGGGAGAGAGAGAGAGAGCGAGAGAGAGAGAGAGAGAGAGAGAGAGAGAGAGAGAGAGAGCGAGAGCGAGAGCGAGAGAAAGAGGGGAGAGAGAGAGAAAGGGGGGAGAGAGAGAGAAAGAGGGGAGAGAGAGAGAGAAAGAGGGGAGAGAGAGAGAGAAAGAGGGGAGAGAGAGAGAAAGGGGGGAGAGAGAGAGAGAAAGGGGGGAGAGAGAGAAAGGGGGGAGAGAGAGAGAAAGGGGGGAGAGAGAGAAAGAGGGGAGAGAGAGAGAGAGAGAGAAAGGGGGGAGAGAGAGAAAGAGGGGAGAGAGAGAGAGAGAGAGAGAGAAAGGGGGGAGAGAGAGAAAGGGGGGAGAGAGAGAGAAAGAGGGGAGAGAGAAAGAGGGGAGAGAGAGAGAGAGAGAGAGAGAGAAAGAGGGGAGAGAGAGAGAGAGAGAGAGAGAGAAAGAGGGAGAGAGAGAGAGAGAGAGAGAGAGAAAGAGGAGAGAGAGAGAGAGAAAGAGGAGAGAGAGAGAGAGAGAGAGAGGAGAGAGAGAGAAAGAGGAGAGAGAGAGAGAGAGAGAGAGAGAGAGAGAGAGAGAGAGAGAGAGAGAGAGAACGCGAGAGAGAGCGCAGGAGGAGGAGGAGGAGAGAGCGAGCGCAGGAGGAGGAGGAGAGAGCGAGAGGCGCAGGAGGAGAGAGAGAGAGAGAGAGGCGCAGGAGGAGAGAGAGAGAGAGAGCGAGAGGCGCAGGAGGAGAGAGAGAGAGAGAGAGAGAGCGAGAGGCGCAGGAGGAGAGAGCGAGCGCAGGAGGAGAGAGCGAGCGCAGGAGGAGAGAGCGAGAGGCGCAGGAGGAGGAGGAGAGAGAGGCGCAGGAGGAGGAGGAGAGAGCGAGCGCAGGAGGAGGAGAGAGCGAGCGCAGGAGAGAGAGAGAGAGAGAGCGAGCGCAGGAGAGAGAGAGAGAGCGAGCGCAGGAGAGAGAGAGAGAGCGAGCGCAGGAGAGAGAGAGAGATCGAGCGCAGGAGGTGAGAGAGAGCAGGAGGAGAGAGAGAGAGAGCGCGAGGCGCAGGAGGAGAGAGAGAGAGAGAGAGAGAGAGCGAGCGCAGGAGGAGAGAGAGCAGGAGGGGAGAGAGAGCGAGAGCAGGAGGGGGAGAGAGAGCGAGAGCAGGAGGGGGAGAGAGAGCGAGAGCAGGAGGGGGAGAGAGAGCGAGAGCAGGAGGGGGAGAGAGAGCGAGAGCAGGAGGGGGAGAGAGAGCGAGAGAGAGAGAGAGAGCGCGAGAGAGTATATATATATATATATATATATATTTTTTTTTTTATTATAACATGGTAATAGCAGAAAAGGGTAATAGTGTGAAAAAATGTTGCAAAAAAAACAGATAAAAATAAAAACAAGAGAGAAAGGGTGAGAAGACAGATCACATCACCTGGTGCTGATCTCATAGACAGAGGAGTGAAGGGAATAATACAAGGTCTAGAAATTAGTAGAGCTAGGTGTGTGATCCAACTTGGTAAATTGGCACTGACTGAACTTGCATAGAAATTTAACAAAGTATTAAAAGTGTATAAGCTGTAACACAAAAGTGACAGCAAAATAACGTGATATAGAGTATATTAGTATATAGGAAAAAAAAAAATATATATATATATATATATATATATATATATATATATATATATGTTTTCTTTTTTTTTTACATATATGTATGTAAAAATATATAATCCAGTCAAAAAACAGAAAGAAACTATGATATATACACTGTATAATTGATGGGTGAACAGAAAGTGATGATAAAGTGAGAATGGTGCCCTAAAGGTAAGGAGACCAAAGGATGCAAGGGAAAAAGTAAAGACCTTGAAAGAAGTTGAGGATGACACCATGATGTGCCAAGGAAACAAATGTGCATTCCTCACCCGAAAATCCATAACAAATGCAGGCAAATCCTGTCCCCAACGCCATGTGATGATGTGAAGGGCAGTTAGATGCCAACTGGCATGTGTCCGTCCAAAAGGGGATGGCCAGCTCACGCTGGCAACCACAACCAAAGATGGAATCACCGCCTGCACGTGTGGACGGGGGTGGGAAAACAACACAGAAAAAGAACTTAATTTCCAACAAGGCTAAAACTTTAGCCAACCAGAGAATATAGAGCTCAACCGGGAACAACATGAGCTCACCTGGACAAACACCCTCAAAGTCTCTTTCAAACAGCAGCCTGCAAAACCTTGTGGCCAAAAGAAGCGTCAGAGGATGCCAACACATATACTTTATACAATTTTGGAAACGTGTGCACAGACGACCAAATTGCTGCCTTGCAAACTTTTATCACTGATGCCCGATGGCGAAAAGCCCAAGAATCACTCAGCGCCTTAGTAGAATGCGCCTTTACAGGGAAAGGTGGAACCTGACCTTTCAGTGAATAAGCCCGAACCACCGTCTGCCTGATCCACCTAGAACTGGACGCAGAAGACGCAGCCAATCCCTTTCGAGGTCCTTCTGTAAGGACAAAAAGAGAAATCCGATTTCCTGAAAGATTAAGTAGCCGCCAGGTAAACCATAATTGCCCGAACCACAACCAAAAGAATGCAAAGCAATTGCCTTGCTTGGGCTTAGGACATAAAGGAGGCAGCACAATGTCTTAATTTAGATGGAAATCAGTAATCACCTTCGGAAGAAACGACTGACTAGGTCGAAGTACCACTTTATCTCTGTGGACCACCAAATAAGGTGAACAGCAGGAAAGCACCACCAATTCTGCTACTCTGCGAACAGGAGTAACAGCCACCAAAATGGCAACCTTCTGAGGCAAGATAAGCACCCTAATGTTTTCAAAAGGAGGTTTTTGAAGAACAGACAACACCAAATTCAGATCCCACTGAGGTAACGGGGATCGCTTCTGAGGGGCCATAGGACAGACCCCTTGGATAAAAGTGTGAATCAACGCATACCAGTCATAAGGATGGTACCAGGGCTGATTTTGAGAAATGAATGGTCCAGCCCAACTCTTGCAGAGTCCTTACAGCGATTGCCAAATCCTCCAACAGAGCCGAATGAGAATCTGCTCTTAACAGGAGATCATCCAGGTACCCCAGGACCACAATCCCCCTCTGACCTAGAAGTGCCAATATGGGAGCCAACACTTTTGTGAAGACGAGAGGCGAGACCAAAAGGTAACGCCACAAATTAAAAGTCCTCCTCTCCCACAGCGAAGCAAAGAAAACACTGGTGTTCTGCGTAGCTAGGGATGTGTAGATATGCGTCCTTGATCTCGATAGAGGCCAACAGATCTCCCTGATTTAGGGACACCCAAAAACATCACACAATGGTTCGATAAAGAGGTACAGCTGACTCATGCCTAATTCCATCTAGACAAGGTTTTTATTAAACCTTGTCTAGATGGTTTAATATAAACACAGCGAACCTTAATCAGCCTGGAGGACAAGACTGCCGCCACCAAGGCTAAAACAAAAAACGGAATTTTTGTAAAATTTTACCTGTAAAATTCCTTTCTCTGAGTCCTCCGACAGTCGCTGCCTCCTCTAAGTCATCACTATTGGGTATTGACTTCCGCTCCGCAGGAGTAGCTAGGCATAAGACTTAGTCAAAAGAACAAAGGCATTTGCATATACACACCCATGGGGGCTGTCCCACTGGTCAATACCCCCCTGCAGTGACCACTCCCAACTCAGTTTGGTAGCATAGCAGTAGGTAATAAGAAAACAATCCCAAAAGAGGGGCGAGGGCGGCGACTGTCGGAGGACTCAGAGAAAGGAATTTTACAGGTAAGATTTTACAAACATTCAGTTTTCTTACGTCCTCCGACAGTCGCCGCCTCCTCTAAGTCATCACTATTGGGATGTCCCAAAGCAGTGTAGACATGAGGGGTGGGAGACGCAACTATAGAAAAGGCAACGCAGTACCCACATCAGAGAAAGGAACCTTACCAGCACAGTAAGATAACCTTCTGGGCAACAGAAAAAAAACAAGGGTCAACAGGAGCAACAGCCCAGGAAAGCAAATACCAACAGCCAGGGACCCACAAAAAAACACAAGGGTCCTTCATGGCACTGCCGCACTGAGAACTTTGCGGCCAAAGGAGGCATCAGCTGATGCCAGAACATCTACCTTATAGAATTTGGAAAAGGTGTGCACCGACGACCAAGTCGCAGCCTTGCACACCTGGGCCACCGAGGCACGATGCAATAGGCCCAGGACGCACTCAAAGATCTGGTAGAGTGCGCCTTAACAGGGAAGGGTGGAACCCGTTCCTTCAAAGCATAAGCCTGTTCAATGGTCCAACTGATCCATTTGGCAATCGTCGCTGCAGATGCAGCCATGCCCTTCCGAGGTCCCTCAGGAAGGACAAAGAGTGAATCCGTCTTCCGAAAGGACTCCGTAGACAGGTAAACCCTGATCGACCTTCGTACAAAGCGAAGGTAGGACAATGTCCTCATTAAGGTGGAACTCAGAGACCACCTTAGGAAGAAAAGAGGAATGTGGACGCAAGACCACCTTATCCTTGTGAATAAGGAGAGGAGTGTAAGTAAGGAGAGCGGCAAGACAACGCCGCCAGTTCCGATACTCTGCGAGCCGAAGTGATCGCCACTAAAAAGGCAACCTTCTTAGACAGCAGAGGCAACGATATCTCCTGGATGTTTTCAAAGGGAGCACGCTGTAACACGGACAGAACCAAGTTCAAGTCCCATGGAGGTAAAGGCTCCTTCCTGGGAGGAGCCAAATGTCGCACACCTTGAATGAAGGTGCGAATTAAAGAATGAGACGCCACAGAGCGTTGGAAAAGAACAGCCAGTGCAGACACCTGGCCCTTTATTGTGGCCAGCGCCACCTGCTGGTCCACTCCAGACTTGGAGGAAAGCCAACACTCTCGACACCGAGTAAGAGCGAGGGGAGAACCCCCTGGACTCACACCAGGCGAAATAAGCTTTCCAGGTACGGTAATAGATTTTACCAGATGAGGTTTTCCTAGCCTTGATCTCAGGACCTGGGTCTCAACAGCCAGGCCGTTAAAGCCAGCGACTGTAAAGCAGGATGGAAGATCGGTCCCTGAGACAGTAGATCTTCCCGCATCGGCAGCCGCCACGGAGGCGCCACTGCCAGGTGAACAACGTCAGCATACCAGGACCGGCGTGGCCAGTCCGGCGCCACCAGAATCACCAGGTGCGGTTCTGAGGCTAACCTGCGGAGGAACCTGGATAACAACTGAATCGGAGGAAAGGCGTACATCAGACGATACTGATGCCAAGGGGCCACCAACGCATCCGAGGCATCTGCCAGAGGATCGCGCGTTCTTGCCACGAACCTTTCCACCTTTTGGTTTAGTCGAGACGCAAACAGATCCACGAACAATAGGCATCTATAGGTCCCTAGCCAAGGACCCACCCAGGACAATCCACCCCCCCTCAAATGAGCGCCATAACGGCTGCATTATTAACCCCCCCCCAGGTAAAACCTGCTAGGGGTAGGGGAATGCCAAGGGGTACACCAGATTAGACCTCCAAGGTGCCAGGGAACCGAGGGAGCCCCTAAGGTCCAACCATTCCAGGGAGGGGCCCACCCCGCGACCGCCAAGGGTGTTTGGGGAGACAATTGTACTCACCATACCAGGGTAATAGGTGGGCGCCACGCCGAAACAAATCACCTCCCACCCGGGATGGGGGTGCTGTCAGCCAAGGGGAAGCTGCAAATCAGGGTGTTCCAGGTCAATGCGTCCCAGCGAGACGGTCCACTCGCAGGCTCATCCCCATCAATTGGGGCACTGTCGTGGCGAGGCTTACTTCTGGACTATAACCTGCTCACGCTCGCTGGCCAGGCTGGGAGACCTTAATGATCTAGATTATCCAGTGCAAAACTGCATCCGGCTGTTGCTTGTAGGTCCTCTAGATCTTGGTCCTCAGGAACAAACTAGTTAAAAAGATTTAAAAAAATAAACTTCCCTTAAAAAAATAAACTTTCCCTGTTACAGCTAAGACCGAAGTCCCAGCAGGGAGCTAGGTCCTATTCCTAACACTAGGCAGAACAAAACTGTTTGATAAGAGTGAGGGGTTATGCCTGCAGGGAAAACCCCACATAGGAGTGGTTACGTTTTTTTCCTGCCTAGTGCCTATTCCTAGGAGGAGGAGCATAACCCTACGAGTCATGAAGATAAGGAGCTGCGTCTGTCGATGAGTGATAGAGAAACGGCAGCAGGTGCTCCGGCCTGATGGAGTCAAAATTTGAAATATTTGGCTGTAGCAAAAAAGCAGTTTGTTTGTGAAGGGCCGTAGAATGATACAATGAGTATCTGCAGGTATCCATGAAGCATGGTGGAGGTTCCTTACACAATTGGGGTTGCATTTCTGCAAATGGAGTTTGAGATTTGGTCAGGATCAATGGTGTCCCTATGGTTGAGAAATACAGGCAGATACTTCTCTATTATGCCATACCATCAGGGAGGCTTGTGATTGGCCCCAAATTTATTCTGAAGCAGGACAACGAACCCAAACATGCAACCAATGTCATTAAGAACTATCTTGAGTGTAAAGAAAAACAAGGAGTCATTGAAGTGATGGTTAGGCCCCACAGAGCCCTGACTTCATAATTGAGTCTGTCTGAGAATACATGGAGAGAGAAAGATTTGAGGCAGCCTAAATCCTCAGAACATCTGTGGTTGGCGCTCCAAGATGTTTAGAACAACCTACCTGCTGAGTTCCTTCAAAAACTGTGTGCAAGTGTTATCTAGAAGAATTAATCATGGATTTCTCTTCTGCTTCATTTACTTATTCATTAAATTTCTAAAAACATTGATAAACTTAACACTTCTATTTCTGAAAGCATTCCTAACTTAGAGCATTTTTTTCATACTTTGTCTAAGGTGCCAGCGACGTTGCCACCAGTTGCATCTGTATTTATCTCCAGGCTCGAGTAATTTCAGAGTGGAATTCTATTTTAGCGGTTTTTCACTTATAAAATCATGTTGATGTGCTATAAATTGTACAGTATAGACAGCTGAGGGCTTCTACTAGGATGAACACAACAGAAAGGTTCAAACAATGCAGGACATATATCCCCTACAACCACGAAATCCAATAAATCAGTATTTTTGTAATAAACCTTTATAATGTGAAAAGCAACTGTGATTCAATATTTAGTATATCCACGTACACAACCAGCATTAAATCACAAATATGTGCTACAAATAATATAATACACAATGTAGAAAAGTTCAGTCTTTCTGTATATCCGTGCTCCATTCACCATCACTTGTTCATGGCACCTGCCCTGAATGGGAGGATAAGCCAGGGGTTATCAAACATTTTTTGTACATTTCAGAACACGTGTGCTGTGAATAATATACCTGGTAAAAAGGCAGTGGATTAATTTCCAAGGACATTTTTTGTGATTGAAACACAGTTACACAGAAAGATTGTGGACTTTGCAACATTGTAAATTTGTAGCAAATTATATACTTTAGAGGTGAAAGTTTTACGAGCTGAAAAACCCTCAGGTGTGAACAGGGCCAAAAGTTTCAAAACGCCCAACAAGCAAAATCCTATTCATTTCGATGGCCCCTGTTCACATATGAGAGTTTTGTTGCCTGAAGCTCAAAAAAGTACATGAGCATCTTTTTTGGCAGATTACAAGCGTTTTTGTTAGATGTCAATGCCTGTCTCCAAACACCTGCAAAAAAACGCCTGAAAAATGCCTGGAAATAGCCCAAAAAAACACCTGAAAACGATACGCCCAAAAAAACACCTGAAAACGATACGCCCAGGTGTGAATGGAGCCTTAGTGTCAGTTGTGTATGTTGGTATAAAGGATGCAAGAGGTTTGTGAATTAAAACTGGAGCACCAACCAAAACGCTTTCTAGTTTTATTTAGCATAGGGGTGGTTTAGAACATCAAGCTTCTATTACGGTCTGTGTCCCTTTTAGGATAATTTCTCCAATGAGTAGAAATCCATCCTTCGGAAGCGACACCATAACTAATGTACAGTAAAATTTTAGACTTCCACTTACTTTCTGACAGAAGTGAGGAAAACCTCTTCCCCCAAAAGGGGCAAAATACAGGGTAATAAAAGCCTGGTTTGACCATTTTCCCCACACTACATAAAACTTTAAAAAAAATAATTTTTTGTTGAGTTCCACTAAAATCATTTTAAAGTAGTACTTTTAATACTAAGGCTCTTTCACACTATGTGTCCGTCAAACGGACTCCGTTTATCTCAGCGGGGGATCGATCCGCCGATCCCCCGCTGAGCAGGAGGAGGACGGCTGTTCTCCACACTGTGTTCCCCATACATCTCTATGGGGGAATCGGATGGGAATTTCTCATCCGATCCCATCCGCTGGACAGATGGAAATTAGGGTTTCCATCTGTCCAGATTTGACGGATCAGATGTCAGCGGACATGTCTCTGCTGACATCCGATGCCCCATAGGGATGCATGGGGGGAACATTCAGATCCGCCAAAAAAACGGACAGGGGGATCTGAACGGTCCCCACCTGTGTAAAAGAGCCCTTAAAGTGGAAGCTTAGTCAAAATCTAACTGGCTATACCTTCTTCCACCCCTATTCTAATCCCATTCTACTTAACCCTGTAAAAGGAAAAAAAAAAATCTGTATACTTACCTATTATAAGGGGATGGCGCTCCGGTCCCATGATCGTCGCTCCGGTCCCATGATCAGCTGTTAGTGGCGGCTCAGTATAAAGGAGGGGCAGCTGACAACTGATGCCCCACAGTAAGCCCAAGGGTCTCGTCATCTCCCAGGCATTTGAAGCAGCTGTCGGTGATCTCTCCTCTGCACTGAAGCTGCCACTAGAGAGATAAGGTGACCAGACCAGGACGGCTTCAGAATAGGCAAGTAAACAGATTGTTTCTTTACAGGGTTAGGTAGAATAAGCTTAGAATGGGGTTGTGAGCTGGTTTGGCATTAGCTAGATTTTGACTAAACTTCCACTTTAAAATTGATTGGGGATATCTTGCAGATTTTAATAGCAAACACAACGGGGACTTGTACCTTCAGATCTTTTATCGATTTCAGCGCTTGAGGTTATACTCTCCCATAGATGCCAGTGATGTACCACAAACTGGAGGCCAACAAGTGGTCCAGTTAACACAAAGCTAGAAAATCTAGATCAGTCTCACCTCAAACCGAGATAGGAAGTTCTGCAAGTTAGAAAATGTTTGCAGGCAGTTGGGGTCCAACATCCTGTGTTGATCTAGGACATCATACATCAGAAAGTCCGCAAATGTGAGCTTGGGAGGAAAAAAAAAAGAAAAAAGATTATATTATATACACACACACACTATATATATATATATATATATATATATATATATATATATACATATATATATATATATATACATACACACACACACACACACACACACTATATATATATATACATACACACACACACACACACACACACATTATATATTATATATATATATACATACATACACACATCCAAAGAACGCAATACCTACTGTATAGGCTAGGTAAGTCGCGCTAATAAGTGATGTTGGCAAATATCCGCATAAATGTCAAATCATATAAATGTCCAATAAACGTCCAATGATCAAAGGCTGTCCCAAGTAACAGGAGTAATCCGAAATCCTCAATAGAAATGTAAACCATCAGATAAGTGATCTCCTTACCAGACAAGGAAAGGGAATTCGCCCTGAGATACCAGGTGAAGTGGGTCCAGCAGTCTCAAATTCGGAGATTAATGTGGTCTCTCCCGATGTTATATCAGATACATGTGAAGAAAAATTGCATATCCGTAGCGTAATACTGTATGTTTATATCAAAAACACCCGGATAGTGAGCCTCCACCAATTATGATGAAAAGGGACAGCCACCACACCAGTATAGATACTACAGGATGGTAAATAGTGAGTGAATGGGGCAGCCAGATAACCACCAAAGGAATAGGAAACCACCACCAATATCACTGACTCTTACCAGAATCAAATCTCAGCACGCAAAAACAATCTCAGAAATGACTTCTGTGTGTGCCATAACTCAAAGGAGTAAGTGCAGCCGTGTGGAAAGACAGCCAAGGTCAGATGGAGCCCAACACCAAAATCACTGCCGCTTACCAGATTAAGTTAAGTGACAAGCCAAACAGTCTCTGTGAGTCCTCTGGATGTCCCAATGTCGATTGCTCCAAGTTCAGCCAAACCAAAGAGGAGACAGAAGGCAATCGATAGTGTAAAACCCAACAATATTTATTCACGATAAAGAGAGCAACTCACATAAAATTGCAGGTAGGGAGCGTGGATAGGATGCGAGCCGCCGGCCGGTCACTTATCTGATAGTTTACATTCCTATTGAGGATTTCGGATTACTCCTGTTACTTGGGACAGCCTTTGATCATTGGACGTTTATTGGACATTTATATGATTTGACATTTATGCGGATATTTGCCAACATCACTTATTAGCGCGACTTACCTAGCCTATATGTTTTGATTGATTGTCACAATTTAAGTTGCTGCTGGATCGCATTAGTTAGCGCAGTTATTTTCCTTTATTTACAATACCTAATGTGAAGCATGGGGGTGGAAGCATCATGCTTTGGAGTTGTTTTTCTGCAAAGGGACCAGGACGACTGATACGTGCAAAGGAAAGAATGAATGGGGCCATGTATCTTGAGATTTTGAGTGAAAACCTCCTTCCATCAGCAAGGGCATTGAAGCTGAAATGTGGCTGGGCCTTTCAGCAGGACAATGATCCTAAACACACCGCCCGGGTAACGAATGATTGGCTTCGTAAGAAGCATTTCAAGGTTCTGGAGTGGCCTAGCCAGTCTCCAGATCTCAACCCCATAGAAAACCTTGGAGGGAGTTGAAAGTCCATGTTGCCCAGCGACAGCCCCAAAACATCACTGCTCTAGAGGAGATCTGCATGGAGGAATGGGCCAAAATACCAGCAACAGTGTGTGAAAACCTTGTGAAGACGTACAGAAAATGTTTGACCTCTGTCATTGCCAACAAAGGGTATATAACAAAGTATTGAGATGAACTTTAGTTATTGACCAAATACCGTATTTATCGGCGTATAACACGCACCGGGGTATAGCACGCACCTCATTTTAAGAAGGAAATTTCAGGAAAAAAACTTAAAATTTCAAATAAAGAACTTTAAAGCAAAATAAGGGTAGCTCAGAACTTTTTTTTATTAATATTATTAACACTTAAAAAGGTAAATAACGTAAAATGACAGTAAAAGCAACTGTTTGAACTTGGATATTATATGTTTTTACAAAAGTTTACTCAGAAATCGCTGCTATCTGGGAAACCAAGAAACGCTTCATCTTCACTGCTATCTTCAATATCTTCGAACTGAACACTGCTGCTTTCACTGCTACTGTCTTCATAAATCAGCTCGTCTTCTTCACCATCCAAAGCATTGCTTATGCCACATTTCTTAAAAGATTTGATAATATCTTCTTTAACTGCGTCCCACGAAGTCTTTATCCACTGACACACTTTTGAAATGCCAGGTCTTTTCATTCTCCCAGAACTCGTACTTTCATGTTGGCTTTCATCACACATGTATTTATTCCATTCTTCACGCATGAAGGCTTTGAAGGGCTTGTTAATGGAAACATCCAATGGCTGCAATTGTGATGCAAGTCCTCCTGGAATGACTGCTACTTCTGTTTTGCACATTTGAAATTCTTTGTTGGTTCTGTAAGATGAGATCTGAATGAGTCCAGTACTAACAAGGATGGCTTCTTTAACAAAGCACCTGGGCGCTTCTCCCACACATTTCTGATCCAAAGCCTCATGCCTTCTTCGTCCATCCAACCTTTGGGATGACCATGCACCTGTATGCCACTTGAAATCTTCTCCTTAGGAAAAGTTTTCCTTTTAAAAATGACCAATGGTGGCAGCTTGTTTCCATCTGCAGTGACAGCAAGGACCACAGTATAACGTTTTTTTTCATGCCCTGAAGTTTTAATTGTTACTGTCTTGGCACCTTTTGCTTCAACAGTTTTATTTGAAGGAACATCAAAAGTGAGTGGTACTTCGTCCATGTTGCCGATTTGACCAATTTCAAAATTTTGTCTCTACCCTGGTTTGATAATAAATTTATGAAAATGTATTTTCTCTTCATAATCTTCTGGCATACGCTGGGCAATCCTGGTTCTTGTTTGCTCCTGAAGCTCATGCCTCTTCATAAATCTTTGACACCATGATGCTGTCCCTTTGAAATCTTGTATTTGCAACTCTTTGCTGATTTTCACTGCTTGAATTATGATCATTTTTGTTGATAATGCAATGCCCGCTTTTCTATGATTAAGTACAAATTCCTTCACCCGTTCTTCTAATGTTTGCAATTTTTGCAGCGGTATTGCTAAATGGCAGCTTGTTTCCATCTGCAGTGACAGCAAGGACCACAGTATAACGTTTTTTTTCATGCCCTGAAGTTTTAATTGTTACTGTCTTGGCACCTTTTGCTTCAACAGTTTTATTTGAAGGAACATCAAAAGTGAGTGGTACTTCGTCCATGTTGCCGATTTGACCAATTTCAAAATTTTGTCTCTACCCTTGTTTGATAATAAATTTATGAAAATGTATTTTCTCTTCATAATCTTCTGGCATACGCTGGGCAATCCTGGTTCTTGTTTGCATCCGAAGCTCATGCCTCTTCATAAATCTTTGACACCATGATGCTGTCCCTTTGAAATCTTGTATTTGCAACTCTTTGCTGATTTTCACTGCTTGAATTATGATCATTTTTGTTGATAATGCAATGCCCGCTTTTCTATGATTAAGTACAAATTCCTTCACCCGTTCTTCTAATGTTTGCAATTTTTGCAGCGGTATTGCTAAATGGCCTTTTGTTTTTGATAAGGTCTTGAGTTTTTCTTCCATTTTTCGCCACTCTCGTATTGTGCATTCTGTTGGTGGGCTCTCCAAAATGCCTTGCTGCAGCCCTATTTCCATGTTGCTTGGCATATTCCACAACCTTTAACTTGAAAGCAGCTGTATATGCTGCACGCTTTTGCTTTGATTCCATTAGGGATACCGTAGTAGGGAAATACCGTAACTACCGTAATTAATGCACGTATGATAGTGCAGAGTTCAGCGTCGGAATGTCAGGATGAGTCACACTGCAGTGGTATACTTTTTACCCAAGTTTAAATTAAAAAAGAATAAGGTAGTATCAGGGGTGTGTACATTTACCGGTACTCTTGTTATATCTGTGTGTTGTAGGATGGCTGTGTGTAGTGTGTGTTGTAGGATGGCTGTGTTAGCATGTGTTTGTATGGTATGGTAAAATTAAGGATGGGCTCGGACGTATTCCGATTGAGCCCCCCAGGAAGCCAATCATAGGTAGTGAGGCATTTCCCAAACGTCAGCTTCACATACACACGCTACCTATGATTGACAGGGTGCAGTGTCGGCTTCCTGGCGGGCTCAAGCCAAACACGCCCATCGCCTGAAAGGGGGAGTGGGGTAAAGAGACAGGGATGGGGTCCTGTGTGTCTCTTAGCTCCCATCCCCCTGTCAGGTAGTGTTTCTTTACTCTCCCCCCCCCCCCCCCCCCCGGGCAGATTTCTTTTGCCATTCTGGTCCCCTTAAGTGCCGGTTCACATTAGTGCGAGTATCATGTGCGGTGCAAATTTCAGCCATAGTTTGTATGGCTGAATTTGCACCGCATCCGCACTAAACACGCACATGACCCTTTTTTTTTTATCCGCAGCAGAATCGGATCGCATAGTGGTTCACACTAGTGCGATCCGATTCTGTGCGAACTTGCAGATCGCACTGTGATATGCGATCTCAACTGGGGGTGTCGTTAACTTTTAATTGACACCCCCTGCATATCGCATATGGCAGTGTGAACTGCCAGAGATGCGGATGCGATGCGCGAACACGCTGCATATTCGCAGCGTTCCCGCATCGCATAAGTGTGAACCGGCACTTAAGGTCCATGCACACTGATGCCTTTGCAGGGAGGGGGGCCTGTCAGGGGATGGGAGCCAAGAGACACACACTAGCTGATAGGCCCCCCAAAGGCAGAAGTGTGCACTGATTTTAAAGTGGACCAGATTATCAAAAGAAGTCTGCCAGGGGGGAGCAAAGAAACACTGCCTGGTAGGGAGACAGACACTAGCCATCAGCAGTGTTTCTTTGCTCCCCCCGGCAGACATCTTTTAATACTCTGGTCCCCTTTAAAATCAATGCACACTGCAGGGAGGGGAGGTCAGCTGGTGTATGTAGTAGTAGTCTCTTGCTCCCCCTTGCTCTGACAGGCAGTGTCTAATCTTTGTGTGCAGTATCGTACTTCACATTCTTAACATTCCTTAAATGCCATTCCTTAAATTCCTTTACCTCAGTGAAACTCTCGCCGAGTAACTCTCGCGAGCAATGCAGAGCCGTTGCCGTGGTTACGCTCCGATGGCCGCGAGATTTACTGGTGTGACGTATCCCTGTAGCAGGAAGGAGGAAGGCTGCTCTGGAGGTCTGTAATGCCGCTGTAACGTTACACTGCACCATTCAAGAATTCCACTTGCTTATCTTAATGACACATTCCAGTGTAGCAGAGGAAGGCTGCCGGAGACTGCAATGCGCGCCGATCACATCCATTCGCGCTGCTGTGCGGTCATTAACATTATAGCGGCGTATAACACGCACACATCATTTGCCCCCTATTTTCAGGGAGAAAAAGTGCGTGTTATACGCCGATAAATACGGTACTTATTTTTCCACCATAATTTGCAAATAAATTCTTAAAAAAAAAAAAATCAGACAATGCAATTTTCTGGATTTTTTTTCTCATTTTGTCTCTCATAGTTGATGAAAATTACAGGCCTCACTCATCTTTTTAAGTGGGAGAACTTGCACAATTGGTGGCTGACTAAATACTTTTTTGCCCAACTGTACATACACACACACACATTACACACATATATACATACATACATATACACAGTATCACACAAAAGTGATTACACCCCTCACATTTCTTGTAAATATTTTATTATATCTTCATGTGACAACACTGAGGAAATTAGACTTTGCTACAATGTAAAGTAGTGAGTGTACAGCTTGTATAACCGTGTAAATTTGCTGTCCCCTCAAAATAATTCAACACAGCCATTAATGTCTAAACCGCGGGCAACAAAAGTCAGTACACCCCTAAGTGAAAATGTCCAAACCGGGGCACAAAGTGTCAATATCTTGTGTGGCCACCATTATTTTCCAGCGCTGCCTTAACCCTCTTGGGCATGGAGTTCACCAGAGCTTCACAGGTTGTCACTGGAGTCCTCTTCCACTCCTCCATGATGACATCATGGAGCTGGTGGATGTTAGAGACCTTGCGCTCCTCCACCTTCCCTTTGAGGATGTCCCACAGATGCTCAATAGGGTTTAGGTCTGGAGACATGCCTGGCCAGTCCATAAACTTTACCCTTAGCTTCTTTAGCAAGGCGGTGATCGTCTTGGAGGTGTGATTGAGGTCATTATGTTGGAATACTGCCCTGGGACCCAGTCTCCAAAGGGAGGGGATCATGCTCTGCTTCAGTATGTCACAGTACATGTTAGCATTCATGGTTCCCTCAATGAACTGTAGCTCCCCAGTGCCGGCAGCACTCATGCAGCCCCAGACCATGACACTCCCACCACCATGCTTGACTATAGGCAAGACACACTTGTCTTTGTACTCCTCACCTGGTTGCCGCCACACACGCTTGACACCATCTGAACCAAATAAGTTCATCTTGGTCTCATCAGACCACAGGACATCGTTCCAGTAATCCATGTCCTTAGTCTGCTTGTCTTCAGAAAACTGTTTGTGGGCTCTCTTGTGCATCATCTTTAGAAGAGGCTTCCTTCTGGGATGACAGCCATGCAGACCAATTTAATGCAGTGTGCGGCATATGGTCTGAGCACTAACAGGCTGACCACCCACCCCTTCAACCTCTGCAGCAATGCTGGCAGCAGTCATACGTCTAATTCCCAAAAACAACCTCTGGATATGACGCTGAGCACATGCACTCAACTTCTTTGGTCAACCATGGCGAGGCCTGTTCTGAGTGGAACCTGTCCTGTTAAACTGCTGTATGGTCTTGGCCCCTGTGTCTCAGCTCAGTTTCAGGGTCTTGGCAATCTTCTTATAGCCTTGGCCATCTTTATGTAGAGCAACAATTATTTTTTCAGATCCTCAGAGTTCTTTGCCATGAGGTGCCATGTTGAACTTCCAGTGACACCAGAGAGGGAAAATGGCTAATTAGGCCCAATTTCGATATTTTTCCTAGGGGTTTACTGACTTTTGTTGCCAGCGGTTTAGACATTAATGTGTGTTGAGTTATTTTGAGGGGACAGCAAATTTACACTGTTATACAAACTGTACACTCACTACTTTACATTGTAGCAAAGTGTCATTTTTTTCAGTGTTGTCACATGAAAAGATATAATAAAATATTTACAAAAATTTGAGGTGGGTAACTCACTTTTGTGAGATACTGTGTGTAAATTATATATATATATATATATATATATATATATATATATATATATATATATATATGTAAATTATATATATATATATATATATATATATATATATATATATATATATATATATATATATACACATACATACATACATATACACACACACACATATACATATACATATATATACACACACACACATATATACACACACATATATACACACACACACACAAAAATGTTTTTTTTAGGGCCGATACCGATATTTTGGCAACTAAGTATCGGTATCGGCCGATATTTTGTACATTTAAAATTTTGAAAAATAAAAACAATTTTTGACACAAATCTGGTACTAAAAATGTGGGGTAGGTCTTTAAGCTGTAATGTGCAGTCTTCCCTTCCTTCCCTGCCTGCCAGGAATCCCGTGTGACCCTAGTTTAGTGTCATTAAAATCCTAGAATCCACTTGATTAGCGTTTTATATAATGTCCAGTGTGTGTTTTTGTAAAAGAATAGTGGGAAATCCCTTCATTACATCGCTGCTACGGGCTGTCCTCGCTAATCTCCCGCTCTGCTGTTTTATCCTCTTATAGCTATCAGGAGGAGTATCTCAGCCCCTCCCCTCTGCAGTGTACACAGAAGCGCCGAGTATTAGATTAGAATAGTGTGAAATCCCTTTGTTAAATCTCCAGCTCTGCTGTCCTTCTCTCCTCCCCCACTGACAGCTGGGGGTCAAAGAAGGGCCGAGTGGCAATGTAATGAAGGTATTTCATACTATTAGATTACAAAAACACTGGACGTTATATAAAACACTAATAAAGTGGATGCTAAGATTTTACATACACTAATATTACATACACTAATATCGGCCAGTTCCTGGGCCGATACCGATAGTGAATATCGGCCCTCCGATAATCAGCTTTGCCGATAATTTGACGATCCCTAATATATACAGACATACATACACAGAGTTCTAAAAATAAGGAATAACTACAGTTGCATTAACTACTTTAAAATGTAATACTGCAGAACATTTACCTTGTCCCCAGCAAACCAATTTCTGTCCCCTAGAAAGTGAGAGAATCTTCCCAGTGCAACTGGTAGTTTTTCAAGGTATGGGCCTTTCAGGACTTCCTGGAACAGTGAATAAATTCAAAATTAAACCAGATGTGGCTGTAACAATAAGCAGTCAGACCAGCCAAGTCACTAAGCTGCATGAGTTATTTTGGTATTTTATCTCATGATAAAATTGTCATACATTATGCTACTAAATATTGCAAAGGTTTGCAGCCCTTTTTTCCAATAATTAAGTTGACAACAGGCTATAGTTTCTCATAAACTGGTATTTTACCTAATGGAGTGCTATCTATATGCATCTTGAACACTTCATTTTTTCTGCTCTCCACTATAGATCTTACTCAAACTAACCATAAAAAATGAAAGTACGTGTAAATCATAAATTACATTGGGTTTGCTAAAGTTTGCACTGGACATCAAACAATTGCTACTGTTTTGAACAAACATTGGGTATTTGATTTACCTGTAAAATCTGTTTCTTGGAGTACATTATGGGACCCAGAGCAGCTTCACTAATTCTTACAATCAGGGTTATGCAACATTTACAGGTGATTGGAAAAAAAAAAAGCAAAAAAAAAAAAAACAGGAAGTCCCCTCCTAGGCATAACCCCTTCCTGCAAAGGGGTGGGATCTCTGTGCCCTATGATGTACTCCAAGAAATAGATTTTACAGGCAAGTCAAAAATCCAGTTTTCTTTATCGTACATCATGGGACACAGAGCAGCTTTAGAAATCCTTACAAACCGGGATCTCACAAAAGCACTTAAAATGAGAAGGGGGCAACACAGCAAAAAAGTCAACCGGCTCCAAAAGAAAAAATAAATACCACACACACGCGTAGAAACCTCACCCAGCAGTAGTGTAGAAGTGTGAACTGAAGACCAGGTAGTGGTTTTGCGATCTTGAGCCACCGAAGCTTGAAGCGCATAGTCCAGGAAGCACCAACACCCCCCAGTAAAAAATTGTGATAGAGAAAAGTGGAATCTTTCCTCCAACCTTTTCCTCCAAAAAGGAAATGGGTGTTATTCCATAGCTTTGCAACCTTTCTGTGACCCCTCAGGAATAACAAAGAATCCAAATGTCAAATACCAGCATTCAGCTTCCAGAGAAAAAAAATGTCAGCATCAAATCACATCCAAGTGTGGAGAGGCTTATTCCATTGTGAGTCTTTAGGACAAAAAGGCATTTAAAAAGCCTCCTGATTTAGATGAAAAGTTGAAACCATGCTTGCTGAAGTAACTGCCGAAGTAATGGCAACCTTGCACGGCAAAAAGAGAGGTCTCAAACATGGGTCTGTAAAACAGAATGAACCAAACTGAGGTCCCATGAGATCGAGGGCTGTATTACCAGAACAACAATACGTGTGACAGCTTGTATAAAAAGGCATGCACCAAGGAAGGAGAGGCTATTGGCCTTTAGAAAAAAAAAAAACAGCCAAAGCCAAAATCTGACCCTTGATAGTAGTCAAGGCAAGCCACATGTCGACTCCTGTTTTAAGAAAAGCAAAAATATTGTCCACAGAGGACTTGAAAGTTCCCAGCATCAAACCAAACAATATAGGATTTCCAGGTCCTACAGTAAATCTTCCTTGAGAGAGCGGAAAAAAAAAAGGAGTATAACAGAATCAGGAACTCCCCTGTCTATCCAATAATCTGTCTACAATAGCTATGCTGGTAAAGCCAGCAACCAAAAAAGAATGAATGGAAGACTGGACTGTGTGACATGAGGTCTGCACGATCTGGTAAGAAGGGAAGAGTGGAGCGCGGAGGTCATTCTCCGGTGCAGGGCAGAGAGGAGCGAGCACATCGGTCAATCTCCGGTGCAGGGCAGAGTGGAGGGGAGCGCGATGGTCACTCTCCGGTAAGGGGCAGTATAACGGAACTTCAACCAACACTGTATTTGTGGGCTTTCGTTAGTATACGGCTTCCTCCAGTTTAGAATACGGCTTCCTCCAGTCTAGAACATAGATATTCCAGCCGCCCTCCATACAGAACTAGCCTGAACTTAGCTTGAATGTGTATGAAAACATCAACTCCTTTATTGAACAAGAAACAGACTTTTATACACTTGGGAAGTATGTCAGTCACTACATGAACAATGACCCGAATATTTACCCAAAACTTCACACAATGGTTAGATAATGAGGTGCAGCTGACTCATGGTTAATCCCATCTAGACAAGGTTATCATTCACATGCTAATTAGCTCTGCGCACTTAACCACTTTAGCCCCGGAAGATTTTGCTGCTTAATGACAAGGCCACTTTTTTCAATTTGGCACTGTGTGACTAACTGGCAATTGTGCGGTCATGCAATGCTGTACCCAAATGAAATTTATGTCCTTTTTCCCCACAAACAGAGCTTTCTTTTGGTGGTATTTGATCACCTCTGCACTTTATATTTTTTGCGATATTAATAATAAAAAAAAAAAAAAGCGAAAATTTTGCGAAAAATTGACATTTTCTACTTTGATTATACTTTGTTATATCCAATATATTCAATTTTTGTCATATATTTAGGCCAAAATGTATTTGGCTACATGTCTTTGATAAAAAAAAATTCTCAATGAGCAAATTTTTATTGGTTTGCGCAAAAGTTATAGCGTCTACAAACTATAGTGTAAATACTGGAATTTAAGCAGCTTTTACTTTGACTGTCCATCTTAATTCTTGAAGTGCTGAAATGGCAGGGCAGTACAACCCCCCCCCCCCCCCAAATTACCACTTTTTGGAAAGTAGACTTCCTAAGGAATGTCCTGAAAGGCATGTTGAGCTCATTGAATATTTTTTTTCTTTCACAGGTGTTTGAAAAATTACTAAAAAAAAAAAAAATTTTTTTTATAAAAAGTGGTAATTGAAACGATATATTGCTCACACATGCCACGGGTATATGTGTAATTACACCCCAAAATATACTCTGCTGCTTTTCCTGAGTACAGGGATACCACATGTGAGACTTTGGGAGCCTAGCTGTGTACGGGACCCCGAAAACCAATCACCACCTTCAGAATTTAAAAGGGCGTAAATTTCTCATTTTCACTTCCTCACTGCCTATCACGGTTTCGGAGGCCCTGAAATGTCAAGGTAGCACAACCCCCCCCCCAAAATGACCCCAATTTGGAAAGTAGACACCCCAAGCTATTTGCTGAGGGGCATGTTGATAGGGCTGCGTATCTTTACTTACCTCGCGATTCGATGCGATTACGATTATTAGGGTCGCAATTCGATTCCGTGATGCATCACGATTACTATGGGGACCCTTTTCTAAAGGGGGATCTATGGGGACCCTGCTCTAAAGGGGGATCTATGGGGACCCTTCTCTAAAGGGGGATCTATGGGGACCCTTCTCTAAAGGGGGATCTATGGGGACCCTGCTCTAAAGGAGGATCTATGGGGACCCTGCTCTAAAGGAGGATCTATGGGGAGCCTGGGCCTGCCCTAAAGGGGATCCAGGGGAACTGAGCTCTAAAGGGGGATCTATGGGGACCCTGCTCTAAAGGGGGGATCTATGGAATAGATCCCCTTTAGTGCAGGGCCGCTATAGATCCCCCTTTAGAGCAGGACAGCATCCCCAGAGATCCTCCTTTAGTAGAGCAGGTCCCCCCATAGATCCCCCTTTAGAGCAGGCCACATCAGGTTAGAAGAGTTACCTGATGCTAGTTGTAGCATAGCAGGCTCTGGTAAGGAGGAATGCTGGGCTCTGTAGTCCCCCCTAGTTGTAGTATAGCAGGCTCTGGTAAGGAGGAATGCTGGGCTCTGTAGTCCCCGTAGTTGTAGTACAACAGGCCCTGGTAAGGAGGAATGCTGGGCTCTGTAGTCCCCCTAGTTGTAGTATAACAGGCTCTGTAGTCCCCCTAGTTGTAGTATGTACAGAGCCCAGCATTCCTCACCAGGGCCTACTGTACTACAACTAGGGGGACTACAGAGCCCAGCATTCCTCCTTACCAGGGCCTACTGTACTACAACTAGGGGCACTACAGAGCCCAGCATTCCTCCTTCCCAGGGCCTGTTATACTACAACTAGGGGGACTACAGTACAGAGTCTGTAGTAGTCCCCCTAGTTGTATAACAGGCCCTGGTAAGGAGGAATGCTGGGCTCTGTAGTGCCCCTAGTTGTATTATAGCAGGCCCTGGTAAGGAGGAATGCTGGGCCCTGTAGTGCCCCGACTTACCAGGAAGCAGAGCTGCAGAGATGTCCGTGGTTGAGCAGTCATATTATGGTGCGGTCCGCCGCCGCCATGCTTCTGGAGCCCGGAGCCGTGCGGAAGGAAGAACCCCTCCAGCTTGTTTAGCTGACTGGGGTCCTTTTTGCGGCAAGTCATCGGTTCCGCGGTGGTAGGGGGAGCCGAGCGGTGCAGATGGAGGCGGTAGATGGTGTCAGAGGGTCGTATTAGAGGTCAGTGTCCCCGATGGCCAGCAGAGCGGAGCTAAAAAGCCGCCATTCACTCCGTCGGAAGCCACGCCCCTTGGGCAGAAGCGTGTTAAGTGGGCATGCCGTGTGTATCCCGGGGCCAGAGAGCACCGATAGCTCCGCTCTCCTCTCCCGCGCCGCAAGGAGGAGCTCAGTGTTCCACAAGCCCGTCCAGCGCCGCCATGTCACTTCTGTCCCCACCCCACTGACGTCATTAGTAATCAATTTTTCAATCACCCCAAATCGATGCAGAATCGCGAAGGGTCGCATTGCGATGCATCGATTCGGCGATTATATTCAGCAGGCCTACATGTTGAGTCCATGGAATATTATATATTTTGCCACAAGTTTTGGGAAAATTACATTTTTTATATTTATTTTTTTAACACAAAGTTGTCACTAAATGATATTTTTCTCACATGCCATGGGCATATAAATGACACCCCAAAAAACATTCTGCTGCTTCTCCTGAGTATGGGGATACCCCATGTGTGAGATTTTTTGAAAGTCTAGCTGAGTACAGGACCCCGAAATCCAATCACCGCCTTCAGGCTTTCAAAGGGCGTAAATTGTTGATTTCACTCCTCACTACCGATCACAGTTTCGGAGGCCATGAAATGCCAATGCAGCACAACTCCCCACCCCCAAATGACCCCTTTTCGGAAAGAAGGCACCTTAAGCTATTTGCCAAGAGGTATGTTGAGTTTTTTGCAGATCTCACTTTTTGTCACAAAGTTTTGAAAATTGTAAACAAGAGGGAAAAAAAGTGAGTTAGACTTACCGGTAACTCCTTTTCTAGTTGTCTTCCAGGACAGCCCATGAGACCTAGGGCTCCTCCTACCAGGACAGGAACACATTAAACCCAATCAATAAAAGGCGTTGCCCTAGTCCTCACCTTCAGTATTCTCAAGAACCGTAGGTCATCCTTTAAAAAAAATATATATATATATATATATATATATATATATATATATATATATATATATATATATATATATATATATATATATATATATATATATATATATACACACACATAATACATTATACATAATACAAGGCAACACCGGCTGGGAATCCGGCTGTCCTGGAAGACTACTAGAAAAGGAGTTACCGGTAAGTCTAACTCACTTTTTCTCAAGTCTTCCTCCAGGACAGCCCATGAGACGATGAGCCAGAAACTTACCAGTCTAGGGAGGGACTACTGCCTGGAGCACCTTTCGACCAAAATGCCTGTTCCTGAGAGGAGGAGAGGAGGCCCAGGCGATAATGTCTAACAAAGGTCGAAAAGTTATACCAGGTAGCTGCCTTACAGATCTGCTATGGTGAGGCACCAGCTCTTTCGGCCCAAGACGTGGACAAGGCCCTTGTTGAATGTGCGTTGGAACCACATTCTTTGCTTTATAGGCTTCTGTAATAGCCTGCTTTATCCACCTAGCTATGGTGGCTTTAGAAGCTCCATTACCCCTTTGTGTGCCAGAAAACAGTACAAATAGGGTATCACACTTCCTAAAGGTTTTAGTCACCTCTAGGCAAGCCAAAAGAGGTCTTCTGACATCCCAAAAACTAAAAAAAAAAAAAAAAACTTTCTTCATTTTTTGGGGAACTACAAAAAAGGTAGGTAGTACAATATCCTGTGCTCTATGGAAGGAAGTAGCTACCTTAGGTAAAAACCCTGGATCGGTTTTTAACACTATTCTATCCTCAAAAATCATAAGAAAAGATTCTAATTGAGAGGGCCTGTAATTCACTAACTCTTCTAGCTGACATCACTGCAATTAGGAATGCAGTTTTCAGAGCAAGTAGTTTTTCTGTTAAGTCCTTCAAGGGTTCAAAAGGGGTTGTTACCAAGGCTTGAAGGACCAGGGATAGGTTCCAAGTTGGACATGCTTTGACCACTACAGGCTTAGCCCGGGTGATTGCTGTGAATAACCTAGCTACCGTGGGATTTTCCCGAAGGGAATACTGAAGAAAGTTGCTAATGGCAGCAGCCTGCACTTTCAAAGTACTAAGGGAGAGAGGCCCTTATCTATGCCCTCTTGAAAAAATTCAAGAATAGACGGTATATCTGGAGATGGCCTATGATTTTCAGCCATCCAAGAATTTAAATTTTTCCACACCTTGGAATATATAGTTCTTGTGACAGGTTTTCGACAGTTAATCAAGGTCTTTATTACCTTGTCTGAGAACTATTGGGAACTTAGTATCTGCTCTTCAGATACCAAGCGGTTAGGTTCAAGAACCTGATGTGCGGATGGGTCACCGGACCCTGAGTCAACAGGTCCTGTCTCCAGGGCAAAATTATTGGAGGCCTAGAGGCAAGGGCCTGTAGGCGTGAAAACCATGGCCATTTGGGCCAAAAAGGAGCTATTAGAATCAGATCTGTGTCCTCTTGGAAGAATTTCCAGAGGACCTCCGAGATTAGCCTGACTGGAGGGAAGGCATAGCAGAGATTGAAAGACCAAGGGTTTGCAAAGGCGTCGATCCCCAGGGACTGATCCCATTGGTTCAGGGGAAAAAACCTTGTTTTGCTGTTTGTTTGAGCTGCAAAAAGTTCCATTTCTGGAAGGCCCCACTTGGCTGCAATTTCTGTAAAGTCCTTTTGGTTGAGGGACGAATTGTCCCGACACACCCGGTGGCGGCTTAGGTGGTCTGCTAAGACATTCTGAGTCCCTTTCAGATGAATAGCTGAAATGGAGGCAAGATTCAGCTCGGCCCAAGAGAATATTTTCTGGGCTATACACTGTAACCCCCGACTCCGTGTACCTCCCTGTTTGTTGAGGTACGCCACCGTAGCTATGTTGTCGGATCGAATCTGCAGATGACTTCCTTTTATGTCCATTTGAAAGAACTCTAAGGCTTTTTGTACTGCCATGAGTTCTTTCTGATTTGACGAGGTCTGTGCTTCCAGCTGGGACCATTCTCCCTGTGCTAACTGACTCTGGAGATGTGCCCCCCAACCAGAAGAGCTTGTGTCTGTGGTTATTTTAAGATATTTGAACAACCCAGGTTAGTCCCTTTGTGAGGTGAGGAGGTGATCTCCACCACAATAGGGTTCTTTTTACCCTGGTGGGAACTTTCACCTTCAGTTCCAAGGAATCCAGAAATCCGTCCCAGTTCTTTCACAGGAACCATTGGAGGGGACGTTGTTGGTACTGGGCCCAAGGGACAGCTGGAAAACAGGAGGTCATGAGGCCTATGACTCTTGTTATGTCTCTGAGTGAGACCCACTGGTTGGTTTGTAAAGAAGCTACCATCTGAAACCTCTTTAAAACTGAGTTTTGGGAGAAAAATCTTTTGATCCAGAGAGGAGATCTCGTATCCGAGATAGGTCACTCTCTGGGAGGGTGTTAGGAAAGATTTCTGTCTGTTGATCATCCATCCTAGTGACCCAAGGAACTCCTGAACTGTAAGGAGGTCCTTCTTTAGTTTCTGATCTGAATCCGCCCACTACTAGGAGGTCGTCCAGGCAGGATGATCATAACGGACTTCAGTCTCAATGGAGCTAAAGCTTCCCCCAGTACCTTGGTAAAGACACGAGGGGCTGAGCATAGCCCGAAGGGTAGTGCCCGAAATTGATAGTGTCTGAGCTCTGGTCCTAGCTTCACTGCTAGTCTTAGGAACTTCTGGTAAGCTAGGTGAATGGGGATGTGAAAGTAGACATCCTTTAAGTCCAGTGTTGCCATAAAACATTTTGGATACAGCAAGCTTCTTATGGAGTATATTGTTTCCAATGCGAAAATGCTTGTACCTTATCGAGAGATTTAATTTGCGTAGATTTAAAATCAATCGATAACTCCGAGGGTTTTCTCATCACGAAAATGTGGGGGTAAAACCCATTGCCCTGTTCCTGCTTTGGTAAAGGTATCAATACCCTCTGGTCTACTAAGTCTCCAATTTGGAGACTTAGAGCAGCTGCTTTGGCAGGATCCTTGGGCAGACTGGTAATCAATATCCTCTCTGCAGGTTGGGAATTGAATTCCAGTCTGTACCCTGTGGACACTAGGTCCAGAATAAAATGGCTTGATGTCATTTTCTTCCACTGTGGGAGGAAGGCCCATAATCTTCCGCCCACTCTGTGTAAAGAATCATAGTGGTTTGGCGGGGTGCTGAGGAGGATTAAACAGGATGCTTCCCCTACCCCTACCGTTGTGGCCGGTCCAGTGTTTCTTGGACACGGCCTGAACCTCACGTGGCCCTTGCTGTTTGCCCCTGCCCTGAAAAAACTTTCAGGTATATGGGGATTTTTCTTTTCTGGAAATGACTTTTTTGTCAGCCGTGTGCGTTCCAGAGCGTCTGTCAGCCCAGGGCCGAAGAGATGGTCACCCGTAAAGGGAAGACTACAGAAGCGCATTTTAGAAGCACAGTGTTGGTTTAGAAAATGCATTTTCCTTTATTTTACAGCTCTCATTTATTTTGGAAAATGAAGAAACACTCACCATGCATCTTAGCAAATACCCAGGGGTGTCTACTTTTGAAATCAACAATATATGCCCTTAGAAAGCCTGAAGGTGGTGATTAGTTTTCGGGGTCCTGTATGCGGCTAGACTGCCAAAATGTCTGACACATGGGGTATCCCCATAATCAGGAGAAGCAGCAGATTTTATTTTGGGGTGTTATTTCACATATACCCATGGCAAGTGTGAGCAATAAGTTATTTTAGTGACAACTTTTTGTAAAAAAAAAAAAAAAAAAAAAAAAAATAATAATTCTCTCGAAACTTGTGGCAAAATATAAAATATTCCATGAACTCACCATGCCTCTCAACAAATAGCTCGGATTGTTTACTTTGCAAACTGGGGTCATTTGGGGAGGTTTAGTTCTAGTTCTATCTCGAAAATTCAGGCCCTCCGAAACAGTGACCGGTAGTCAGGAAGTAAAATAAGCAATTTATGCCATTAGAAAGCCTGAAGGCGGTGATTAGGTTTCAGGGTCCCATACACAGCTAGGCTCCCAAAAAGTCTCACACATGTGGTATCCCTGTACTCCGGAGAAGCAGCAAAATGTATTTTGGGGTGTCATTTCACATATGCCCATGGCATACGTGAGCAATATATCATTTAGTGACAACTTTGTTTTTTTACTTAGGGCAAAATATAAAATACTGTATGGACTCAATATGCCTCTCAGCAAATAGCTTTGGGTGTCTACTTTCCAAAAAGGGGTCATTTAGGGGGAATTTGAACTGTCCTGGCATTTTATGCTCAATCTTAGCCACACATTACCCACTCCAACTACTTGAAGACCAAGCCTTTTTCTGTGACTTTTTGTTTACATGACAAAAAAAATATATATATATTTTTTTTACTAGAAAATTACTTTGAACCCCCAAACATTTTTTTTAAAGCAGAGGCCCTACAGAACAAAATGGTGGATGTTGCAATTTTTTTTTAAATTGAATGCACAAATACACTATATAAATTCCAAATTGGTTGGTAAAATTTAAAAGATGATCTTATACAGAGTACATAGATACCAAACAGGACATGCTTTAAAATCGCGCACGCCCATGCAGCAGTAACAAACTACGTACATTTTTAAAAGCCTAAGTCTTTACAGGTTACAACTTTAGACTTAGTCTACTGCAAGAATTACTGCCCTCGACCTGGCGTTCGCGGCGATACCTCCCTGGAGCCATGAATGTGCCCGACGTAGGTCTACGTCGCTGGACATAGAGCCGCAGTAGCAGCACAGTGCGTGGTCTTAAAGTGGTTAAACAAGCTGGGATGACAAGACTGGCTGGCAACAAAGCAAAAACAAAATTACACATTATCCCAAGTATAAAAACAGAACACCTTAGACAGATACTGGGGTCTCTTGCCATTGTCTGTATAATGTCTCCTACATTGAAACACATGGAATACACATTATTTAGGAGTCACAGACTTCATGGCAATGGTCTACAACAGTCTAGGTCTCACATTGTATAGTGGGATCGAGTCTTCACTTTTAATGAGAGACATTGTTGATTTTATCATTTCTTTTGCCACCCTGTGCCCCTAATAGACACAGGGTGACTTAAACATAAGAGGAGCCTAGGGACCTGAGACAAGGATTTCCCAACTTCTCTAAGGTAAGCTGGGTTACACATGCCCCCCCAACCAAAGCAACTCCCGTCACAGGCAGAGTGGAGCCCAGAGTGGAGCAGAGCGCGGCAGTCACTCTCCTGGGGGGAAGGGGAGAGTGGAGACCAGAGTGGAAGGGAGCACGGCGGTCACTCTCCTGGGGAAGGGCAGAGTGGAGCTGTATCAACTCACATGATTTTTTTATGGACCGCAGCTGCGGAAGTCAACCACTTAGTAATGAAGCAATGTCCGCCAAAACCAGTTTCGGTGATATGGGCTACAGTTACATCACGGTGCGACTATAAGCAGATATAGCAAAATGGAATTCAGACAGAGTACTTGCGGTTTGATAAGTTGGTAATTAGAAATAGCAGCTGATGTAGTTCCACTCTTCAACCACTATATGGCGGAAGGACTTAGCTATTGCTGAGAGAGTCTGGACGGACGACAGTCTCACTGGGGAGAGAGAGAAAGGAAGTACTGCTTGTAGGAGGCTGTTCCCCAGCGTCTGCTATGTTGCTGAGACGTCGGAGAAATTAATCATGCGCCCTAAATTGCTGATGAGTGGAGCCACAGGATACGCCAATGGAACTACGTATGGAGCGAGGAGCAGCAAGTCTAGCAGGTCTGTTACATGAGCCCAGAGTGGAGTGGAGCCCGGAGGTCATTCTCCGATGCAGGGCAAAGAGGAGCGAGTGCACCATTCAATCTCCGGTGAGGGGCAGTGTAATGGAACTATAACAGACACTGTATTTGTGGGCTTCCATAAGTATACGGCTTCCTCCAGTCTAGAACAGATAGAAATTTCAGCCGCCCTCTAAACAAAACTAGCCTGAACTTAGCTTGTATGTGTCTGAAAACATCAACTCCTTTATTGAACAAGAAACAGCCTTTTATACACTTGAGAAGTATGTCAGTCACTACATGAACAATGACCCGAATATTTACCCAAAACATCACACAATGGTTAGATAACGAGGTACAGCTGACTCATGGCTAATCCCATCTAGAAAAAGTTGTCATTCACATGCTAATTAACTCAACGCACTTACCAATTTAGCCCCGGAAGATTTTGCTGCTTAATGACCAAGCCACTTTTTTCAACTTGGCATTGCGCAGTCATGCAATGCTGTACCCAAATGTCATTTTTCCCCACAAAGCTTTCTTTTGGTGGTATTTAATCACCTCTGCGCCTTTCATGTTTTGCGATAAAAAAAGATCGACAATTGACATTTTCTACTTTGACTGTTATATCCAATATATTCAATTTTTGTCATATATTTCGGCCAAAATGTATTTAGCTACATGTCTTTGACCAAAAAATTCTCAACAAGCGCATTTTTATTGGCTTGCGCAAAAGTTATAGCGTCTACAAACTATTAACCAGTATGAGGCCCAGTTCTGCTGACGCTTGTAGTCCTCCAAATTCTGACTAACTAGCGTAGATGAGAAAAATAAAAAGCTATTCTTAAGAAAAAAAATTTTCTGAAATAAAAGACAAGAAAAAAAACCGAGACACTAGGTCCCAGCAGGGAAAACCTAGCCTACTCCTGACGCTATGCAGTAAAGAACTGGATTAGAGTGGTACTGGCTGGAGGATATAGGCCAGAGGGATGCCCCCCTGTGGGTGTGTCTATATGTTAATGTTTGTTAAATTAACAAAATTACTACCTAGCCTGCTCCTGCGGAGAAGGCCAATACCCAATTGTGAAGACTGTATGAATGGGTGGCAACTGTCAGACGTAAGAGAAAATGCATTTTCCTTGCTTTTCTTCATTTTCCAAAACAAATGAGAGCTGCAAAATACTCACCATGCATCTTAGCAAATACCCAGGGATGTCTACTTTTCGAAAAGGGGTCATCTGACAGGGGTTTTGTGCTATCTTGGCATTTCATGGCCTTCAAAACTGTGATAGGAGTGAAATCAACAATTTATGCCCTTAAAAGCAACAATTTATGCCCTTAGAAAGCCTGAAGGCGGTGATTAGTTTTCGGGGTCCTGTATGCGGCTAGACTGCAAAAAAAGTCTCACACATAGGGTATCCCTAAACTCAGAAGAAGCAGCAGAATGTATTTTGGGGTGTCATCTCACATATATCCATGGCATATGTGAGAAAAATATAATTTAGTGACAATTTTGTGTAAAAAAAAAAAAATAAATAAATAATTTTCCCGAAACTTGTGGCAAGATATAAAATATTCCATGGACGCACCATGCCTCTCAGCAAATAGCTTGGAGTGTCTACTTTGCAAAATGGGGTCATTTGGGGAGGTTTTGTTCCATCTTGAAATTTCAGGGCCTCCGAAACTGACAGGTAGTGAGGAAGTAAAATAAGCAATTTATGCCATTAGAAAGCCTGAAGGCGGTGATTAGTTTTCAGCGTCCTGTACACAGCTAGGCTCCCGAAAAGTCTCACACATGTATCCCTGTACTCAGAAGCAGCAGAATGTATTTTGGGGTGTCAGTTCACATATACCCATGGCATACGTAAGCAATATATCATTTAGTGACAACTTTGTGTAAACAAAAAAAAAATGAATTGTCATTTTCCTGAAACTTAGGGCAAAATATAAATATATTCCATGGACTCAATATGCGTCTCAGCAAATAGCTTTGGGTGTCTACTTTCCAAAAAGGGGTAATTTGGGGGGGGGGGGGTGTTTGAACTGTCCTGGCATTTTATGCTCAATCTTAGCCACACATCACCCACTCTACTAACCACTTGAAGACCAAGCCTTTTCTGGGACTTTGTTTACATGAAAAAATATTTTTTATTTTATTTACTAGAAAATTACTTTGAACCCCCAAACTTTTTTTTTTTTTTAAAGCAGAGGCCCTACAAAATGGTGGAGGTTGCAATTTTTTTCGTCACACGGTATTTGTGCACAGATTTTTCAATCGCAATTTTTTGCGGAAAAAAAAACACTTTAAATTGAATACATAAATACACTATACAATTCCTAATTGTTTGGTAAAATTTTAAAGATGATCTTATGCAGAGTACATAGATACCAAATATGACATGCTTTAAAATTGCACACGCCCGTGCAGCAGCAACAAATTACGTACATTTTTTAAAAGCCTTTACAGGTTACCACTTTGGACTTACAGAGGAGGTCTACTGCAGGAATTGCTGCCCTCGACCTGGCGATCGCGGCGATACATCCCTGGAGCCGTGAATAATAGGTCTAAGTCGCTGGACATAGCAGAGCCGCAGTAGCAGCACAGTGAGTGGTCTTAAACTGGTTAAACAAGCTGGGATGACAAGACTGACCAGCAACAAAGCCAACACAAAATACAAAATTACACATTAAGTATAAAAACAGAACACCTTATTATACAATGGCAAGAGACCCCAGTATCAGTCTGTCTCCTACATTGAAGCACATGGAATACACATTTAGGAGTCACAGACTTCATGGCAACGGTCTACAACAGCCTAGGTCTCCCAGTGTAAAGTGGGATCAAGTCTTCACATTTCATGAGGGACATTGTTGAATATCATCACTCTCCCATTTAAGTAATCCAAACCATATTCTGTGTCCACTAAGTCCATCATTTCCTTGGCCACTCTGTGCACCAAATAGACACAGGGCGACTTACACATAAGAGGAGCCTAGGGACCTGAGACAGGGAATTCCCAAACTCTTTAAGGTAAGCTGGGTTCTACAGGTAAACTGTGTTCCCCCCCAACTAAAGTGACTCCCGTCAAAAGGCACAGTGGAGCGGAGCGAGACGGTCACTCTCCGGTGAAGGGCAGAGTGGAGCAGAGCGAAACAGTCACTCTCCGGTGAAGGGCAGAGTGGAGCGGAGCGAGACAGTCACTCTCCGGTGAAGCGCAGAGTGGAGCAAGACAGTCACTCTCCGGTGAAGGGCAGAGTGGAGCAGAGCGAGACAGTCACTCTCCCGTGAAGGGCACAGTGGAGCAGAACGAGACAGTCACTCTCCGGTGAAGGGCACAGTGGAGCAGAGCGAGACGGTCACTCTCCGGTGAAGGGCAGAGTGGAGCAGAGCGAGACGGTCACTCTCCGGTGAAGGGCAGAGTGGAGCAGAGCGAAACAGTCACTCTCCGGTGAAGCGCAGAGTGGAGCAAGACGGTCACTCTCCGGTGAAGGGCAGAGTGGAGCAGAGCGAGACAGTCACTCTCCGGTGAAGGGCAGAGTGGAGCAGAGCGAGACGGTCACTCTCCGGTGAAGGGCAGAGTGGAGCGGAGCGAGACAGTCACTCTCCGGTGAAGCGCAGAGTGGAGCAAGACGGTCACTCTCCGGTGAAGGGCAGAGTGGAGCAGAGCGAGACAGTCACTCTCCGGTGAAGGGCAGAGTGGAGCAGAGCGAGACAGTCACTCTCCGGTGAAGGGCAGAGTGGAGCAGAGCGAGACAGTCACTCTCCCGTGAAGGGCACAGTGGAGCAGAACGAGACAGTCACTCTCCGGTGAAGGGCACAGTGGAGCAGAGCGAGACGGTCACTCTCCGGTGAAGGGCAGAGTGGAGCAGAGCGAGACGGTCACTCTCCGGTGAAGGGCAGAGTGGAGCAGAGCGAAACAGTCACTCTCCGGTGAAGCGCAGAGTGGAGCAAGACGGTCACTCTCCGGTGAAGGGCAGAGTGGAGCAGAGCGAGACAGTCACTCTCCGGTGAAGGGCAGAGTGGAGCAGAGCGAGACAGTCACTCTCCGGTGAAGGGCAGAGTGGAGCAGAGCGAGACAGTCACTCTCCCGTGAAGGGCACAGTGGAGCAGAACGAGACAGTCACTCTCCGGTGAAGGGCACAGTGGAGCAGAGCGAGACAGTCACTCTCCGATGAAGGGCACAGTGGAGCAGAGCGAGACAGTCACTCTCCGGTGAAGGGCAGAGTGGAGCGGAGCGAGACGGTCACTCTCTGGTGAAGGGCAGAGTGGAGCAGAGCGAGACAGTCACTCTCCGGTGAAGGCCAAGTGGAGCAGAGCGAGACGGTCACTCTCCTGTGAAGGGCAGAGTGGAGCAGAGCGAGACAGTCACTCTCCGGTGAAGGGCAGAGTGGAGCAGAGCGAGACAGTCACTCTCCGGTGAAGCGCAGAGTGGAGCGGAGCGTGGCGGCCAATCTCCGCTGCAGGGAAGAGCGGAGCGATCAGCCTCCGATGCAGGGAAGAGTGGAGCAGTCAGTCTCTGGTGCAGGGCAGACTGAAGTGGAGTGCGATTGTAACTCTGATGCAGGGCAGACTGGAGCAGAGCACGGGGGTCACTCTTCGATGCAGGGCAGACTGGAGCGGAGCGCGGTGGTCACTCTGTGTCAAGTGCAGGGCAGAGTGGAGCGCAGTGCAACGGTAACTCACCGATACAGGGCAGAGTTGAGCGGTGCGTTGCAGTGACTCTGTTGCAGTGACTCTCCGGCAAAGGGCAGAGTGCAGCGGAGCGATCAGTTGCCAGGGCAGAGTGCAGCGGAGCAGTCTGTGACGGGAGTCACTTTGGTTGGGGGGCCTGTGGAACCCAGCTTACCTTAGAGGTTGGGAAATCCATCTCTCTGCCCCTAGGCTTCTCTTATGTGTAAGTCACCCTGTGTCTATTAGGGGCACAGGGTGGCAAAGGAAATTATGGACTTAATGGACAATATGGTTTGAATTACTCAAATGGTACAGTAATAATTAACAATATATCTCAAAGAATATATGACGACTCTGGGACTCTGGGACTCTAGGCCTAGCTGCCCATTGCCAATAAGGCTTCACAGAGTCAGACGCCTAGCAGATGCTAAAATCATCAGCTCAAATCACCTGTCTTCCACACCTCATAATTATACTCTGTGTTTAGACTTCTAATAAATGTGTAATTTTGTTTTAGCTTTGTTGCCAGGCAGTCTGGTCACCAGCTTATTTAAGTGCGCTGAGTTAATTAGTATTATGAATGATAACCTTGTCTAGATGGGATTAGCCATGAGTCAGCTGTACCTCGTTATCTAACCATTGTGTGATATTTTGGGTAAATATTCGGGTCATTGTTCATGTAGTGACTGACATACTTCTCAAGTGAATAAAAGTATTTTTCTTGTTCAATAAAGAGTTGTTTTTCAGACACATACAAGCTAAGTGCAGGCTAGTTTTTTGTATCTAGAGCGGCTGGAATATATGTTCAAGACTGTAGGAAGCCGTATACTGACGGAAGCCCACAAACAGTGTGGGTTGAAGTATCATTACACTGGTTGGCAGCGGCAGGATGCTTCCTGCAGTCTGGGAAAGCCAAACATCCACTGGGATCCAAGGTCCAGATAACAGAAGAGGAGAGGTATCAGCCGCCATGGAAGAGGAATTTGGAAGGAGGTTACGAGAGATGCGGATACAGCACAGGGGACCAGGGTCAGAGAAGGTCCTGCTAGGATGGTATGATTTAATCGGCTTTGAACTCTGGAAGAAAACGCTAGCCCGTGCAGGGAAAAATCCTCCCCTCCAACCAGGAAAGGTACTGGTCACAGTATGAATTGTGGGTGCTGGTTTTGGGAGATAAGCCAAACAAGGAATGGAAAGCTGAGTTAAGCAGGCTTGTCCAGGAGGAGATACGATTGGACGAAAGCTACAGAGCTCTACGCTGGTATGTAATCCAAGAGTGCCCATGGACAGTGGACGACTTTTAATAAATAAATAGATTAAAAATCACTAATGAATCAGTTCAAGTCGAAGTCAACAATAAGACCGTTAGGAGTAAAAGAATCCATTTTAAAAATCCATTGGGATTCTAATTTATTTTTTTTATTTTTTCTTTCGGATATTTAGTTATTTGGCAAGCAAAACCTCTTTTGAAAGGGTAAAATCCTTTTCCTGTAAAAAACGACAACAGTTTTTTGGGGGGGTCTATAATAGTTTTCACTATTTTATTCTTTACTGATGGTACCTTTCTGTATACGAATTTAGGTATTTCTGGTATGTCATCTGTTAAATGTTTATCGGGTTTCAAAATATGCCAGTACTTTATTATTTTTTCCACCGCTTTGTACTGCATACAATTCAATATTATTGGTACGTTGTCTGTGTAAGTGTTGGTTTTTTCTTTTCTATTAAATTCTTTTCTTTGTATATTTTTGACTTCTACGATCTTATTATCCACAAATTTTTGTTCATAACCTTTGTCTTTGAATCTTTGTCCTAAGATTTGCTTGTTCTTCAAAGTAATTTTCTTTTGTACAGTTTCGCTTCAATCTTAGTAGCTGCCCTTTGGGTATATTCCAGAGCAAATTTTTATGGTGACAGCTGGTGATAGGGAGGTAGCTATTTCGATCTACTTCCTTAAAATGGGTTTTGGTGTATATTTTACCATTTTCCTGTATGATTGAAAGATCTAAATATGTGATTTCCTCTTCGCTGATGTTCCAAGATAGTTTGATATTCTTATCATTATTGTTTAATTCCTTAAAAAAGTCTTCTAGCGTGTTTTTTGGGCCGTTCCATAAACTTAGGCCATCATCAATAAATCTATTGTTGCGCCCATTGCAACACCAATTCTTTGAGGATAATAAGTGTTTTTATACCAGAAATAATTTTTCTTTAAGCAAAAATCTAAACATTTAATCAAAATTTCCTCCGTTTACAAATCAATTCAGTATACTCTTTCAAGGCCCATTTTGTGGCCTCACATGCTTCATGATGTATTATTGTGTATAATGATGCAACGTCTATTGTAGCCATTTGTACTTTCTCATATCTCGGGATTTCCTCCAGTATCTGTAAAATATGTTTTGTATCTTTCGTGAAAGCTTTTGTTTTTGGAATTATTGGCTGTAAGAATGCATCGATATATTGACACAATCTCATAGTCAGATAGTCTATGCAGTTCACTATAGGTCTTGGCGGGGGATTTTCCTTGTGTCTGTGTATTTTCGGTACTGTATATATAAATGGGTGTTCTGCATGCTTCTGGTACTAGAAATTTCGCTTCTTTCTTGTTTAATATTTATTTTTTTAACCCCAAATATATTAGTTGCTCCAGTTCTTTTTTATGTTTATATATGGGGTTACTCAATAGTTTCATGTAGGTCTCTCCATCATTTAGCATGTTTGTCATAGTTTCTTGATATTTCTCTTTTTCTAGGATTACTATACCCCCCCCTTTGTCTGCCGGTCTTATTACTACATCTGGTCTTTCTGCTAATTTCTTTAGGCCTACTTGTATAGCGTTTGAGTCATCATATTTTTTTACTTTTATGTTTTTTAGGTCCTCTAAAACCAATTCTTTAAAAAATGTTAATGTGCTTGTCGTCATTTGTGGATTAAAAACTGGATTTATTTTTAAAAATACTATGCTGAATGTTATCTGTATCTCCCACTTTGTCGTTTATCGGATTGCTTAAAACATATTTTTTAATATTTAATTTTCTGCTATATTTTTGGATACTTATGTAAGTTTCAAATTTGTCTAGACATTTTTTCGGTGCATATTTTAAACCCTTATCAAGAACTTTTAGCTCTTCTTGTGTAAGGGTTTTTTTTACTTAAATTAAATATTCCCTCTCCTATCTTTCTCTTTTCCCTTCCTTCCTCGGCACCCTCTCTTCTTTCTGTGCTTCTTCTTTGGGGTTTTGGATCCTCTTTCTTTCTTGGAGAGTGATCCTTCTTGCCCTTCTCCAAAAAAGGTTTCTTATCTTCCTTTTTCTGTTTGATGGTGTCGTTCTTCTCTATTATCTTCTCTATAGTCTTAGAGGTGCGTAGTACTTCTCTATTATCTTCTTCTCTATAGTCTTAGAGGTGCGTAGTAGTTCTGTGTTGGAATGGGGCTTCTTTCTCTTCTATGGTACTCATAGGGTTTATCTCTTCTTTCTCTTTGTCCATTGTTTTGATACGATCTGTTATAGTTATGATTCCAATATTGAGGTCTTCTCCATGAATTTTGTGGTGTTCTGTTCATTTGGTGTTGTTTGCTCCGGTCTTCTTGAGGGATAGTTGTAATTCCATGCATTATGTGGGGATTTGTATCTTGTTGGTGTTCTTCGTCCATGCCGTCTAGGTGGGCGATTACACTGAATATAGTCTCTCTGTGGTTCGAAGTTCCTGGATGGGTAGGTGTAGTTATTTTGATATATTTGCCTATTCTGTTCAAAGTCTCGATTGTCTCTTCTATTTTCTTCATATCTATAATTCCTTGGGCTGTTGTAGTACGTTCTCCCTTGTTGTTGCTGGTGAGAGTATTCTTTGCTCTCTTCTTTCTTTTCTGTTGTTGTAGGATCTTGTAGTATTATAATTGGGTCCTTCTTTTTTTCTTTTATCAGGTGTGATTGGATTGTAAATTTCTGCTTGTCCTTTATTTTCATATTTTCCTAGTTCGTTTATGGCTTCTTCCATTCTCACTATTTTCTCCGGTGTCGAATAGGTAGATATGGGGTCGTTATTTCCGATTTGATTTTGCCATTTAAATACTTGGTCAATTTTGTAATCATTCATGTCTCTCATATATTTCTTCGTTTTTCTTTGTTGCGTTTCTTTATCTTTAATTTTGAGATCTTTATTTACTTGAGCTGTTATCTGATGAATTCTTGTGTCTCTTTAAAAACGGCTCCAATAATATTTTTAGTTCGGTTATTAATGATTCAATATACCTCAATTTTTTTTGTTTTCTTTAATAAGAAATTTATCAACTCCAATCCTTTATCATTGAAAAAAATTATACCATTCATCTATGGCCTCTTTGTCACTTAACCCATCATTTATCGTTACTTCCCATCTCAACCTCCTGGGTACAATTTTATCTATAATAGATTTATCGATATGTGTTAATGTCCCACCAAAGACTAATCTTTTTCTCTAGATTGTGTCTTAATTTTCTTATTAGACTTTCCATGTCATTTTCTTTACGATGATTGTCTATATTAAAGATATCTTCTATATTCATAATTCTACCTTCCACAAAATCAAAGACCTCCCTGATTGTTGCAGGAATCGTTATCTAGTTTTTAACTATAAAGAGGTGTATATATGTATATATGGATCCAACGTTATCTGGAAAATAATTTTCTCTCCTTAATGCTGCACCACAATTACTGATACTACAAAACAGTCTAACAATTGGTTAAATGGGGGTGATGGTGCGCTTCAAGGGTGAAATAAATTAAGTAGGAGTGTTTGTAGATGTTGGTGTCACAATTATTGCTTTAGGCTTGATTTAACTGTATTAGGTGATTAAGTGAATTTCATATTCTTAAAATATAGTTGTGCTCCAATACATACATTTCATTAAAAAATCTTTTTAAAAACGTGATGAAATTTATATCTAAAGTGCTCCGTGCTTCCAGTGCTATATCTCCTTAAAATAAACAAAAATTCAACAAAATGCTGACAAGTATGTGATTATTAAAATCCGCATAAATAAATATCCAAAAAAATGTCTAATAAACAAAGGTGTATCTTCAATCCAAATAAAAACAATTCAAAGGTGCATTTGTGAAAGTAAATGGTGTGACTTCTTTCCTCCACTTGATGCCACTTCTAGGTGCTCTTAATTTTCACCTCAAATAAAGGGATAAAACGCCTGTGTTTATATGCCTTTTCTCTAGCGTGGTATCTTATGGCTCCTGGGACCTTCCTAGGGAATCCTGTGTGTTTCCGATCGCTGGTTTATCTATGGGGCTCCTTACATGGGACTTCTTGTAATGCGGGCTCTTTGTTTGATACCTCCACCTCAGGGGCTCATTAAATAGAAAGGGTCATCAGTAGGGTCATGCAGTATTACAAATACTTTTTATTCAAAATAAAGTAGTGCACTTACAATTTTCTTGCTTGTTCTGGAGATTTGGGATCAAATCTAAAACATTTCATGAGAGACATTGTTGATAAATATCACTCTCCCATTTAAGCTATCCAAACCATATTCTGGGTCCATTAAGTCCATCATTTCCTTGGCCACCCTGTGCCACTAATACACACAGGGTGACTTACACATAAGAGGAGCCTAGGGACCTGAGACAGGGATTTTCCAACTTCTCTAAGGTAAGCTGGGTTCCACAGGCCCCCCCAACCAAAGCGACTTCCGTCACAGAGTGGAGCGGAGCATGGCGGTCACTCTCCTGGGGGGAAGGGCAGAGCGGAGCCCAGAGTGGAGCGGAGCGTGGCGGTCACTCTCCTACGGGAAGGGCAGAGTGGAGCAGAGCGTGGCAGTCACTCTCCTGGAGGAAGGGGAGAGTCGAGTGGAGCGGAGCGCGGAGGTCACTCTCCTGGGGAAGGGCAGAGTGGAGCTGTAGCAACTCACACGATTTTTTATGGACCTCAGCTGCGGAAGTCCACCACTCAGTAATGAAGCAATGTCCGCCAAAAACAGGTTCGGTGATATGGGCTATAGTTACATCACTGTGCGACTATAGGCAGCTATAACAAAATGGAATTCAGACAGGGTACTTACTGTTTGATAAGTTAATTAGAAATAACAGCTGATGTAGTTCCACTCTTTTGCCACTAGATGGTGCAACGACTTAGCTATTGCTGCGAGTCTGGACGGACGACAGTCTGTGGGGAGAGAGAAATTAAGTATTGCTTGTAGGAGGCTGTTCCCCAGCATCTGCTATGTTGCGGAGACGTCAGAGAAATGAATCTCGCGCCTTAAATTGCAGATGGGCGGAGCCACACGTCACGCCGACGGAACTACGTATGGAGCGAGGAGCAGCAATTCTAGCAGGTCTGTTACAGGAGCCCAGAGTGAAGTGGAGCGGAGGTCATTCTCCGGTGCAGGGCAGAGAGGAGCGAGTGCAGCGGTCAATCTACTGTGCAGGGGAGAGTGGAGCGGAGCGTGGCGGTCAGTCTCCGGTGAGGGGCAGAGTGAAGGTGAGCGCGGTGGTCACTCTCTGGTGAGGGGGTGTAACGTAACTATATTTGTGGGCTTCCGCCAGTATACGGCTTCCTCCAGTCTAGAACATAGATAGATATTCGAGCTGCCCTCCATACAAAACTAGCCTGAACTTAGCTTATATATGTCTGAAAACATCAACTTCTTTATTGAACAAGAAACAGACTTATACACTTGAGAAGTATGTCAGTCACTACATGAACAATGACCCGAATAGTTACCCAAAACATCACACAGTGGTTAGACAACGAGGTACAGCTGACTCATGGCTAATCCCATCTAGACAAGGTTATCATTCACATGCTAATTAACTCAGCGCACTCACCAATTTAGCCCCGGAAGATTTTGCTGCTTAACCACTTGCCGACTGCCTAACGCCGATCTACGTCGGCAGTCAGCCCCTCACAGGCAAAGTGACATAGGGCTACGTCACTAGCTTGTGAGGGTCTAGGGAGCGAGCGCGCGCCCCCGGAGGCGCGCTCCCGCTCCCGCGTGGTCACGGACCCCCCCGCGCGTGTGACCAGCGGACCCGATGTCCGCCGGTCACTCGGCGATCGGCGGGGGAGAGGGAGAATGTCAGGCAGCTTGTGTAAACAAGCTGCCTGTCATTCTCCTCGCTGTAAAGACACTGATAAAACGGATCTAGTATGTAGATCCGTTGATCAGTGTCCTTACAGCTGAAGCCACAGCCAATCACAGTAGAAAGCACGCCCCTAGGGATACACACAGCCCCTCCCTTCCAAATAAAGTTAACCCCTTCACAACCAGTGTATTTTTACAGTAACAGTGCATATGTATAGCACTGATTACTGTAGAAATGTCACTGGTAACCCCAAAAGTGTCACAAATGTCAGTCAAGGGTCCGATCTGTCCGCCCCAATGTCGCAGTACCGCAAAAAAAAAAAAAAAAAAAAAAAAATCGCAGATCGCCGCCATTACGTGTTAAAAAAAAAAAACAACAAAAATGACAAAAATCTTTCCCTTTGTTAGTAAACGCGATAACTTTTGCGCAAACCAATCAAAATACGCTTTTTGCGATTTTTTTTACCAAACATAGGTAGCATAAAACAAATTGGCTGAAATTTTAAAAAATTTTGATTTTTACTTTTTTTGGGGGGGGGAATTTCATATAAAAAAATGTGAAAAATATTGTTATTTTTGCAAAATTGACGCTCTTTTTTTGTTTATAGCGCGTGATCAAAAAATCGCACAGGTGATCAAATACCACCAAAAGAAAGCTCTGTTTGTGGGAAAAAAAGGACGTCAAATTCGTTTAGGTACAGCGTCGCACGACCGCGCAATTGTCCGTTAAAGTCACGCAGTGCCGAATCGCAAAATACCCCCTGGTCAGGAAGGGGGTAAAATCTTCCGGGGCTTAAGTGGTTAATGACCAGGCCACTTTTTTCAACTTGGCACTGCGTAACTAACTGGCAATTGCGCGGTCATGCAATGCTGTACCGAAATGAAATTTATGTATTTTTTTCCCACAAACAGAGCTTTTTTTGGTGGCATTCATCAGGAGAGTGACTGCTCCACTCGGTTCCACTCTGAAACCTGTCCCGCGGGGGGACTGGCGCGATGACCCCCTTGGGCGAGAAGATCTTCAACCGCCCATGTAGATCCCGGAAACAAAACGGGAGTCAGGTGGAGATTTGATGGAAAGAATATAACTGCGGGGCGAGATCGGAACTCGATCTTGTACCCTGAATGAATACGTTTGTGAACCAACCTGTCCTGAATGTCAGACAACCAGGGCTCGGGAAAAGGCAGACGTCTCACCCACCCCTGATACGGGTGAGGGCATCCCTTCAGGAAGGGGTGGACTGGGTTGCCTGCCCAGCTTGACCCGTTTTGGGCTTACCCACCAAAAATTTCTTGTGACCACCAGAGGCCATCAAGGACTTACCCTTTACCTGTGGCCCTAAGGCACGAAAGGACCCACGGTTAGTCTTAAAGGAGGGACCTCGCTTAGCGTGGGGACCCTTCAAGACTTGCGGCAAAGAGTACTCTTACCCCCAGTAAGCCCCTTGATCAGCTCATCCAGAGTCACCAAAAAGACAATATCAGACACTAACTTCTTAGAAGCGTGGTCGGCCGACCAGCTTTTCAGCCAGAAAATGCGGCGGATTGCAATCCCGACGGCAGAGACATGCGACCAAAGGAGCCTGGTCCAAAACCGCGTCATACAGGTACATCACAGCCTGTGCCACTTGATCCAACATGTCCAGCACAGCAGCAGAAGCTGACTCTGCTACCAGAGTGCGCCTAAGCACCTTGGCCAATTCTGCGATAGTCTGAAACCATCACTGAGGCAAACACCGGTTTCAGCAGGGAACCCGCCACCATATACAGGTGGGGGGAAAGCGTTTCCACCCGTCTATCCGCTGGGTCATTAAACACCGGGGAATCTTCCACGGGCATCAGGGTGGATTTATTCAGTCTGGAAACAGTGTGGTCCACTTTAGGAACCACAGTCCAGCGAGTATCAACCGAATCCGCAAAGGAATACCGGTACTTAAATCTCTTAATGCGACGCCATTCGTCATTTACTGTTTCCTGAAACTCCTTGGGACAAGGAAAAACCTGACCTAACTTCAGGGTCTGGCGGGTCCCGAAGGAAACCCGCTTACCTGCCATGGAGGGCTCATCATCACCATTTAAAGTCTCCTTAATGGAGCTAATAAGTGCGTCTACCGCAGCGCGGTCACGTGTTATCCCAGAGGAGGATTCCTCCTCCTCCACATCCGACAGAGGACGGGGCTAGAGGCATCATCCCGGTATAATCACACAAAGCCATTCGACGTAGGTCTACGTCGTCTCTGGTGGTAAAGTGGTTTAGAAAGCTGATGTAAAAAGAGGAAGTGACCGCATGCCCCTAGAGGCAAAAGCCAGCCCTGAGCCACAAAAAAAATGGTGCCTGATAAGAGTCAATGGAGGAAAAGCACTTAGAAAATGCCGCTGCCCAGACAGGACCTCTGCCCACACTAAAGATGGCGCCCGATCGGCGCTGGCAATGGTGATGGAAAATGGGCGCTGCCCTCACTCTGAGGCCAAACAGCCAGCCCTTCCCAAACATGGCCGCCGGGCGAACAGCGCCAAACGCTGCAAAAAAATGCCTGCACTGGCCCCCACCAGGATCTGCACAGAGAACCCCCGGGGAGAAGGAAGCCCCCACACCCCCCCCATATGGCAGTCTGCACCGCAGGGGCAGGGAAGGCAAGATATAGGGGGCCATCCAACGATCATGAGAGGGATATTACAGCAAACATTACATATACCACCATCCCCAGACTGGGCTCACTCAATACCCCCTCAAAACCTGTTCCCAGGGACAGAGGGGTAGTAGTACTCACCATACCGCGAACATGGGCACCACTCAGACACGGGAGACCTGCCACCCTGGGTGGGGGTGCCATCAGCTAGGAAGGATATTAGCAGCCCCAGGGCGTTCCCACGTTGAAACATCCCAGGGAAGATAGGAAAACTTTGCGGCTCGTCCCTCTTCCAGAGGCACTGTCGTTGCGAGGCCTGGGCGTAATAAAAGCCTGCAACGCTCCATGGCAGACTGGGACTCTATAAGGTTCTAAATTAACCAGTACGAGGCCCAGTTCTGCTGATGCTCGTAGTCCTCCAAATTCTGACTAACTAGCATAGGTAAGAAAAATAAAAAGCTATTCTTAAAAGCAAAAACATTTTTCAGAAATAAAACAAGAAAAAAAAAAACAAACAGACACTAGGTCCCAGCAGGGAAAACCTAGCCTACTCCTGACGCTAGACAGCAAAGAACTGGATTACAGTGGTACTGGCTGGAGGATATAGGCCAGAGGGACGGCCCCCTGTGGGCGTGTCTATATGTTAATGTTTGTATTAACAAAATTACTGCCTAGCTTGCTCCTGCGGAGAAGGCCAATACCCAATTGTGAAGACTGTATGAATGGGTGGCGACTGTCAGAGGACGTAGGAGAAAATGCATTTTCCTTGCTTTTCTTCATTTTCCAAAACAAATGAGAGCTGCAAACTACTCACCATGCATCTTAGCAAATACCCAGGGGTATCTACTTTTCAAAAAGGGGTCATCTGGGGGGTTTTGTACTATCTTGGCCAGTGGCGGCTGGTGCTCAAAATTTTTGGGGGGGCGCAAACAAAAATGTTCGGCAAAAAACGCAGTAAAAAAATTGCGTGACTTTGACCATCTTGGGAACCATCTTATACCAGGCCGCTGTGTGCCATTTACTATTAAAAAATATATAGTGCCAGGCCAGCAGCCTGCTTAGCAGTGAGTGTACACAATATAAGACAGTGCAGGCCAGGCCAGGTCAATTACATTGTACACTGGTAAGTGCTATGCTAAGTTAAAATATAAATAAATATATTCCATGGACTCAATATGCCTCTCAGCAAATAGCTTTGCGTGTCTACTTTCCAAAAAGGGGTCATTTGGGGGGGGTGTTTGAACTGTCCTGGCATTTTATGCTCAATCTTAGCCACACATCACCCACTCTTCTAATCACTTGAAGACCAAGCCTTTTCTGTGACTTGTTTACATGAAAAAATATATAATTTTTTTTTTACTAGAAAATTACTTTGAACCCCCAAACATTTTTTTAAAGGCCCTACAGAACAAAAACGGTGGATGTTGCAATTTTTTTCGTCACACTGCATTTACGCACAGATTTTGCAATCGCAATTTTTGCGGAAAAAAAACTTTAAATTTAATGCACAAATACACTATACAATTCCTAATTGGTTGGTAAAATTTTAAAGATGATCTTATGCAGAGTACATAGATACCAAACATGACATGCTTTAAAATTGCGCACGCCCGTGCAGCAGCAACAAACTACGTACATTTTTAAAAGGCTTTAAAAGTCTTTACAGGTTACCACTTTGGACTTAGAGGAGGTCTACTGCAAGAATTACTGCCCTCGACCTGGCGTTCGCGGCGATACCTCCCTGGAGCCATGAATACGCCCGACGTAGGTCTAAATCGCTGGACATAGAGCCGCAGTAGCAGCACAGTGAGTGGTCTTAAAGTGGTTAAACAAGCTGGGATAACAAGACTTCCTGGCAAAAAAGCTAAAACAAAATACAAAATTACACATTAAGTATAAAAACAGAACACCTTATTATACAGACCATGGCAAGAGACCCCAGTATCAGTCTGTCTGTCTCCTACATTAAAGCACATGGAGTCTCCACAGCCGGAAGTGGGAGGAGCAAGCAGCAGCGAGCAGCCGGAGGAGTGTGTGTAGAGGAGAGCGTGGAGGAGAGCCGGGTGACACGTGCGGGGGAGCCGCACTAGGTCACCAGAAGCCGGCGCGAGTGCAGGGGACAGAGAGACCGGAACAGAGAGCGGGACCGGGACGTGAAGGACCGGGACTGGAAGCCGCGGCGGTAGACGGCGGAGCGGCAGTGAACGGACACCACACAGTATTGAGGAGGGAGGTTCACGGAAGCAGGGGAGGAGGAGCAGCGGCGACTGGTGAGTATCTCCCTGCAGCTGTGTGACGTGCTTTGGGACCTGTGACTGACTGACCATCCTGTGACTGACTGACCATAGGGATCTGTGACTGACTGACCATAAGGATCTGTGACTGACTGACCTTGCTTGCGACCGTCAACGACTGACTGACTTTTCTGCGACTGACAAGACTGTTCTGCGACTGACAAGACTGTTCTGCGACTGACAAGACTGTTCTGCGACTGACAAGACTGTTCTGCGACTGACAAGACTGTTCTGCGACTGACAAGACTGTTCTGCGACTGACAAGACTGTTCTGCGACTGACAAGACTGTTCTGCGACCGACAAGACTGTTCTGCGACCGACAAGACTGTTCTGCGACTGACAAGACTGTTCTGCGACTGACAAGACTGTTCTGCGACCGACAAGACTGTTCTGCGACCGACAAGACTGTTCTGCGACCGACAAGACTGTTCTGCGACCGACAAGACTGTTCTGCGACCGACAAGACTGTTCTGCGACCGACAAGACTGTTCTGCGACCGACAAGACTGTTCTGCGACCGACAAGACTGTTCTGCGACTGACAAGACTGTTCTGCGACCGACAAGACTGTTCTGCGACCGACAAGACTGTTCTGCGACCGACAAGACTGTTCTGCGACCGACAAGACTGTTCTGCGACCGACCGACCGACGGCGCTCTTGACTGATCGACCGTGAGTATTTTAGAGACTGGTGAGTATCTTAGCGACTAGTGAGCATTTTTCGACTGGTTAGCATCTTGCGAGGGTTAGCATCTTGCGACTGGTGAGTATATTTGCAACTGGTGTGTATCGGGTGAGTATCTTTGCGACTGGTGAGTATCGTTGCGGTTAGTGAGTATCGTTGCGACTGGTGAGTATCATTGCGACTGGTGAGTATCTTTGCGTCTGTTGGATCTTTGCGACTGGTGAGTATCTTTGCGTCTGTTGGATCTTTGCGACTGGTGAGTATCTTGCGTCTGTTGGATCTTTGCGACTGGTGAGTATCTTAGCGACTGGTTAGTATATTAGCGACTGGTGAGTACCCCAGGTTTAGTACCAGGGAAGTTAGAGGTAGTGTAGGTTAGGAAGAGCAGTTCGTTAATATATCCCCATAGAGTAGTGGGTAATAATGTCCGACAGGATTGCGGATGCCACTCAGTGCACTTCTTGCTGCATGTATGCGTTCCTTGATGAACCATTCGAGGGCGAATACTGCTGTGCAAGATGTGAGCAACTTGTTGCTCTGGTAGACCAGATCCTGGACCTACAGAACACAGTGGCAACACTGCGTGGCATCAACAACCTGGAAAGGAGCTTGGACATTACCTATCAGGCGCTGGTAGGGGCCAGCATAGAGGAGGGAGGAACAGAGGAGACGCAAGCAGCAGAGGTACGCAGCTGGGTGACTGTTAGGAAGGGTAGAGGGAGGAGAGCTAGGGAGGCCAATCCTGAGTTGGTACACCCTAACAAATCTGTCGAGTTGCAGGTTGAGGGGGATATCAGCTCAGGGGTGGCAGAGCTGGAGCATGCACCCTCCCCCAGCTGCCAGGGGAGGGACGGCTCCAGGAAGAAGGGGGGCCGTAACTCAGGAAAGGTTAGAAAGGTTGTGGTAGTTGGGGACTCAATTATCAAGAGGACAGAGAGGGCAATCTGTAAAAAAGATCTCGTGAACCGAACAGTTTGTTGTTTACCGGGCGCCCGAGTTCGGCACATCGCAGATCTGGCAGACAGATTGTTGTGCGGGGCTGGGGATGACCCAGCGGTCATGGTGCACGTGGGCACTAATGAAAAAGTTAAAGGTAGGTGGAGGATCCTTAAGAACGATTTCAGGGACTTGGGTAATAGATTGAGGAAAAGGACCTCCAAGGTGGTTTTCTCTGAAATACTGCCTGTACCTCGAGCCACACAAGAGAGGCAGAAGGAGATTAGGGAACTTAACAAGTGGCTGAGGAATTGGTGTAGGAAGGAGGGGTTTGGGTTCCTGGAGAACTGGGCTGACTTCTCAGTCGGCTACCGGCTCTTTAGTAAGGATGGGCTGCACCTTAATGGGGACGGTACAGCTCTTTTGGGGAGAAAGATGGCCACCAAGTTGGAGGGGCTTTTAAACTAGGAGACGGGGGGGAGGGCTCAGAAGTAGAGTCAGTCAGGAGGGAGCAGAGGACTGAAGGCAGCTGTAGTGTCAGCGACAGTAGGTCCACAATGTCAATTGGCAGGTCTGTGCGGGAGAACCTCAGACCAAACAGGAATAAACATAACCGCCAATTGCGCTTAACTTCCTTAAAACTAAGAGGGGTATATGCTAATGCCAGGAGCCTAGCTAATAAAATGGATCAGTTGGAAATGTTAGTACATGAGGAGGACATAGACCTTGTGGGAATAACAGAGACTTGGTTCGACCCCTCACATGACTGGCTGGCCAATATCCAAGGGTATTCGGTGTACCGGAAGGACAGGGTAGGAAAAAGAGGGGGAGGGGTATGTCTCTATGTCAAGAACAATATAAAGGTGACAGAAAGGAGTGACTTTACGGATGGGATGAGCATGGATTTAGAATCTGTGTGGGTTGAACTCCATAGGGAAGGAGAAAAGGGGAAAGTAATTGTGGGGGTTTGCTATAGGCCACCTAACCAAGGGGAGGAGGTAGAGCTGGAATTTTTAGCACTAATGGGTAAAGTGGCAAAATTGGGATCAGTCATCGTATTGGGGGACTTCAATTACCCCGACATTGACTGGGAAGAGGGGACTGCACACTCACAGAAGGCCCGCCTATTCACGGAAACCTTACTGGATAATTACATGTCACAGTTGGTGGATTCCCCTACCAGAGAAAATGCAGTCCTGGATCTATTGCTCACTAATGACCCAGACATAATCTCGGAGGTAGGAGTCCAGGACAACCTGGGCTCTAGCGATCACAGGATGATCACATTTAGTGTAAATAACAATATAACAAGACAAGTGGGGAACATAAGAACCCTAAACTTCAGAAGGGCAAACTTTCCAAAATTGTACTCAATGATGGAAAGGGTAAACTGGGACCAAACCCTGGGATCCCTGACCACAGAGGAAAAATGGGAATGCTTTAGGAACATATTAGGCAAAGGCATCTTGCAGTGCATTCCTATGGGAAATAAATTTAGAAGAGACAAAGCCAAACCTGGCTGGCTAAACTGTAGAGTCAAAAAACTTATTAGGGGGAAAAAATTGGCCTTCAAGAAGTATAAATCAGAGGGCACAGTATCGGCTTTCGAGCAATACAAGGAGGCAAATAAGAAAAGTAAACAAGAAATCAAGATGGCTAAAATCAACTTTGAGAGACAAATAGCAGAGGATAGTAAAAAAAACCCAAAGAAATTCTTTAAATATATCAACAGCAAAAAAACTAAGGCAGAGCATATTGCACACATAATTAACAATGATGGGAGGATGGTTACAGAGGACACTGAAAAAGCAACCGTGCTAAATGCTTTTTTCTCGTCAGTCTTTACACAGGAAAAGGAGGGGTACACTGACCATGACTGTATGGTTAGTAGTAATAAACAGGACTTGCCACCATGGCTAACAGAGGGGGAAATCAGGGAAAGGCTGGATAAACTTAACACAAACAAATCACCAGGACCGGATGGCATACATCCGAGAGTACTCAAGGAACTCAGTAAAGTTATATTGAGACCACTGTTCCTGATCTTTGCTGACAGTATTAGGACAGGAGATGTACCAGGGGATTGGAAGAAAGCTAGCGTGATTCCAATATTCAAAAAGGGCCAGAGGCATATCCCGGGAAATTATAGGCCTGTCAGTTTGACATCAGTAGTATGTAAACTTCTGGAGGGGATGATAAGGGACTATATCGTAGAGTTTGCTAAGGACAACAACATCATCAGCAGTAATCAGCACGGGTTTACAAATGGGCGTTCTTGTCAAACCAATCTCCTAACATTCTACGAGGAGGTGAGCTGTGAGCTAGATAGGGGGAGACCAGTGGATGTGGTGTACTTGGATTTCGCTAAGGCGTTTGATACAGTTCCCCACAAGCGCTTAATTTATAAAATAAGGTCTGCAGGTATCGATAGCAGGGTTTGCTCTTGGATACGGAACTGGCTAAAAAGGCGTGTCCAAAGGGTAGTAATAAACAGCGCATACTCAGACTGGTCTGAGGTGGTAAGCGGGGTCCCCCAAGGCTCAGTCTTGGGACCAACCTTGTTCAATTTATTCATAAACAACATTGAGGTCGGGATCAGTAGTTCGATATCAGTTTTTGCAGATGACACAAAATTGGGCAGGGCAATAACTTCACAACATGAAGCAGATATCCTACAGAATGACCTGGACAAAATAACAGAGTGGGCAACGACATGGCAAATGAGGTTTAACGTGGAGAAGTGTAAGGTTTTGCACTTGGGGACTAAAAACATAAAAACACAATACACGTTAGGAGGGGAGCCCTTGGGGGAATCAAAAATGGAGAAGGATCTGGGAGTCTTGGTTGATGATAGATTAGGAAACCGCATGCAATGTCAAGCGGCAGCTTCCAAAGCCAACAGAATATTAGCATGCATAAAGAAAGGGATGCATTCCAGAGATAAGACTATAATCCTTCCACTTTATAAAACTCTGGTCCGACCGCATCTGGAGTATTCCGTCCAGTTCTGGTCGCCAGTCCTCAGGAGGGATGTGTTGGAGCTGGAGAGAGTCCAGAGAAGGGCAACTAAACTAATTAGGGGATTGGAGGACCTTGACTATGAAGAGCGTCTACAATCGCTCGATTTATTCTCCCTGGAGAAGAGACGTCTGAGGGGGGACATGATAGCAATTTATAAATATCTTAATGGGGATCCCAGCTTAGAAAAAAAGCTGTTCATTCGAAGGGATTGCATGAGGACTCGAGGGCATACAATGCGATTAGAGGAGAAGCGTTTTAACCTCAGGCAACGCGGGGGGTTCTTTACTGTTAGGGCAACAAGATTGTGGAATTCTCTACCACAAGAGGTGGTTTCTGCGGGTAGTATGGTGGCTTTCAAAAGACTCTTAGACTTACATCTCAAGGATCAGAACATTCAGGGGTATGGGAGATGATTACAGCCACACATACCTACACAGGTTGAACTAGATGGACTATTGTCTTTATTCAACCTCACCTACTATGTAACTATGTAACTATGAATACACATTATTTAGGAGTCACAGACTTCATGGCAACAGTCTACAACAGTCTAGGTCTCACAGTGTAAAGTGGGATCAAGTCCTCACAGTTCATGAGAGAAAATGTTGAATATTATCACACTCCCATTTAAGCAATCCAAAGCATATTCTGTGTCCACTAAGTCCATAATTTCCTTGGCCACTCTGTGCCCCTAATAGACACAGGGTGACTTACACATAAGAGGAGCCTAGGGACCTGAGACAGGGATTTCCCAACCTCCCTAAGCTAAGCTGGGTTCCACAGCCCCCCCCCCCCCCAAAGTGACTCCCGTGTCACAGGCAGAGTGGAGCGGAGCGCGGCGGTCACTCTCCGGTAAAGGGCAGAGTGGAGCGGAGCGCGGCGGTCACTCTCCGGAGAAGGACAGAGTCGAGCAGAGCTCGACGGTCAGTATCTGATGCAGAGCAGAGAGGAGCGGGGTGGTCAGTCTCCAGTGCAGGGAAGAGTGGAGCGGAGCATGGTGGTCAGTCTCTGATTCAGGGCAGAGTGGAGCGTAAGCGGTCAGTCTCCGGTGAAGGGCAGAGTGCAGCGGAGCCCGGTGGTCACTCTCCGGTGCAGGGCAGGGTGGAGCGGAGCGCGGTGGTCACTCTCCGGTAAAGGACAGAGTGGAGCAGAGCTCGACGGTCAGTATCTGATGCAGGGCAGAGTGGAGCGGAGCGAGACAGTCACTCTCCGGTGAAGGGCAGAGTGAAGCGGAGTGGAGCATGGTGGTCAGTCTCCGATTCACGGCAGAGTGGTGCGGAGCGGTCAGTCTCTGGTGCAGGGCAGACTGAAGTGGAGCACGATTTGTCACTCTGATGCAGGGCAGACTGGAGCTGAGCGCGGGGGTCACTCTCCGATGCAGGGCAGACTGGAGCGGAGCGCAGCAGTCACTCTTTGTGTCCAGTGCATGGCAGAGTGGAGCGCAGTGCGGCGGTCACTCGCCGATACAGGGCAGAGTTGAGCGGTGCGTTGCAATGACTCTCCGACAAAGGACAGAGTGGAGCGGAGCGCGGCGGTCAGTCTCCGGTACAGAGCAGAGAGGAGCGGAGCGCGGCAGTCAGTCTCCGGTACAGAGCAGAGAGGAGCAAGCGCGTTGGTCAATCTCCGGTGCAGGGAAAAGTGGAGCGCAAGGCGGCGGTCACTCTCCGATTCAGGGCAGAGTGGAGCGGCGCGATGCAATTACTCTCCGGTGCAGGGCAGAGTGGAGCGGAGCGCGGCGGTCACTCTCCGGTAAAGGGCAGAGTGGAGCGGAGCGCGGCGGTCACTCTCCGGAGAAGGACAGAGTCGAGCAGAGCTCGACGGTCAGTATCTGATGCAGAGCAGAGAGGAGCGGGGTGGTCAGTCTCCAGTGCAGGGAAGAGTGGAGCGGAGCATGGTGGTCAGTCTCTGATTCAGGGCAGAGTGGAGCGTAAGCGGTCAGTCTCCGGTGAAGGGCAGAGTGCAGCGGAGCAGAGCGGTGAGTCGCTGGAGCAGGGCAGAGTGCAGCGGAGCAGAGCGGTCAGTCGCCAGTGCAGGGCAGAGTGCAGCAGAGTGGTCTGTGACGGGAGTCACTTTGGTTGGGGGGGCCTGTGGAACCCAGCTTACCTTAGAGGTTGGGAAATCCCTTTCTCTGCCCCCTAGGCTTCTCTTAGGTGTAAGTCACCCTGTGTCTATTAGGGGCACAGGGTGGCAAAGGAAAATGTGGACTTAATGGACACAGAATACGGTTTGGCTTATTCAAATGGTACAGTAATAATTAACAATATATCTCAAAGAATATGACGACTCTGGGACTCTAGGCCTAGCTGCCTATCGCCAATAAGGCTTCACAGAGTCAGACGCCTAGCAAATAGGGATGATCGAACTTTTGAAAAGTTCGGTTCGACCAGAACACCCGAACTTCACGAAAGTTCGGCCCGGATTTCAGAACCCCATTGAAATCAATGGGACCCGAACTTCTGTAATCAAAAAACACCATTTTTAAGCCCTAAAACCCAATAAATGCCCCTAAAAAGTGCCTAGGGTTCTGGGTCATGCCCCATTAACTATTAATCACACAAAAAAAAGTTCTTAAAAATTGTCATTTTTGATAAAAAAGCCAATTATTGAAAAATTAAAAAAAAAAAAAAAAAAAAAAAAAGATTTTTTTTGATTTTTACTTTGGATTTAGTATCTGGGGGGTCTAAAAGGTGTGCATGTGAAGTTTCAGCTCTGTAGCATGTCCAGAACCATGAAAAAAAAAAAGATAATTTTTCAGTAGAACAGGGATGTGGTTCGGGAGCCTCCTTTAACTTTAACACCTATATGATCTTTTTTTCTGGTTCTGGACATGCTACAGAGCTGAAACTTCACAGGTACACCTTTTAGACCCCCCAGACACAAAATCACACAAAAAAAAGTTCTTAAAAATTGTCATTTTTGATAAAAAAGCCAATTATTGAAAAATTAAAAAAAAAAAAAAAAAAAAAAAAGAGATTTTTTGATTTTTACTTTGGATTTAGTATCTGGGGGGTCTAAAAAGTGTGCATGTGAAGTTTCAGCTCTGTAGCATGTCCAAAACCAGAAAAAAAAAAGATCGTTTGTATTAGAAAACTTTAAGCACAGGAATATGGCTTCTCTGCTGTAACACCTTGCCGGTTTAATAGCAGGCATTTTTTTGGGTTCTTTGCAGTCAGGAAAAACATCTGAACTTGTGTATAGTGGTACTGTGCACAAGTTCTGATGTTTTGCCTGCCTCCAAAACCCCCCAAAAAATGCCAGCAAAAACACACCTGGGCATTTTTTTTTTTGGCATTTTTTGGGGTTCTTTTGAGGCAGGCAAAACATCTGAACATGTGTATAGGGGGTATATATAGGCATATATGTCTGAATATATACCCCTAGACATATATAGGTGTGATAGTAGCAGAAATATATTACTGTAAATGATTTCATTAGCGCAAGCATTTATTTCTGCTACTATCACACCTATATATGTCTAGGGGTATATATTCAGACATATATGTCTATATATTCCCCCTATACACATATTCAGATGTCATGTCTGACATCAAACATGTCCTCAAAAAAGCACTGGCAGTGGCAGCCCCTGCAGCATTAAAAAATGCTTGCTGGTGAGAAGCCACATACCTGTCCCGAAGCAGAGAAATGATCATTTCTCTATAGCGGTCACCCTGCTATGGAAGGGTTTTGTCACCCTGCCATAGCAGTCACTGTCAGTTAACCCTACACTACACTACGGTCCCCTGACACTTAACACTTTCCCTACAGAAACTAAATTTTTGAAGCTAACTTAAGTGTAAAGGAGCACTCTAACTACACTAGATATCCCTTTCCTCACACTAAAAATAGCTAAATGACACTTTTAAAGTAAAATTAACAGAACTGCTTCCACTCTCTTCCATGTCCAGTATAACAATGCTGGGAATATGGCGGGGGCGATCTTATATACTGGGGGGCGTATTCACTAATGATTGGTCTAGGGACCCCCTAGTCACTCCAATCACATTCCTAGCATTCTCCTGCCCCCTCAATTGGCTTTTGCTAATGGTTCTGGTCCAATCACGGGCTTTTAAAGCCCATTTCCTGAAGCATTGCATTTTGGGCGGTTCTGGTTGCCGAATTCCGAACTTTTTGGGCAAAAAGTTCTAAATTCGGCCGAACCTCGAACACCCAATGTTCGGGCCGAACCGATGGTGGACCCGAACCGTTCGATCATCCCTACTAGCAAATGCTAAAATCATCAGCTCAAATCACCTGTCTTCCACACCTCATAATTATACTGATCTACTCTGTGTTTAGACTTTAATAAATGTGTAATTTTGTATTTTGTTTTAGCATTGTTGCCGGTAGTCTGGTTTAAGTGCGCCGAGTTGATTAGCATGTGAATGATAACATTGTCTAGATGGGATTAGCCATTAGTCAGCTGTACCTCGTTATCTAACCATTGTGTGATGTTTTGGGTAAATATTTGGGACATCGTTTATGTAGTGACTGACGTACTTCCCCAAGTGTATAAAAGTCTGTTTCTTGTTCAATAAAGAGTTCGTTGTTTTTCAGACACATACAAGCTAAGTTTAGACTTGTTTTTTCTATGTAGGGCAGCTGGAACATATACAGTCAGTTTCATAAATATTGGGACATCGACACAATTCGAATCTTTTTGGCTCTATACACCCCCACAATGGATTTAAAAATGAAACAAGGTGTTCTTTAACTGCAGACTTTCATCTTTAATTTGAAGGTAAATCCAAGGTACAGCCAAGGTTTACATCCAAATCAGGTGAACAGTGTAGGAATTACAACAGTTTGTATATGGGCCTCCCACTTTTTAAAGGGACCAAAAGTAATGGGACAGATTAACAATCATAAATCAAACTTTCACTTTTTAAATACTTGGTTGTAAATCCTTTGCAGTCAATTGCAGCCTGAAGTCTGGAGCGCATAGACATCACCAGACGCTGGGATTCATCCCTGGTGATGCTCTGCCAGGCCTCTACTGCAACTCTCTTTAGTTACTGCTTGTTCTTGGGACATTTTCCCTTCAGTTTTGTCTTCAGTAAGTGAAATGCATGCTCAATCGGATTCAGGTCAGGTGATTGATTTGGCCATTGCATAACATTCCACTTCTTTCCCTTAAAAAACGTTTTGGTTGCTTACGCAGTATGCTTCGGGTCATTGTCCCATCTGCACTGTGAAGCGCCGTCCAATGAGTTCTGAAGCATTTGGCTGAATAGGAGCAGATAATATTGCCCGAAACACTTCAGAATGTATCCTGCTGATTTTGTCAGCAGTCACATCATCAATAAATACAAGAGAACCAGTTCCATTGGCAGCCATACATGCCCACGCTTTGACACTACCACCACCTTGCTTCAATAATGAGGTGACATTCTTTGGATCACGAGCAGTTCCTTTCCTTCTCCATACTATTCTCTTCCCATCACTCTGGTACAAGTTGATCGTGGTCTCATGTGTCCATAGGATGTTGTTCCAGAACTGTGAAGGCTTTCTTTGGCAAACTCTAATCTGGCCTTCCTGTTTTTGAGGCTCACCAATGGTTTACATGTTGTGGTGAACCCTCTGTATTCACTCTGGTGAAGTCTTCTCTTGATTGTTTACTTTGACACGCATACACCTACCTCCTGGAGAATGTTCTTGATCTAGCCAACTGTTCTGAAGGGTGTTTTCTTCACCAGGGAAAGAATTCTTCGGTCATCCACCACAGTTGTTTTCCGTGGTCTTCCAGGTCTTTTGGTGTTGCTGAGCTCACCGGTGCATTCTTTTTATTGATGTTCCAAACAGTTGAGTTGGCCACACCTAATGTTTTTGCTATCTCTCTGATGGGTTTGTTTTGTTTGTTCAGCCTAATGATGGCTTGCTTCACTTATAGTGACAGCTCTTTGGATCTCATATTGAGAGTTGACAGCTACAGATTCCAAATGCAAATAGCACACTTGAAATTAACTCTGGACCCTTTATCTGCTCCTTGTAAATTGGATAATGAGGGAATAACACACACCTGGACATGGAACAACTGAGCAGCCAATTGTCCCATTACTTTTGGTCCCTTAAAAAGTGGGAGGCTTATATACAAACTGTTGTAATTCTTACACCTTTCACCTACTTTGGATGTAAATACCCTCAAAATTAAAGCTGAAAGTCTGCAGTTAAAGCAGATCTTGTTTGTTTCATTTCAAATCCATTGTGGTGGTGTATAGGGCCAAAAATATTAGAATTGTGTCGATGTCCCAATATTTATGGACCTGACTGTATGTTCAAGACTGTAGGAAGCCATATAATTACTGAAGCCCACAAACACAGTGTGGGTTGAAGTATCGTTACAGTGTCAGTCTCCGGTGCAGGGCAGAGTGCAGCAGAGCGGTCAGTCTCCGGTGCAGGGCAGAGTGCAGCAGAGCGGTCAGTCTCCGGTGCAGGGCAGAGTGCAGCAGAGCGGTCAGTCTCCGGTGCAGGGCAGAGTGCAGCAGAGCGGTCAGTCTCCAGTGCAGGGCAGAGTGCAGCAGAGCGGTCAGTCTCCAGTGCAGGGCAGAGTGCAGCAGAGCGGTCAGTCTCCAGTGCGGGTCAGAGTGCAGCGGAGCGGTCAGTCTCCGATGCAGGGCAGAGTGCAGCGGAGCGGTCAGTCTCCGATGCAGGGCAGAGTGCAGCGGAGCGGTCAGTCTCCGATGCAGGGCAGAGTGCAGCGGAGCGGTCAGTCTCCGATGCAGGGCAGAGTGCAGCGGAGCGGTCAGTCTCCGATGCAGGGCAGAGTGCAGCGGAGCGGTCAGTCTCCGATGCAGGGCAGAGTGCAGCGGAGCGGTCAGTCTCCGATGCAGGGCAGAGTGCAGCGGAGCGGTCAGTCTCCGATGCAGGGCAGAGTGCAGCGGAGCGGTCAGTCTCCGATGCAGGGCAGAGTGCAGCGGAGCGGTCAGTCTCCGATGCAGGGCAGAGTGCAGCGGAGCGGTCAGTCTCCGATGCAGGGCAGAGTGCAGCGGAGCGGTCAGTCTCCGATGCAGGGCAGAGTGCAGCGGAGCGGTCAGTCTCCGATGCAGGGCAGAGTGCAGCGGAGCGGTTAGTCTCCGATTCAGGGCAGAGTGCAGCGGAGCGGTCAGTCTCCGATGCAGGGCAGAGTGCAGCGGAGCGGTCAGTCTCCGGTGCAGGGCAGAGTGGAGAGGAGCGCGACGGTCACTCTCCGACATGGGGCAGTGTAACGGAACTTGAACCCACACTGTATTTGTGGGCTTCCGTCAGTATACAGCTTCCTCCAGTCTAGAACATAGATATTCCAGCTGCCCTCCATACAAAACTAGCCTGAACTTAGCTTGTATGTGTCTGAAAACATCAAGTCCTTTATTGAACAAGAAACACTTTTATACACTTGGGAAGAATGTCAGTCACTACATGAACAATGACCCGAATATTTACCCAAAACATCACACAATGGTTAAAGAGGTACAGCTGACTCCTGGCTAATCCCATCTAGACAAGGTTATCATTCACATGCTAATTAACTCAGCGCACTTAAAGAAGCTGGCATGACAAGACTGCCCGGCAACAATGCTAAAACAAAATTACACATTATCCTAAGTATAAAAACAGAACACCTTATTATACAGACAATGGCAAGAGACCCCAGTATCAGTCTGTCTGTCTCCTACATTGAAGTACATGGAATACACTATATTTAGGAGTCACAGACTTCATGGCAACGGTCTAACAGTCTAGGTCTCACAGTGTAAAGTGGGATCAAATCTTCAAATTTCATGAGACATTGTTGATAAATATCACTCTCCCATTTAAGCTATCCAAACTGTTCTACCTGAAGGGTTTCATTCACATGTACTGTTACTTTAAGGCTGGCTCCACCAAGGAGTGATGACAAGGGTCAAGGGGCAGAGTGGCCATCTTAGACACATGTAAGAGATGCATTGATATACTGAGCTGTCCTGTAATGCATGTTGGGATTGTACAGCGAGTCCTGAATAAACATCCGTTGTTCCAGATCAGAGTCCTGTGTCTCTCACAACACGGAGAATATAACAGTGGCGACGAGGATGGGATTTACAAGGTCACTATCCGTGTGAGAAAAGAAAGAAAGGAAAAAAAAAAAAACCTCTGGATTGTCACCCAGCAGGAAAATGTAATTGATCGGGACATTAAGTGAATTGGATGGAGAACAGACATGCTAGAGTTCCTGGGTTGAGAGACTGGAACAGTATTTTGGTGCAAATGCCATCCCAGGCGACAGGCAAGTAGCAGTATTCCAGCCTAAACCACTAGAGATTGCAGAAAGATTCCGGTTCCATCAGTGGCAGCAACAGCCGGGTGAAGATATTAAGGCTTATGTGCTCGCTCTTCGCAGACTAGCCTCAACCTGTTCTTTTGGGGAGTATTTACCGACTGCACTGAGGGATAAGCTTGTCATGGGACTAAATTGTGATTCTAGCCAAAAGAGACTGTTAACAGAGAAAGACCTTACCCTTACAAAGGCAATTGAGATAGCTTCAGTGATGGAAATGGCTGTGAAAGATACAGAGGCATTGAACCCCCAGAGCAGGAGGGAAGAGGTTAAAGAGGAAGTTTTCAAAACAGCAGTCAAGCCAACAGCAGCAAACTGGAAATATAGACCCTCACCAAGCCAGGAGTCAGCTTGCTACCGTTGTGGGAATACTGACCATGATCACAAAGTCTGCCGGTTTAAGGATCAGCTCTGTCATAATTGTGGTAAGGCAGGCCATCTGAAACGAGTCTGCCGTAGTAAGAAGGTGCAAAATAAACAACCTCTGAATACCAGGACAAAGGCATATATGGTGGGAAGATATACATCGTCATCTGAATCAGAGGATGAGGAAGTGCTCCACAGATTGGACATACATCATATGCATTCAGCACCCTCAGCAATGACTGTAGAGGTAACCGTGGAAGGAAAGAAACTCAAGATGGATGTAGACACAGGAGCAGCAGTTTCAGTTATCACCCAAAAACAATGGAGAAAACTTCTGATCCAAACAACTGTCCGTCCAACACCAAGCAAACTGCAGGCATACTCAAAGCAGATACTCCACCCACTGGGTTATGTGAAAGTACAGGTATCCTACAAGGGTCAGAAAGAGAATGCCATTATATATCCTAGAACATGGGGGGACTACCTCTCTTTGGGAGAGACTGGATTGCTCACTTTGGCATGCCTGACATCGCCATAAACCCCTGCAACACCGTGACCATCCCATCAGGAGATAAAGAGGGATGGGTGGAATCCCTGAAACAGCGATTCCCAAAAGTCTTTGATAACCATTTGGGGAAAATAAAGCATGACTGTGTGAGACTCAGGCTGAAACCCAACGCCCAGCCTAGGTTCTTCAAAGCTCGGATGGTACCTTTCGCACTCGCACTCCAAGCAGGAGTGGAAGCTGAACTAAGCCGGCTGGAGGAACAAGGTGTCATCCCAAAGGTAGAGCATAGCGAGTGGGCATCACCAGTTGTACCAGTAAAGAAAGCGAATGGGGACTTACGCATTTGTGGCAATTTCCGCATGGCACTAAATTCTCAACTGGAGATAGACCAGTATCCCCTACCCAGAGTAGATGACATTTTTGCCTCTCTTGCAGGAGGTCAAAAGTTCACCAAGCTTGATCTCGGGCAAGCATATTTACAGTTTGAGGTCCACCCTTCGTCCCGCAAGTTTTTAACCATCAACACTCACAAGGGACTGTATGAATACAATCGGATGGTGTTTGGTGTAGCCTCCGCCCCAGCCATTTGGCAACGCAAAATGGATGAGATTTTGGCGGACATTCCTTTCACACAGTGCCTGTTAGATAACATGCTCATCATGGGCCTGACGGACCAGGAACACAAGCGGAACGTGGAGCTTGTGCTGATGAGACTCCATGAGCAGGGTCTAAAAGTGAACTTTGCGAAATGCCAATTCATGGTACCTAAATTAGAGTTTTGTGGCCACCTTGTGGATGCAGAGGGTATACACACCACGGAAGCCAACGTTGATGTTTTAGTAGAAGCTCCAGCCCCAACCAACGTCTAACAGCTGCGATCATACCTGGGCTTGCTGAACTATTACCACAAATTCCTGCAAGATCTAGCACACACTTTGTTTCCGTTGAACAAGCTTTTGGAGAAACACTCCAGATGGAACTGGTCGGCTGCATGCCAATTTGCTTTTGAAGTTTCTAAGCGAAAGCTGTTAACGTCACGCATGCTCGTGCACTATGACCTCCAAAGGCCTCTCACCTTGGCTTGCGATGCCTCACCCTCTATGGTCTAGGGGCTGTACTATCTCACGTTTTACCAGATGGGTCAGAGAAACCAGTGGCATTCGCTTCCAGGTCCTTGACAAAAGCAGAAAGCAATTACTCTCACATTGACAAAGAGGCTCTGGCACTCATATGGGCAATTAAGAAGTTTCATCTTTACCTGTATGGTAGGGAATTCATCATACTGACAGATCATAAACCACTCCTTCAGATTTTTAGCCCTGACAAAGGCATCTCCCAGACGACTGCGGCCCATCTTCAACACTATGCCCTATTCTTGGGAGCATACAAAATCCAGTATCGCAGCCGTGATGCCAATGCGGACACCATGTCCCATCTGACCAGGACATTAACAGACTCTTCTCCACCAGTCAAGAGTTGTCATTACACCAGCCTGTCCTTTTTGTCTTCTGGTGAGGTAGCAGCCCATACAGCCAAGGATACCTTCCTTAAGACAATACTCTCCTGGGTACGGTACGGTTGGCCTGCAACTGTCACACAGGATTATGAACCTTACTTCCGCAGACGTCTGCAATTAACTGTGGCTGGCAACTGTGTTTTATGGGGAGACCGAATGATCGTTCCACAGACCCTCTGGAGACACATTCTGGATTTGCTACATACTGGTCATGCGTCCAGCCCTGGACTTAGCCCACGGTTCCCTGGTTTCGCCTACACTTGGACTTTGCAGGCCTGATCAGAGGACACACCTTTTTGATCATAATTGATATCCGTTTAAAGTGGCCTGAGGTCATTCCTGTTATTCAGCCGACGATTTCCATACTGTTACATCTCGCTGCTACATTTGGATACCCCAGAGAAATGGTCACAGACAACGGTGCACAATTCACAAGCCAGGAGTTTCAGAGTTTCCTGACTGCCCACAACATCAAACACAACTTGACCGCACCTTAAACCCGGCTACAAATGGTCAAGCAGAAAGGTTTGTACAGACCTTCAAACGCTATTTCAAAGCTACTGTGGCTACAAGTAAACAACAGTCCCTGTCACCCCAGCAGCTGGACTCCTTCCTTTCTGCTTACAGAAACACACCACATGCAACCATTGGGAAAACTCTAGCTGAACTTCTTTTGGGTCGGCAGCCATGGACTGTTTTGGACATGCTCCGCCCTCAATTGCTCCAGGAACATGTACGGCAGTCCCAAGACAAGAGGTTCGAATACAACGAGATTCCCCGGTTTACAGCCCAGCAAAAGGTATGGGCTCGATCTTATGGCGCTTCCAACACTCGTTGGCTTCCGCTATCGTTGCAGTGACTTTGGGACCCAAAATGTATAGGGTCTGCCTGGAAGATGGTTCCATTTGCAGACGGCATGCGTCCTTGTTCTCAGCTGCCCGATTCCCTGACATTGGCTGCACCTCCAGTGTCTCAAGGATTCTTTTATATGGATTCTTAAAAGTCGTTTTGTTCTGCCTATGTATTGCAGCCCGCAGCTACATTCTAAGGCGTATACTACTCCCTCCATGTTACAGCAAATAAAATCTTTAATTTTATGCTTAGTGCCATTGCTTGTAGATGTAAATTCTTGTATTTTTTTTTTTCGGATATTTAGTTTTTTGGGAAGCAAAACATCTTTTGCAAGGGAAAAATCCTTTTCCTGTAATTTTTTTTTTGGGGGGGGGGGTGCCTTTCTGTATACGAATTTAGGTATTTCTGGTATGTTATCTTTTAAATGTTTATCGGTTTTCAAAATATGCCATTACTTTATTATTTTTTCCACCGCTTTGTACTGCATATTATAATTCAATATTATTGGTACGTTGTCTGTGTAAGTGTTGGTTTTTTCTTTCTTTTCTATTAATTCTTTTCTTTGTATATTTTTGACTTCTACGATCTTATTATCCACAAATTTTTGCTTATATCCTTTGTCTTTGAATCTTTGTCCTAAGATTTGCTTGTTCTTCAAAGTGATTTTCTTTTGTACAGTTTCGCTTCAATCTTAGTAGCTGCCCTTTGGGTATATTCCAGAGCCAATTTTTATGGTGACAGCTGGTGATAGGGAGGTAGCTATTTCGATCCACTTCCTTAAAATAGGTTTTGGTGTATATTTTACCATTTTCCTGTATGATTGAAAGATCTAAATATGTGATTTCCTCTTCGCTGATGTTCCAAGATAGTTTGATATTCTTATCATTATTGTTTATTTCCTTAAGAAAGTCTTCTAGCGTGTTTTTTGGGCCGTTCCATAAACTTAGGCCATCATCAATAAATCTATTGTATAATATTAGTTCTGGTGGTGTGTTTTTATATATGGCTTCCTCCTCCCATTGGGCCATGAATATGTTGGCGATGCTTGGCGCAAATTTTGCACCCATTGCAACACCAATTCTTTGAGGATAATAAGTGTTTTTATACCAGAAATAATTTTTCTTTAAACAAAAATCGAAACATTTAATCAAAAATTTCCTCTGTTTACAAATCAATTCAGTATACTCTTTCAAGGCCCATTTTGTGGCCTCACATGCTTCAGGACGTTGTATTATTGTGTATAATGATGCAACGTCTATTGTAGCCATTTGTACTTTCTCATATCTCGGGATTTCCTCCAGTATCTGTAAAATATGTTTTGTATCTTTCGTGAAAGCTTTTGTTTTTGGAATTATTGGCTGTAAGAATGCATCGATATATTGACCCAATCTCATGGTCAGAGAGTCTATGCAGTTCACTATAGGTCTTGGCGGGGGATTTTCCTTGTCTTTGTGTATTTTCGGTACTGTATACATAATGGGGATTCTGCATGCTTCTGGTACTAGAAATTTTGCTTCTTTCTTGTTTAATATTTCTTTTTTTAACCCCAAATGTATTAGTTGCTCCAGTTATTTTTTATGTTTATATATGGGGTTACTCAATAGTTTCATGTAGGTCTTTCCATGTTTGTCATCGTTTCTTGATATTTCTGTTTTTCTAGGATTACTATTCTCCCCCCCCCCCCTTTGTCTGCCGGTCTTATTACATCTCGTCTTTCCGCTAATTTCTTTAGGCCTATTTGTATAGCTATTGATTCATCATATTTTTTTACTTTTATGTTTTTTAGGTCCTCTAAAACCAATTCTTTAAAAACGTTAATGTGCTTGTTGTCATTTGTGGATTAAAAACGGATTTTTTTAAAATACTATGCTGAATGTTATCTGTATCTCCCACTTTGTTTGTCGTTTTTATCGGATTGCTTAAAACATATTTAATTTTCTGATATATTTTTGGATACCTATGCAAGTTTCAAATTTGTCTAGACATTTTTTCGGTGCATATTTGAAACCCTTATCAAGAACTTTTAGCTCTTCTTGTGTAAGGTTTTTTTTTACTTAAAATTAAATATTCCCTCTCCTATCTTTCTCTTTTCCCTTCCTTCCTCGGCACCCTCTCTTCTTTCTGGGCTTCTTTGGGGTTTTGGATCCTCTTTCTTTCTTGGAGAGTGATCCTTCTTGCCCTTCTCCAAAAAAGGTTTCTTATCTTCCTTTTCTGTTTGATGGTGTCGTTCTTTATAGTCTTAGAGGTGCGTAGTAGTTCTGTGTTGGAATGGGGCTTCTTTCTCTTCTATGGTACTCATAGGGTTGATCTCTTCTTTCTCTTTGCCCATTGTTTTGATACGATCTGTTATAGTTACGATTCCAATATTGAGGTCTTCTCCATTAATTTTGTGGTGTTCTGTGTTCATTTGGTGTTCTTTGCTCTGTGTTCATTTGGTGTTCTTTGCTCCGGTCTTCTTGAGGGATAGTTGTAATTCCATGCATTATGTGGGGATTTGTATCTTGTTGGTGTTCTTTGTCCATGATGTCTAGGTGGGTGATTATACTGATTATATTCTCTCTGTGGTTCGAAGTTCCTGGATGGGTAGGTGTAGTCATTTTGATATATTTGCCTATTCTGTTTAAAGTCTCGATTTTTTTCTTCTATTTTCTTCATATCTATAATTCCTTGGGCTGTTGTAGTACGTTCTCCCTTGTTGTTGCTGGTGAGAGTATTCTCAGTTTCTTTGCTCTCTTCTTGCTTCTCTGTTGTTGTAGGATCTTGTAGTATTATAATTGAGTCCTTCTTTTTTTCTTTTATCAGGTGTGATTGGATTGTAAATTTCTGCTTGTCCTTTATTTTACATATTTTCCTAGTTCGTTTATGGCTTCTTCCATTCTCACTATTTTCTCCGGTGTCAAATAGGTAGATATGGGGTCGTTATTTCCGATTTGATTTTGCCATTTAAATACTTGGTCAATTTTGTAATCATTCATGTCTCTCATATATTTCTTCGTTTTTCTTTGTTGCGTTTCTTTATCTTTAATTTTGAGATCTTTATTTACTTGAGCTGTTAATCTGATGAATTCTTGTGTCTCTTTAAACGGCTCCAAAAATATTTTTAGTTCGGTTATTAATGATTCAATATGCCTCAATTTTTTTTTGTTTTCTTTTTAATAAGAAATTTATCAACTCCAATCCTTTATCATTGAAAAAATTATACCATTCATCTATGGCCTCTTTGTCAATTAACCCATCATTTATCGGTACTTCCCATCTCAACCTCCTGGGTACAATTTTATCTTTAGTATATTTATCGAATGTGTTAATGTCCCACCAAAGACTAATCTTTTTCTCCAGATTGTGTCTTAATTTTCTTATTAGACTTTCCATGTCATTTTCTTTACGATGATTGTCTATATTAAAGATATCTTCTATATTTACAATTCTACCTTCCACAAAATCAAAGACCTCCATGATTGTTGCAGGAATCGTTATCTAGTTTTTAACTATAAAGAGGTGTATATATGGTTCCAACGCTATCTGAAAATTATTCTCTCCTTAATGCTGCACCACAATTACTGATACTACAAAACAGTATAACAATTGGTTAAATGGGGGTGATGGTGCGCTTCAAGGGTGAAATAAATAAAGTAGGAGTGTCTGTAGATGTTGGTGTCACAATTATTGCTTTAGGCTTGATTTAACTTTATTAGGTGATTAAGTGAATTTCATATTCTTAAAATATAGTTGTGCTCCAATACATAAATTTCATTAAAAAACGTGATGAAATTTATATCTAAAGTGCTCCGTGCTTCCAGTGCTATATCTCCTTAAAATAAACAAAAATTCAACAAAATGCTGACAAGTATGTGATTATTAAAATCCGCATAAATAAATATCCAAAAAAATGTCCAATAAACAAAGGTGTATCTTCAATCCAAATAAAAACGATTCAAAAGTGCATTTGAGAAAGTAAAATGGTGTGACTTATTTCCTCCACTTGATGCCACTTCTAGGTGCTCTAAATTCTCACCTCAAATAAAGGGATAAAACGCCTGTGTTTATATGCCTTTTCTCTAGCGTGGTATCTTATGGCTCCTGGGACCTTCCTAGGGGATCCTGTGTGTGTTCCCGATCGCTGGTTTATCTTTGGGGCTCCTAACATAGGATTCCTCGTAATGCGGGCTCTTTGATACCTCCACCTCAGGGGCTCATTAAATAGAAAGGGCCATCATGGTGCAGTATTACAAATACTTTTTATTCAAAATAAAGTAGTGCACTTACAATTTTCTTGCTTGTTTCCAGCATAAAACCTGCATGAACAGCGCTATGGGGACACCGTCCCGTCCGACACATCACTTCCGTTTTTTTGGGTACCGCCTACGCGTTGTGTCACGGAATCACGTGACTTCCTCAGGGAGTGCCCTTAGCTAGTATGTGACGTGCTTAATATACCGGCGGAGCCGGAAATGTGTAAACGGCCATTTTGGAAACTCTATATGCTTGGATCCCGGCGGAAATAATGAATCCGCCATTTTGCCAATTTTCCTAACCTTGATTACATTTCTTTTTGCCATTGTTTACACCAGAGGTTGATATCGCTGTATACTAATACAATTACATGTCTTCATAAAACTTTATTCAATATTCAACATATTAAATCCAAAACACCTTAGTAGAAGGGAAAATAAATGCTATATACTTTTACAGACTATATATCTTCATATTTCTATATGAATACTCTGTTTCAGCTGATCTTTATATTAAAATTCTAATACAGAAAGAAGAATGAGAACTTGTGGGGAGAACGTACTATATTATAATCATGCTTGTTCTCTTTATATATTGATCATATTATTTAAAATTTTCTTATTATCCTAATCCATAATTGTTTTCACATCTGTACCCCATATCATAGATATCCTTAAGATTGTTTTGACAGCATAGATCTATTAAAATTCTATTTAATTTCTTAATTAAAAATACTGCTTGATAAAATTTATTAAAATGTTTCTTATTTAAAATGCCTATGGTGAGGGAAATGAATAAAATATAGAATAGAATAAAACCTTTATAAATAGATTATTCAAAACTTCATAAGTGATATTAATAGATCCTGTAGGTATATCAATATTATCACAAGTGCGTGAATAAATAGATGTAAACCCTTTTAATAAATAGATTAAAAATCACTAATGAAGCAGATCAAGTCGAAGTCAACGTTAAGACCGTTAGGAGTAAAAGAATCCATTTTAAAATTCATTGGGATTCTAATTTACTTAGGGTGCAAATTTTATGACTGCCCCTCCAATGTTTCTTGTATAGTGCTTTCCCCCAAAATCTCATTTTTGAGGGGTCTTTGCGGTGGTATTTAGCAAAATGTCTAGACACATTATGTTTATCGCTCCCTTTTAATATATTTTGTACGTGTTCTTTTATACGGATTCTTAAAAGTCGTTCCGTTCTGCCTATGTATTGGAGCCCGCAGCTACATTCTAAGGCGTATACTGCTCCCTCTGTGTTACAGCAAATAAAATCTTTAATTTTATGCTTAGTGCCATTGCTTGTAGATGTAAATTCTTGTATTTTTTCTTTCGGATATTTAGTTTTTTGGCAAGCAAAACATCTTTTGCAAGGGTAAAATCCCTTTCCTGTAAAAAACGACAACAGTTTTTTGGGGGGGTCTATAATAGTTTTCACTATTATATTCTTTACTGATGGTGCCTTTCTGTATACGAATTTAGGTATTTCTGGTATGTTATCTTTTAAATGTTTATCGGTTTTCAAAATATGCCAGTACTTTATTATTTTTTCCACCGCTTTGTACTGCATATTATAATTCAACATTATTGGTACGTTGTCTGTGTAAGTGTTGACTTTTTCTCTCTTTTCTATTAATTCTTTTCCTTGTATATTTTTGACTTCTACGATCTTATCCACAAATTTTTGTTCATATCCTTTGTCTTTGAATCTTTGTCCTAAGATTTGCTTGTTCTTCAAAGTCATTTTCTTTTGTACAGTTTCACTTCAATCTAAGTAGCTGCCCTCTTTGGGTATATTCCAGAGCCAATGTTTATGGTGACAGCTGGTGATAGGGAGGTAGCTATTTCGATCTACTTCCTTAAAATGGGTTTTGGTGTATATTTTACCATTTTCCTGTATGATTGAAAGATCTAAATATGTGATTTCCTCTTCGCTGATGTTCCAAGATAGTTTGATATTCTTATCATTATTGTTTAATTCCTTAAGAAAGTCTTCTAGCGTGTTTTTTGGGCCGTTCCAAAAACTTAGGCCATCATCAATGAATCTATTGTATAATATTAGTTCTGGTGGTGTTTTTATATATGGCTTCCTCCTCCCATTGGGCCATGAATATGTTGGCGATGCTTGGCGCAAATTTTGCGCCCATTGCAACACCAATTCTTTGATGATAATAAGTGTTTTTATACCAGAAATAAATTTTTCTTTAAACAAAAACATTTAATCAAAAATTTCCTCTGTTTACAAATCAATTCAGTATACTCTTTCAAGGCCCATTTTGTGGCCTCACATGCTTCATGATGTTGTATTATTGTGTATAATGATGCAACGTCTATTGTAGCCATTTGTACTTTCTCATATCTCGGGATTTCCTCCAGTATCTGTAAAATAGGTTTTGTATCTTTCATGAATGCTTTTGTTTTTGGAATTATTGTCTGTAAGAATGCATCGATATATTGACCCAATCTCATGGTCAGAGAGTCTATGCAGTTCACTATAGGTCTTGGGGGATTTTCCTTGTCTTTGTATATTTTCGGTATTGTATATATAATGGGTGTTCTGCATGCTTCTGGTACTAGAAATTTTGCTTCTTGTTTAATATTTCTTTTTTTAACCCCAAATGTATTAGTTGCTCCAGTTCTTTTTTATGTTTATATATGGGGTTACTCAATAGTTTCATGTAGGTCTCTCCATCATTTAGCATGTTTGTCATTGTTTCTTGATATTTCTCATTTTCTAGGATTCCCCCCCCCCCCTTTGTCTGCCGGTCTTATTACTACATCTCGTCTTTCTGCTAATTACTTTAGGCCTATTTGTATAGCTTTTGATTCATCATATTTTTTTACTTTTATGTTTTTTAGGTCCTCTAAAACCAATTCTTTAAAAACGTTAATGTGCTTGTCATTTGTGGATTAAAAACTGATTTATTTTTTAAAATACTATGCTGAATGTTATCTGTATCTCCCACTTTGTCGTTTATCGGATTGCTTAAAACATATTTTTTAATATTTAATTTTCTGATATATTTTTGGATACCTATGTAAGTTTCAAATTTGTCTAGACATTTTTTCGGTGCATATTTTAAAGCCTTATCAAGAACTTTTAGCTCTTCTTGGGTTTTTTTACCTAAATTAAATATTCCCTCTCCTATCTTTCTCTTTTCCTTTTGTTTTCCCTTCCTTCCTCGGCACCCTGTCTTCTTTCTGGGCTTCTTCTTTGGGGTTTTGGATCCTCTTTCTTTCTTGGAGAGTGATCCTTCTTGCCCTTCTCCAAAAAAGGTTTCTTATGATCATTTTCTTTTCCATCTTTTTCTGTTTGATGGTGTCGTTCTTCTCTATTATCTTCTCTATAGTCTTAGAGGTGCGTAGTAGTTCTGTGTTGGAATGGGGCTTCTTTCTCTTCTATGTTACTCATAGGGTTGATCTCTTCTTTCTCTTTGTCCATTGTTTTGATACGATCTGCTATAGTTAGGATTCCAATATGGAGGTCTTCTCCGTGAATTTTGTGGTGTTCTGTGTTCATTTGGTGTTCTTTGCTCCGGTCTTCTTGAGGGATAGTTGTAATTCCATGCATTATGTGGGGATTTGTATCTTGTTGGTGTTCTTTGTCCATGATGTCTAGGTGGGTGATTATACTGATTATTTTCTCTCTGTGGTTCAAAGTTCCTGGATGGGTAGGTGTAGTTATTTTAATATATTTGCCTATTCTGTTCAAAGTCTCGATTGTTTCTTCTATTTTCTTCATATCTATAATTCCTTGGGCTGTTGTAGTACGTTCTCCCTTGTTGTTGCTGGTGAGAGTATTCTTCGTTTCTTTGCGCTCTTCTTGCTTCTCTGTTGTAGGATCTTGTAGTATTATAATTGGGTTCTTTTTTTCTTTTATCAGGTGTGATTGGATTGTAAATTTCTGCTTGTCCTTTATTTTCATATTTTCCTAGTTCGTTTATGGCTTCTTCCATTCTCACTATTTTCTCTGGTGTCGAATAGGTAGATATGGGGTAGTTCTTTCAGATTTGATTTTGCCATTTAAATACTTGGTCAATTTTGTAATCATTCATGTCTCTCATATATTTCTTCGTTTTTCTTTGTTGCGTTTCTTTATCTTTAATTTTGAGATCTTTATTTACTTGAGCTGTTATCTGATGAATTCTTGTGTCTCTTTAAACGGCTCCAATAATATTTTTAGTTCGGTTATTAATGATTCAATATGCCTCAATTTTTTTTGTTTTCTTTTTAATAAGAAATTTATCAACTCCAATCCTTTATCATTGAAAAAATTATACCATTCATCTATGGCTTCTTTGTTACTTCCCATCTCAACCTCCTGGGTACAATTTTATCTTTAATATATTTATCGATATGCGTTAATGTCCCACCAAAGACTAATCTTTTTCTCTAGATTGTGTCTTAATTTTCTTATTAGACTTTTCATGTCATTTTCTTTACGATGATTGTCTATATTAAAGATATCTTCTATATTCATAATTTTACCTTCCACAAAATCAAAGACCTCCATGATTGCTGCAGGAATCGTTATCTAGTTTTTAACTATAAAGGAGGTGTATATATGTATATATGGTTCCTGCGTTATCCTGGAAATTATTCTCTCCTTAATGCTGCACCACAATTACTGATACTACAAAACAGTATAACAATTGGTTAAATGGGGGTGATGGTGCGCTTCAAGGGTGAAATAAATTAAGTAGGAGGGTTTGTAGATGTTGGTGTCACAATTATTGCTTTAGGCTTGATTTAACTCTATTCGGCGATTAAGTGAATTTCATATTCTTAAAATATAGTTGTGCTCCAATACATAAATGTCATTAAAAATCTTTTAAAAAACGTGATGAAATTTATATCTAAAGTGCTCCGTGCTTCCAGTGCTATATCTCCTTAAAATAAACAAAAATTCAACAAAATGCTGACAAGTATGTGATTATTAAAATCCGCATAAATAAATATCCAAAAAAATGTCCAATAAACAAAGGTGTATCTTCAATTCAAATAAAAACGATTCAAAAGGTGCATTTGTGAAAGTAAAATGGTGTGACTTATTTCCTCCACTTGGTGACACTTCTAGGTGCTCTAAATTCTCACCTCAAATAAAGGGATAAAACGCCTGTGTTTATATGCCTTTTCTCTAGCGTGGTATCTTATGGCTCCTGGGACCTTCCTAGGGGATCCTGTGTGTGTTCCCGATCGCTGGTTTATCTCTGGGGCTCCTTACATAGGACTCCTTGTAATGCGGGCTCTTTGTTTGATACCTCCACCTCAGGGGCTCATTAAATAGAAAGGGCCATCATGGTGCAGTATTACAAATACTTTTTATTCAAAATAAAGTAGTGCACTTACAATTTTCTTGCTTGTTCTGGAGATTTGGGATCAAATCTTCACATTCATGAGAGACATTGTTGATAAATATGTCCATTAAGTCCATCATTTCCTTGGCCACCCTGTGCCACTAATACACACAGGGTGACTTACACATAAGAGGAGCCTAGGGACCTGAGACAGGGATTTCCCAACTTCTCTAAGGTAAGCTGGGTTCCACAGCCCCAACCAAAGCGACTCCCGTCACAGACAGAGTGGAGCCCAGGGTGGAGCGGAGCATGGCGGTCACTCTCCTGGGGGGGAAGGGCAGAGTGGATCCCAGAGTGGAGCGGAGCGTGGCGGTCACTCTCCTGGAGGAAGGGGAGAGTCGAGTGGAGCAGAGCGCGGCGGTCACTCTCCTGGGGAAGGGCAGAGTGGAGCTGTAGCAACTCACACGATTTTTTATGGACCTCAGCTGCGGAAGTCAACCACTCAGTAATGAAGCAATGTCCGCCAAAAACAGGTTCGGTGATATGGGCTACAGTTACATCACTGTGCGACTATAGGCAGCTATAACAAAATGGAATTCAGACAGGGTACTTACTGTTTGATAAGTTAATTAGAAATAACAGCTGATGTAGTACCACTCTTTTGCCACTAGATGGTGCAACGACTTAGCTATTGCTGCGAGAGTCTGGACGGACGACAGTCTGTGGGGAGAGAGAGAAATTAAGTATTGCTTGTAGGAGGCTGTTCCCCAGCATCTGCTATGTTGCGGAGACGTCAGAGAAATGAATCTCGCGCCTTAAATTGCAGATGGGCGGAGCCACACGTCACGCCGACGGAACTACGTATGGAGCGAGGAGCAGCAAGTCTAGCAGGTCTGTTACAGGAGCCCAGAGTGAAGTGGAGCGGAGGTCATTCTCCGGTGCAGGGCAGAGAGGAGCGAGTGCAGCGGTCAATCTACTGTGCAGGGGAGAGTGGAGCGGAGCGTGGCGGTCAGTCTCCGGTGAGGGGCAGAGTGAAGGTGAGCGCGGTGGTCACTCTCTGGTGAGGGGGTGTAACGTAACTATATTTGTGGGCTTCCGCCAGTATACGGCTTCCTCCAGTCTAGAACATAGATAGATATTCGAGCTACCCTCCATACAAAACTAGCCTGAACTTAGCTTGTATATGTCTGAAAACATCAACTTCTTTATTGAACAAGAAACAGACTTATACACTTGAGAAGTATGTCAGTCACTACATGAACAATGACCCGAATAGTTACCCAAAACATCACACAGTGGTTAGATAACGAGGTACAGCTGACTCATGGCTAATCCCATCTAGACAAGGTTATCATTCACATGCTAATTAACTCAGCGCACTCACCAATTTACCCCCGGAAGATTTTGCTGCTTAATGACCAGGCCACTTTTTTCAACTTGGCACTGCGTGAATAACTGGCAATTGCGCGGTCATGCAATGCTGTACTGAAATGAAATTTATGTATTTTTTTCCCACAAACAGAGCTTTTTTTGGTGGCATTCATCAGGAGAGTGACTGCTCCACTCGGTTCCACTCTGAAACCTGTCCCGCGGGGGGACTGGCGCGATGACCCCCTTGGGCGAGAAGATCTTCAACCGCCCATGTAGATCCCGGAAACAAACGGGAGTCAGGTGGAGATTTGATGGAAAGAATATGTCTGCGGGGCGAGATCGGAACTCGATCTTGTACCCTGAATGAATACGTTTGTGAACCAACCTGTCCTGAATGTCAGACAAATAGGGCTCGGGAAAAGGCAGACGTCCCACCCACCCCTGATATGGGTGAGGGCATCCCTTCAGGAAGGGGTGGACTGGGTTGCCTGCCCAGCTTGACCCGTTTTGGGCTTACTCGCCAAAAATTTCTTGTGACCACCAGAGGCCATCAAGGACTTACCCTTTACCTGTGGCCCTAAGGCACGAAAGGACCCACGGTTAGTCTTAAAGGAGGGACCTCGCTTAGCGTGGGGACCCTTCAAGACTTGCGGCAAAGAGTACTCTTACCCCCAGTAAGCCCCTTGATCAGCTCATCCAGAGTCACCAAAAAGACAATATCAGACACTAACTTCTTAGAAGCGTGGTCGGCCGACCAGCTTTTCAGCCAGAAAATGCGGCGGATTGCAATCCCGACGGCAGAGACATGCGACCAAAGGAGCCTGGTCCAAAACCGCGTCATACAGGTACATCACAGCCTGTGCCATTTGATCCAACATGTCCAGCACAGCAGCAGAAGCTGACTCTGCTACCAGAGTGCGCCTAAGCACCTTGGCCAATTCTGCGATAGTCTGAAACCATCACTGAGGCAAACACCGGTTTCAGCAGGGAACCCGCCACCATATACAGGTGGGGGGAAAGCGTTTCCACCCGTCTATCCGCCGGGTCATTAAACACCGGGGAATCTTCCACGGGCATCAGGGTGGATTTATTCAGTCTGGAAACAGTGTGGTCCACTTTAGGAACCACAGTCCAGCGAGTATCAACCGAATCCGCAAAGGAATACCGGTACTTAAATCTCTTAATGCGACGCCATTCGTCATTTACTGTTTCCTGAAACTCCTTGGGACAAGGAAAAACCTGACCTAACTTCAGGGTCTGGCGGGTCCCGAAGGAAACCCGCTTACCTGCCATGGAGGGCTCATCATCACCATTTAAAGTCTCCTTAATGGAGCTAATAAGTGCGTCTACCGCAGCGCGGTCACGTGTTATCCCAGAGGAGGATTCCTCCTCCTCCACATCCGACAGAGGACGGGGCTAGAGGCATCATCCCGGTATAATCACACAAAGCCATTCGACGTAGGTCTACGTCGTCTCTGGTGGTAAAGTGGTTTAGAAAGCTGATGTAAAAAGAGGAAGTGACCGCATGCCCCTAGAGGCAAAAGCCAGCCCTGAGCCACAAAAAAAATGGTGCCTGATAAGAGTCAATGGAGGAAAAGCACTTAGAAAATGCCGCTGCCCAGACAGGACCTCTGCCCACACTAAAGATGGCGCCCGATCGGCGCTGGCAATGGTGATGGAAAATGGGCGCTGCCCTCACTCTGAGGCCAAACAGCCAGCCCTTCCCAAACATGGCCGCCGGGCGAACAGCGCCAAACGCTGCAAAAAAATGCCTGCACTGGCCCCCACCAGGATCTGCACAGAGAACCCCCGGGGAGAAGGAAGCCCCCACACCCCCCCCATATGGCAGTCTGCACCGCAGGGGCAGGCAAGGCAAGATATAGGGGGCCATCCAACGATCATGAGAGGGATATTACAGCAAACATTACATATACCACCATCCCCAGACTGGGCTCACTCAATACCCCCTCAAAACCTGTTCCCAGGGACAGAGGGGTAGTAGTACTCACCATACCGCGAACATGGGCACCACTCAGACACGGGAGACCTGCCACCCTGGGTGGGGGTGCCATCAGCTAGGAAGGATATTAGCAGCCCCAGGGCGTTCCCACGTTGAAACATCCCAGGGAAGATAGGAAAACTTTGCGGCTCGTCCCTCTTCCAGAGGCACTGTCGTTGCGAGGCCTGGGCGTAATAAAAGCCTGCAACGCTCCATGGCAGACTGGGACTCTATAAGATTCTAAATTAACCAGTACGAGGCCCAGTTCTGCTGACGCTCGTAGTCCTCCAAATTCTGACTAACTAGCATAGGTAAGAAAAATAAAAAGCTATTCTTAAAAGCAAAAACATTTTTCAGAAATAAAACAAGAAAAAAAAAACAAACAGACACTAGGTCCCAGCAGGGAAAACCTAGCCTACTCCTGACGCTAGACAGCAAAGAACTGGATTACAGTGGTACTGGCTGGAGGATATAGGCCAGAGGGACGGCCCCCTGTGGGCGTGTCTATATGTTAATGTTTGTTGTATTAACAAAATTACTGCCTAGCTTGCTCCTGCGGAGAAGGCCAATACCCAATTGTGAAGACTGTATGAATGGGTGGCGACTGTCAGAGGACGTAGGAGAAAATGCATTTTCCTTGCTTTTCTTCATTTTCCAAAACAAATGAGAGCTGCAAACTACTCACCATGCATCTTAGCAAATACCCAGGGGTATCTACTTTTCAAAAAGGGGTCATCTGGGGGGTTTTGTACTATCTTGGCCAGTGGCGGCTGGTGCTCAAAATTTTTGGGGGGGCGCAAACAAAAATGTTCGGCAAAAAACGCAGTAAAAAAATTGCGTGACTTTGACCATCTTGGGAACCATCTTATACCAGGCCGCTGTGTGCCATTTACTATTAAAAAATATATAGTGCCAGGCCAGCAGCCTGCTTAGCAGTGAGTGTACACAATATAAGACAGTGCAGGCCAGGCCAGGTCAATTACATTGTACACTGGTAAGTGCTATGCTAAGTTAAAATATAAATAAATATATTCCATGGACTCAATATGCCTCTCAGCAAATAGCTTTGCGTGTCTACTTTCCAAAAAGGGGTCATTTGGGGGGGGGTGTTTGAACTGTCCTGGCATTTTATGCTCAATCTTAGCCACACATCACCCACTCTTCTAATCACTTGAAGACCAAGCCTTTTCTGTGACTTGTTTACATGAAAAAATATATAATTTTTTTTTTACTAGAAAATTACTTTGAACCCCCAAACATTTTTTTAAAGGCCCTACAGAACAAAAACGGTGGATGTTGCAATTTTTTTCGTCACACGGCATTTACGCACAGATTTTGCAATCGCAATTTTTGCGGAAAAAAAAACTTTAAATTTAATGCACAAATACACAATACAATTCCTAATTGGTTGGTAAAATTTTAAAGATGATCTTATGCAGAGTACATAGATACCAAACATGACATGCTTTAAAATTGCGCACGCCCGTGCAGAAGCAACAAACTAGGTACATTTTTAAAAGGCTTTAAAAGTCTTTACAGGTTACCACTTTGGACTTAGAGGAGGTCTACTGCAAGAATTACTGCCCTCGACCTGGCGTTCGCGGCGATACCTCCCTGGAGCCATGAATACGCCCGCCGTAGGTCTAAATCGCTGGACATAGAGCCGCAGTAGCAGCACAGTGAGTGGTCTTAAAGTGGTTAAACAAGCTGGGATGACAAGGCTTCCTGGCAAAAAAGCTAAAACAAAATACAAAATTACACATTAAGTATAAAAACAGAACACCTTATTATACAGACCATGGCAAGAGACCCCAGAATCAGTCTGTCTGTCTCCTACATTAAAGCACATGGAGTCTCCACAGTCGGAAGTGGGAGGAGCAAGCAGCAGCGAGCAGCCGGAGGAGTGTGTGTAGAGGAGAGCGTGGAGGAGAGCCGGGCGACACGTGCGGGGGAGCCGCACTAGGTCACCAGAAGCCGGCGCGAGTGCAGGGGACAGAGAGACCGGAACAGAGAGCGGGACCGGGACGTGAAGGACCGGGACTGGAAGCCGCGGCGGTAGACGGCGGAGCGGCGGTGAACGGACACCACACAGTATTGAGGAGGGAGGTTCACGGAAGCAGGGGAGGAGGAGCAGCGGCGACTGGTGAGTATCTCCCTGCAGCTGTGTGACGTGCTTTGGGACCTGTGACTGACTGACCATCCTGTGACTGACTGACCATAGGGATCTGTGACTGACTGACCATAGGGATCTGTGACTGACTGACCTTGCTTGCGACCGTCAACGACTGACTGACTTTTCTGCGACTGACAAGACTGTTCTGCGACTGACAAGACTGTTCTGCGACTGACAAGACTGTTCTGCGACCGATAGACTGTTCTGCGACCGATAGACTGTTCTGCGACCGATAGACTGTTCTGCGACCGATAGACTGTTCTGCGACCGATAGACTGTTCTGCGACCGACAAGACTGTTCTGCGACCGACAAGACTGTTCTGCGACCGACAAGACTGTTCTGCGACTGACAAGACTGTTCTGCGACTGACAAGACTGTTCTGCGACTGACAAGACTGTTCTGCGACTGACAAGACTGTTCTGCGACCGACAAGACTGTTCTGCGACCGACCGACGGCGCTCTTGACTGATCGACCGTGAGTATTTTAGAGACTGGTGAGTATCTTAGCGACTAGTGAGCATTTTTCGACTGGTTAGCATCTTGCGAGGGTTAGCATCTTGCGACTGGTGAGTATATTTGCAACTGGTGTGTATCGGGTGAGTATCTTTGCGACTGGTGAGTATCTTGCGTCTGTTGGATCTTTGCGACTGGTGAGTATCGTTGCGGTTAGTGAGTATCGTTGCGACTGGTGAGTATCATTGCGACTGGTGAGTATCTTTGCGTCTGTTGGATCTTTGCGACTGGTGAGTATCTTTGCGTCTGTTGGATCTTTGCGACTGGTGAGTATCTTGCGTCTGTTGGATCTTTGCGACTGGTGAGTATCTTAGCGACTGGTTAGTATATTAGCGACTGGTGAGTACCCCAGGTTTAGTACCAGGGAAGTTAGAGGTAGTGTAGGTTAGGAAGAGCAGTTCGTTAATATATCCCCATAGAGTAGTGGGTAATAATGTCCGACAGGATTGCGGATGCCACTCAGTGCACTTCTTGCTGCATGTATGCGTTCCTTGATGAACCATTCGAGGGCGAATACTGCTGTGCAAGATGTGAGCAACTTGTTGCTCTGGTAGACCAGATCCTGGACCTACAGAACACAGTGGCAACACTGCGTGGCATCAACAACCTGGAAAGGAGCTTGGACATTACCTATCAGGCGCTGGTAGGGGCCAGCATAGAGGAGGGAGGAACAGAGGAGACGCAAGCAGCAGAGGTACGCAGCTGGGTGACTGTTAGGAAGGGTAGAGGGAGGAGAGCCAGGGAGGCCAATCCTGAGTTGGTACACCCTAACAAATCTGTCGAGTTGCAGGTTGAGGGGGACATCAGCTCAGGGGTGGCAGAGCTGGAGCATGCACCCTCCCCCAGCTGCCAGGGGAGGGACGGCTCCAGGAAGAAGGGGGGCCGTAACTCAGGAAAGGTTAGAAAGGTTGTGGTAGTTGGGGACTCAATTATCAAGAGGACAGAGAGGGCAATCTGTAAAAAAGATCTCGTGAACCGAACAGTTTGTTGTTTACCGGGCGCCCGAGTTCGGCACATCGCAGATCTGGCAGACAGATTGTTGTGCGGGGCTGGGGATGACCCAGCGGTCATGGTGCACGTGGGCACTAATGAAAAAGTTAAAGGTAGGTGGAGGATCCTTAAGAACGATTTCAGGGACTTGGGTAATAGATTGAGGAAAAGGACCTCCAAGGTGGTTTTCTCTGAAATACTGCCTGTACCTCGAGCCACACAAGAGAGGCAGAAGGAGATTAGGGAACTTAACAAGTGGCTGAGGAATTGGTGTAGGAAGGAGGGGTTTGGGTTCCTGGAGAACTGGGCTGACTTCTCAGTCGGCTACCGGCTCTTTAGTAAGGATGGGCTGCACCTTAATGGGGACGGTACAGCTCTTTTGGGGAGAAAGATGGCCACCAAGTTGGAGGGGCTTTTAAACTAGGAGACGGGGGGGAGGGCTCAGAAGTAGAGTCAGTCAGGAGGGAGCAGAGGACTGAAGGCAGCTGTAGTGTCAGCGACAGTAGGTCCACAATGTCAATTGGCAGGTCTGTGCGGGAGAACCTCAGACCAAACAGGAATAAACATAACCGCCAATTGCGCTTAACTTCCTTAAAACTAAGAAGGGTATATGCTAATGCCAGGAGCCTAGCTAATAAAATGGATCAGTTGGAAATGTTAGTACATGAGGAGGACATAGACCTTGTGGGAATAACAGAGACTTGGTTCGACCCCTCACATGACTGGCTGGCCAATATCCAAGGGTATTCGGTGTACCGGAAGGACAGGGTAGGAAAAAGAGGGGGAGGGGTATGTCTCTATGTCAAGAACAATATAAAGGTGACAGAAAGGAGTGACATTACGGATGGGATGAGCATGGATTTAGAATCTGTGTGGGTTGAACTCCATAGGGAAGGAGAAAAGGGGAAAGTAATTGTGGGGGTTTGCTATAGGCCACCTAACCAAGGGGAGGAGGTAGAGCTGGAATTTTTAGCACTAATGGGTAAAGTGGCAAAATTGGGATCAGTCATCGTATTGGGGGACTTCAATTACCCCGACATTGACTGGGAAGAGGGGACTGCACACTCACAGAAGGCCCGCCTATTCACGGAAACCTTACTGGATAATTACATGTCACAGTTGGTGGATTCCCCTACCAGAGAAAATGCAGTCCTGGATCTATTGCTCACTAATGACCCAGACATAATCTCGGAGGTAGGAGTCCAGGACAACCTGGGCTCTAGCGATCACAGGATGATCACATTTAGTGTAAATAACAATATAACAAGACAAGTGGGGAACATAAGAACCCTAAACTTCAGAAGGGCAAACTTTCCAAAATTGTACTCAATGATGGAAAGGGTAAACTGGGACCAAACCCTGGGATCCCTGACCACAGAGGAAAAATGGGAATGCTTTAGGAACATATTAGGCAAAGGCATCTTGCAGTGCATTCCTATGGGAAATAAATTTAGAAGAGACAAAGCCAAACCTGGCTGGCTAAACTGTAGAGTCAAAAAACTTATTAGGGGGAAAAAATTGGCCTTCAAGAAGTATAAATCAGAGGGCACAGTATCGGCTTTCGAGCAATACAAGGAGGCAAATAAGAAAAGTAAACAAGAAATCAAGATGGCTAAAATCAACTTTGAGAGACAAATAGCAGAGGATAGTAAAAAAAACCCAAAGAAATTCTTTAAATATATCAACAGCAAAAAAACTAAGGCAGAGCATATTGCACACATAATTAACAATGATGGGAGGATGGTTACAGAGGACACTGAAAAAGCAACCGTGCTAAATGCTTTTTTCTCGTCAGTCTTTACACAGGAAAAGGAGGGGTACACTGACCATGACTGTATGGTTAGTAGTAATAAACAGGACTTGCCACCATGGCTAACAGAGGGGGAAATCAGGGAAAGGCTGGATAAACTTAACACAAACAAATCACCAGGACCGGATGGCATACATCAGAGAGTACTCAAGGAACTCAGTAAAGTTATATTGAGACCACTGTTCCTGATCTTTGCTGACAGTATTAGGACAGGAGATGTACCAGGGGATTGGAAGAAAGCTAGCGTGATTCCAATATTCAAAAAGGGCCAGAGGCATATCCCGGGAAATTATAGGCCTGTCAGTTTGACATCAGTAGTATGTAAACTTCTGGAGGGGATGATAAGGGACTATATCGTAGAGTTTGCTAAGGACAACATCATCAGCAGTAATCAGCACGGGTTTACAAATGGGCGTTCTTGTCAAACCAATCTCCTAACATTCTACGAGGAGGTGAGCTGTGAGCTAGATAGGGGGAGACCAGTGGATGTGGTGTACTTGGATTTCGCTAAGGCGTTTGATACAGTTCCCCACAAGCGCTTAATTTATAAAATAAGGTCTGCAGGTATCGATAGCAGGGTTTGCTCTTGGATACGGAACTGGCTAAAAAGGCGTGTCCAAAGGGTAGTAATAAACAGCGCATACTCAGACTGGTCTGAGGTGGTAAGCGGGGTCCCCCAAGGCTCAGTCTTGGGACCAACCTTGTTCAATTTATTCATAAACAACATTGAGGTCGGGATCAGTAGTTCGATATCAGTTTTTGCAGATGACACAAAATTGGGCAGGGCAATAACTTCACAACATGAAGCAGATATCCTACAGAATGACCTGGACAAAATAACAGAGTGGGCAACGACATGGCAAATGAGGTTTAACGTGGAGAAGTGTAAGGTTTTGCACTTGGGGACTAAAAACATAAAAACACAATACACGTTAGGAGGGGAGCCCTTGGGGGAATCAAAAATGGAGAAGGATCTGGGAGTCTTGGTTGATGATAGATTAGGAAACCGCATGCAATGTCAAGCGGCAGCTTCCAAAGCCAACAGAATATTAGCATGCATAAAGAAAGGGATGCATTCCAGAGATAAGACTATAATCCTTCCACTTTATAAAACTCTGGTCCGACCGCATCTGGAGTATTCCGTCCAGTTCTGGTCGCCAGTCCTCAGGAGGGATGTGTTGGAGCTGGAGAGAGTCCAGAGAAGGGCAACTAAACTAATTAGGGGATTGGAGGACCTTGACTATGAAGAGCGTCTACAATCGCTCGATTTATTCTCCCTGGAGAAGAGACGTCTGAGGGGGGACATGATAGCAATTTATAAATATCTTAATGGGGATCCCAGCTTAGAAAAAAAGCTGTTCATTCGAAGGGATTGCATGAGGACTCGAGGGCATACAATGCGATTAGAGGAGAAGCGTTTTAACCTCAGGCAACGCGGGGGGTTCTTTACTGTTAGGGCAACAAGATTGTGGAATTCTCTACCACAAGAGGTGGTTTCTGCGGGTAGTATGGTGGCTTTCAAAAGACTCTTAGACTTACATCTCAAGGATCAGAACATTCAGGGGTATGGGAGATGATTACAGCCACACATACCTACACAGGTTGAACTAGATGGACTATTGTCTTTATTCAACCTCACCTACTATGTAACTATGTAACTATGAATACACATTATTTAGGAGTCACAGACTTCATGGCAACAGTCTACAACAGTCTAGGTCTCACAGTGTAAAGTGGGATCAAGTCCTCACAGTTCATGAGAGAAATTGTTGAATATTATCACACTCCCATTTAAGCAATCCAAAGCATATTCTGTGTCCACTAAGTCAATAATTTCCTTGGCCACTCTGTGCCCCTAATAGACACAGGGTGACTTACACATAAGAGGAGCCTAGGGACCTGAGACAGGGATTTCCCAACCTCCCTAAGCTAAGCTGGGTTCCACAGCCCCCCCCCCCCCCAAAGTGACTCCCGTGTCACAGGCAGAGTGGAGCGGAGCCCGGTGGTCACTCTCCGGTGCAGGGCAGGGTGGAGCGGAGCGCGGTGGTCACTCTCCGGTAAAGGACAGAGTGGAGCAGAGCTCGACGGTCAGTATCTGATGCAGGGCAGAGTGGAGCGGAGTGAGACAGTCACTCTCCGGTGAAGGGCAGAGTGAAGCGGAGTGGAGCATGGTGGTCAGTCTCCGATTCACGGCAGAGTGGTGCGGAGAGGTCAGTCTCTGGTGCAGGGCAGACTGAAGTGGAGCACGATTTGTCACTCTGATGCAGGGCAGACTGGAGCTGAGCGCGGGGGTCACTCTCCGATGCAGGGCAGACTGGAGCGGAGCGCAGCAGTCACTCTTTGTGTCCAGTGCATGGCAGAGTGGAGCGCAGTGCGGCGGTCACTCGCCGATACAGGGCAGAGTTGAGCGGTGCGTTGCAATGACTCTCCGACAAAGGACAGAGTGGAGCGGAGCGCGGCGGTCAGTCTCCGGTACAGAGCAGAGAGGAGCGGAGCGCGGCAGTCAGTCTCCGGTACAGAGCAGAGAGGAGCAAGCGCGTTGGTCAATCTCCGGTGCAGGGAAAAGTGGAGCGCAAGGCGGCGGTCACTCTCCGATTCAGGGCAGAGTGGAGCGGCGCGATGCAATTACTCTCCGGTGCAGGGCAGAGTGGAGCGGAGCGCGGCGGTCACTCTCCGGTAAAGGGCAGAGTGGAGCGGAGCGCGGCGGTCACTCTCCGGAGAAGGACAGAGTCGAGCAGAGCTCGACGGTCAGTATCTGATGCAGAGCAGAGAGGAGCGGGGTGGTCAGTCTCCAGTGCAGGGAAGAGTGGAGCGGAGCATGGTGGTCAGTCTCTGATTCAGGGCAGAGTGGAGCGTAAGCGGTCAGTCTCCGGTGAAGGGCAGAGTGCAGCGGAGCCCGGTGGTCACTCTCCGGTGCAGGGCAGGGTGGAGCGGAGCGCGGTGGTCACTCTCCGGTAAAGGACAGAGTGGAGCAGAGCTCGACGGTCAGTATCTGATGCAGGGCAGAGTGGAGCGGAGCGAGACAGTCACTCTCCGGTGAAGGGCAGAGTGAAGCGGAGTGGAGCATGGTGGTCAGTCTCCGATTCACGGCAGAGTGGTGCGGAGCGGTCAGTCTCTGGTGCAGGGCAGACTGAAGTGGAGCACGATTTGTCACTCTGATGCAGGGCAGACTGGAGCTGAGCGCGGGGGTCACTCTCCGATGCAGGGCAGACTGGAGCGGAGCGCAGCAGTCACTCTTTGTGTCCAGTGCATGGCAGAGTGGAGCGCAGTGCGGCGGTCACTCGCCGATACAGGGCAGAGTTGAGCGGTGCGTTGCAATGACTCTCCGACAAAGGACAGAGTGGAGCGGAGCGCGGCGGTCAGTCTCCGGTACAGAGCAGAGAGGAGCGGAGCGCGGCAGTCAGTCTCCGGTACAGAGCAGAGAGGAGCAAGCGCGTTGGTCAATCTCCGGTGCAGGGAAAAGTGGAGCGCAAGGCGGCGGTCACTCTCCGATTCAGGGCAGAGTGGAGCGGCGCGATGCAATTACTCTCCGATGCAGGGCAGAGTGGAGCGGAGCGCGGCGGTCACTCTCCGGTAAAGGGCAGAGTGGAGCGGAGCGCGGCGGTCACTCTCCGGAGAAGGACAGAGTCGAGCAGAGCTCGACGGTCAGTATCTGATGCAGAGCAGAGAGGAGCGGGGTGGTCAGTCTCCAGTGCAGGGAAGAGTGGAGCGGAGCATGGTGGTCAGTCTCTGATTCAGGGCAGAGTGGAGCGTAAGCGGTCAGTCTCCGGTGAAGGGCAGAGTGCAGCGGAGCAGAGCGGTGAGTCGCTGGAGCAGGGCAGAGTGCAGCGGAGCAGAGCGGTCAGTCGCCAGTGCAGGGCAGAGTGCAGCAGAGTGGTCTGTGACGGGAGTCACTTTGGTTGGGGGGGCCTGTGGAACCCAGCTTACCTTAGAGGTTGGGAAATCCCTTTCTCTGCCCCCTAGGCTTCTCTTAGGTGTAAGTCCTATGGGACCCGAACTTCTGTAATCAAAAAACACCATTTTTAAGCCCTAAAACCCAATAAATGCCCCTAAAAAGTGCCTAGGGTTCTGGGTCATGCCCCATTAACTATTAATCACACAAAAAAAAGTTCTTAAAAATTGTCATTTTTGATAAAAAAGCCAATTATTGAAAAATTAAAAAAAAAAAAAAAAAAAAGATTTCTTTTGATTTTTACTTTGGATTTAGTATCTGGGGGGTCTAAAAGGTGTGCATGTGAAGTTTCAGCTCTGTAGCATGTCCAGAACCATGAAAAAAAAAAAGATAATTTTTCAGTAGAACAGGGATGTGGTTCGGGAGCCTCCTTTAACTTTAACACCTATATGATCTTTTTTTCTGGTTCTGGACATGCTACAGAGCTGAAACTTCACAGGTACACCTTTTAGACCCCCCAGACACAAAATCACACAAAAAAAAGTTCTTAAAAATTGTCATTTTTGATAAAAAAGCCAATTATTGAAAAATTAAAAAAAAAAAAAAAAAAAAAGAGATTTTTTGATTTTTACTTTGGATTTAGTATCTGGGGGGTCTAAAAAGTGTGCATGTGAAGTTTCAGCTCTGTAGCATGTCCAGAACCAGAAAAAAAAAGATCGTTTGTATTAGAAAACTTTAAGCACAGGAATATGGCTTCTCTGCTGTAACACCTTGCCGGTTTAATAGCAGGCATTTTTTTGGGTTCTTTGCAGTCAGGAAAAACATCTGAACTTGTGTATAGTGGTACTGTGCACAAGTTCTGATGTTTTGCCTGCCTCCAAAACCCCCCAAAAAATGCCAGCAAAAACACACCTGGGCATTTTTTTTTGGCATTTTTTGGGGTTCTTTTGAGGCAGGCAAAACATCTGAACATGTGTATAGGGGGTATATATAGGCATATATGTCTGAATATATACCCCTAGACATATATAGGTGTGATAGTAGCAGAAATATATTACTGTAAATGATTTCATTAGCGCAAGCATTTATTTCTGCTACTATCACACCTATATATGTCTAGGGGTATATATTCAGACATATATGTCTATATATTCCCCCTATACACATATTCAGATGTCATGTCTGACATCAAACATGTCCTCAAAAAAGCACTGGCAGTGGCAGCCCCTGCAGCATTAAAAAATGCTTGCTGGTGAGAAGCCACATACCTGTCCCGAAGCAGAGAAATGATCATTTCTCTATAGCGGTCACCCTGCTATGGAAGGGTTTTGTCACCCTGCCATAGCAGTCACTGTCAGTTAACCCTACACTACACTACGGTCCCCTGACACTTAACACTTTCCCTACAGAAACTAAATTTTTGAAGCTAACTTAAGTGTAAAGGAGCACTCTAACTACACTAGATATCCCTTTCCTCACACTAAAAATAGCTAAATGACACTTTTAAAGTAAAATTAACAGAACTGCTTCCACTCTCTTCCATGTCCAGTATAACAATGCTGGGAATATGGCGGGGGCGATCTTATATACTGGGGGGCGTATTCACTAATGATTGGTCTAGGGACCCCCTAGTCACTCCAATCACATTCCTAGCATTCTCCTGCCCCCTCAATTGGCTTTTGCTAATGGTTCTGGTCCAATCACGGGCTTTTAAAGCCCATTTCCTGAAGCATTGCATTTTGGGCGGTTCTGGTTGCCGAATTCCGAACTTTTTGGGCAAAAAGTTCTAAATTCGGCCGAACCTCGAACACCCAATGTTCGGGCCGAACCGATGGTGGACCCGAACCGTTCGATCATCCCTACTAGCAAATGCTAAAATCATCAGCTCAAATCACCTGTCTTCCACACCTCATAATTATACTGATCTACTCTGTGTTTAGACTTTAATAAATGTGTAATTTTGTATTTTGTTTTAGCATTGTTGCCGGTAGTCTGGTTTAAGTGCGCCGAGTTGATTAGCATGTGAATGATAACATTGTCTAGATGGGATTAGCCATTAGTCAGCTGTACCTCGTTATCTAACCATTGTGTGATGTTTTGGGTAAATATTTGGGACATCGTTTATGTAGTGACTGACATACTTCCCCAAGTGTATAAAAGTCTGTTTCTTGTTCAATAAAGAGTTCGTTGTTTTTCAGACACATACAAGCTAAGTTTAGACTTGTTTTTTCTATGTAGGGCAGCTGGAACATATACAGTCAGTTTCATAAATATTGGGACATCGACACAATTCGAATCTTTTTGGCTCTATACACCCCCACAATGGATTTAAAAATGAAACAAGGTGTTCTTTAACTGCAGACTTTCATCTTTAATTTGAAGGTAAATCCAAGGTACAGCCAAGGTTTACATCCAAATCAGGTGAACAGTGTAGGAATTACAACAGTTTGTATATGGGCCTCCCACTTTTTAAAGGGACCAAAAGTAATGGGACAGATTAACAATCATAAATCAAACTTTCACTTTTTAAATACTTGGTTGTAAATCCTTTGCAGTCAATTGCAGCCTGAAGTCTGGAGCGCATAGACATCATCAGACGCTGGGATTCATCCCTGGTGATGCTCTGCCAGGCCTCTACTGCAACTCTCTTTAGTTACTGCTTGTTCTTGGGACATTTTCCCTTCAGTTTTGTCTTCAGTAAGTGAAATGCATGCTCAATCGGATTCAGGTCAGGTGATTGATTTGGCCATTGCATAACATTCCACTTCTTTCCCTTAAAAAACATTTTGGTTGCTTACGCAGTATGCTTCGGGTCATTGTCCCATCTGCACTGTGAAGCGCCGTCCAATGAGTTCTGAAGCATTTGGCTGAATAGGAGCAGATAATATTGCCCGAAACACTTCAGAATGTATCCTGCTGATTTTGTCAGCAGTCACATCATCAATAAATACAAGAGAACCAGTTCCATTGGCAGCCATACATGCCCACGCTTTGACACTACCACCACCTTGCTTCAATAATGAGGTGACATTCTTTGGATCACGAGCAGTTCCTTTCCTTCTCCATACTATTCTCTTCCCATCACTCTGGTACAAGTTGATCGTGGTCTCATGTGTCCATAGGATGTTGTTCCAGAACTGTGAAGGCTTTCTTTGGCAAACTCTAATCTGGCCTTCCTGTTTTTGAGGCTCACCAATGGTTTACATGTTGTGGTGAACCCTCTGTATTCACTCTGGTGAAGTCTTCTCTTGATTGTTTACTTTGACACGCATACACCTACCTCCTGGAGAATGTTCTTGATCTAGCCAACTGTTCTGAAGGGTGTTTTCTTCACCAGGGAAAGAATTCTTCGGTCATCCACCACAGTTGTTTTCCGTGGTCTTCCAGGTCTTTTGGTGTTGCTGAGCTCACCGGTGCATTCTTTCTTTTTATTGATGTTCCAAACAGTTGAGTTGGCCACACCTAATGTTTTTGCTATCTCTCTGATGGGTTTGTTTTGTTTGTTCAGCCTAATGATGGCTTGCTTCACTTATAGGGACAGCTCTTTGGATCTCATATTGAGAGTTGACAGCTACAGATTCCAAATGCAAATAGCACACTTGAAATTAACTCTGGACCCTTTATCTGCTCCTTGTAAATTGGATAATGAGGGAATAACACACACCTGGACATGGAACAACTGAGCAGCCAATTGTCCCATTACTTTTGGTCCCTTAAAAAGTGGGAGGCTTATATACAAACTGTTGTAATTCTTACACCTTTCACCTACTTTGGATGTAAATACCCTCAAATTAAAGCTGAAAGTCTGCAGTTAAAGCAGATCTTGTTTGTTTCATTTCAAATCCATTGTGGTGGTGTATAGGGCCAAAAATATTAGAATTGTGTCGATGTCCCAATATTTATGGACCTGACTGTATGTTCAAGACTGTAGGAAGCCATATAATTACTGAAGCCCACAAACACAGTGTGGGTTGAAGTATCGTTACAGTGTCAGTCTCCTGTGCAGGGCAGAGTGCAGCAGAGCGGTCAGTCTCCGGTGCAGGGCAGAGTGCAGCAGAGCGGTCAGTCTCCGGTGCAGGGCAGAGTGCAGCAGAGCGGTCAGTCTCCGGTGCAGGGCAGAGTGCAGCAGAGCGGTCAGTCTCCAGTGCAGGGCAGAGTGCAGCGGAGCGGTCAGTCTCCAGTGCAGGGCAGAGTGCAGCGGAGCGGTCAGTCTCCAGTGCAGGGCAGATTGCAGCGGAGCGGTCAGTCTCCGATGCAGGGCAGAGTGCAGCGGAGCGGTCAGTCTCCGATGCAGGGCAGAGTGCAGCGGAGCGGTCAGTCTCCGATGCAGGGCAGAGTGCAGCGGAGCGGTCAGTCTCCGATGCAGGGCAGAGTGCAGCGGAGCGGTCAGTCTCCGATGCAGGGCAGAGTGGAGAGGAGCGCGACGGTCACTCTCCGACATGGGGCAGTGTAACGGAACTTGAACCCACACTGTATTTGTGGGCTTCCGTCAGTATACAGCTTCATCCAGTCTAGAACATAGATATTCCAGCTGCCCTCCATACAAAACTAGCCTGAACTTAGCTTGTATGTGTCTGAAAACATCAAGTCCTTTATTGAACAAGAAACAGACTTTTATACACTTGGGAAGAATGTCAGTCACTACATGAACAATGACCCGAATATTTACCCAAAACATCACACAATGGTTAAAGAGGTACAGCTGACTCCTGGCTAATCCCATCTAGACAAGGTTATCATTCACATGCTAATTAACTCAGCGCACTTAAAGAAGCTGGCATGACAAGACTGCCCGGCAACAATGCTAAAACAAAATTACACATTATCCTAAGTATAAAAACAGAACACCTTATTATACAGACAATGGCAAGAGACCCCAGTATCAGTCTGTCTGTCTCCTACATTGAAGTACATGGAATACACTATATTTAGGAGTCACAGACTTCATGGCAACGGTCTAACAGTCTAGGTCTCACAGTGTAAAGTGGGATCAAATCTTCAAATTTCATGAGACATTGTTGATAAATATCACTCTCCCATTTAAGCTATCCAAACTGTTCTACCTGAAGGGTTTCATTCACATGTACTGTTACTTTAAGGCTGGCTCCACCAAGGAGTGATGACAAGGGTCAAGGGGCAGAGTGGCCATCTTAGACACATGTAAGAGATGCATTGATATACTGAGCTGTCCTGTAATGCATGTTGGGATTGTACAGCGAGTCCTGAATAAACATCCGTTGTTCCAGATCAGAGTCCTGTGTCTCTCACAACACGGAGAATATAACAGTGGCGACGAGGATGGGATTTACAAGGTCACTATCCGTGTGAGAAAAGAAAGAAAGGAAAAAAAAAAAAACCTCTGGATTGTCACCCAGCAGGAAAATGTAATTGATCGGGACATTAAGTGAATTGGATGGAGAACAGACATGCTAGAGTTCCTGGGTTGAGAGACTGGAACAGTATTTTGGTGCAAATGCCATCCCAGGCGACAGGCAAGTAGCAGTATTCCAGCCTAAACCACTAGAGATTGCAGAAAGATTCCGGTTCCATCAGTGGCAGCAACAGCCGGGTGAAGATATTAAGGCTTATGTGCTCGCTCTTCGCAGACTAGCCTCAACCTGTTCTTTTGGGGAGTATTTACCGACTGCACTGAGGGATAAGCTTGTCATGGGACTAAATTGTGATTCTAGCCAAAAGAGACTGTTAACAGAGAAAGACCTTACCCTTACAAAGGCAATTGAGATAGCTTCAGTGATGGAAATGGCTGTGAAAGATACAGAGGCATTGAACCCCCAGAGCAGGAGGGAAGAGGTTAAAGAGGAAGTTTTCAAAACAGCAGTCAAGCCAACAGCAGCAAACTGGAAATATAGACCCTCACCAAGCCAGGAGTCAGCTTGCTACCGTTGTGGGAATACTGACCATGATCACAAAGTCTGCCGGTTTAAGGATCAGCTCTGTCATAATTGTGGTAAGGCAGGCCATCTGAAACGAGTCTGCCGTAGTAAGAAGGTGCAAAATAAACAACCTCTGAATACCAGGACAAAGGCATATATGGTGGGAAGATATACATCGTCATCTGAATCAGAGGATGAGGAAGTGCTCCACAGATTGGACATACATCATATGCATTCAGCACCCTCAGCAATGACTGTAGAGGTAACCGTGGAAGGAAAGAAACTCAAGATGGATGTAGACACAGGAGCAGCAGTTTCAGTTATCACCCAAAAACAATGGAGAAAACTTCTGATCCAAACAACTGTCCGTCCAACACCAAGCAAACTGCAGGCATACTCAAAGCAGATACTCCACCCACTGGGTTATGTGAAAGTACAGGTATCCTACAAGGGTCAGAAAGAGAATGCCATTATATATCCTAGAACATGGGGGGACTACCTCTCTTTGGGAGAGACTGGATTGCTCACTTTGGCATGCCTGACATCGCCATAAACCCCTGCAACACCGTGACCATCCCATCAGGAGATAAAGAGGGATGGGTGGAATCCCTGAAACAGCGATTCCCAAAAGTCTTTGATAACCATTTGGGGAAAATAAAGCATGACTGTGTGAGACTCAGGCTGAAACCCAACGCCCAGCCTAGGTTCTTCAAAGCTCGGATGGTACCTTTCGCACTCGCACTCCAAGCAGGAGTGGAAGCTGAACTAAGCCGGCTGGAGGAACAAGGTGTCATCCCAAAGGTAGAGCATAGCGAGTGGGCATCACCAGTTGTACCAGTAAAGAAAGCGAATGGGGACTTACGCATTTGTGGCAATTTCCGCATGGCACTAAATTCTCAACTGGAGATAGACCAGTATCCCCTACCCAGAGTAGATGACATTTTTGCCTCTCTTGCAGGAGGTCAAAAGTTCACCAAGCTTGATCTCGGGCAAGCATATTTACAGTTTGAGGTCCACCCTTCGTCCCGCAAGTTTTTAACCATCAACACTCACAAGGGACTGTATGAATACAATCGGATGGTGTTTGGTGTAGCCTCCGCCCCAGCCATTTGGCAACGCAAAATGGATGAGATTTTGGCGGACATTCCTTTCACACAGTGCCTGTTAGATAACATGCTCATCATGGGCCTGACGGACCAGGAACACAAGCGGAACGTGGAGCTTGTGCTGATGAGACTCCATGAGCAGGGTCTAAAAGTGAACTTTGCGAAATGCCAATTCATGGTACCTAAATTAGAGTTTTGTGGCCACCTTGTGGATGCAGAGGGTATACACACCACGGAAGCCAACGTTGATGTTTTAGTAGAAGCTCCAGCCCCAACCAACGTCTAACAGCTGCGATCATACCTGGGCTTGCTGAACTATTACCACAAATTCCTGCAAGATCTAGCACACACTTTGTTTCCGTTGAACAAGCTTTTGGAGAAACACTCCAGATGGAACTGGTCGGCTGCATGCCAATTTGCTTTTGAAGTTTCTAAGCGAAAGCTGTTAACGTCACGCATGCTCGTGCACTATGACCTCCAAAGGCCTCTCACCTTGGCTTGCGATGCCTCACCCTCTATGGTCTAGGGGCTGTACTATCTCACGTTTTACCAGATGGGTCAGAGAAACCAGTGGCATTCGCTTCCAGGTCCTTGACAAAAGCAGAAAGCAATTACTCTCACATTGACAAAGAGGCTCTGGCACTCATATGGGCAATTAAGAAGTTTCATCTTTACCTGTATGGTAGGGAATTCATCATACTGACAGATCATAAACCACTCCTTCAGATTTTTAGCCCTGACAAAGGCATCTCCCAGACGACTGCGGCCCATCTTCAACACTATGCCCTATTCTTGGGAGCATACAAAATCCAGTATCGCAGCCGTGATGCCAATGCGGACACCATGTCCCATCTGACCAGGACATTAACAGACTCTTCTCCACCAGTCAAGAGTTGTCATTACACCAGCCTGTCCTTTTTGTCTTCTGGTGAGGTAGCAGCCCATACAGCCAAGGATACCTTCCTTAAGACAATACTCTCCTGGGTACGGTACGGTTGGCCTGCAACTGTCACACAGGATTATGAACCTTACTTCCGCAGACGTCTGCAATTAACTGTGGCTGGCAACTGTGTTTTATGGGGAGACCGAATGATCGTTCCACAGACCCTCTGGAGACACATTCTGGATTTGCTACATACTGGTCATGCGTCCAGCCCTGGACTTAGCCCACGGTTCCCTGGTTTCGCCTACACTTGGACTTTGCAGGCCCGATCAGAGGACACACCTTTTTGATCATAATTGATATCCGTTTAAAGTGGCCTGAGGTCATTCCTGTTATTCAGCCGACGATTTCCATACTGTTACATCTCGCTGCTACATTTGGATACCCCAGAGAAATGGTCACAGACAACGGTGCACAATTCACAAGCCAGGAGTTTCAGAGTTTCCTGACTGCCCACAACATCAAACACAACTTGACCGCACCTTAAACCCGGCTACAAATGGTCAAGCAGAAAGGTTTGTACAGACCTTCAAACGCTATTTCAAAGCTACTGTGGCTACAAGTAAACAACAGTCCCTGTCACCCCAGCAGCTGGACTCCTTCCTTTCTGCTTACAGAAACACACCACATGCAACCATTGGGAAAACTCTAGCTGAACTTCTTTTGGGTCGGCAGCCATGGACTGTTTTGGACATGCTCCGCCCTCAATTGCTCCAGGAACATGTACGGCAGTCCCAAGACAAGAGGTTCGAATACGACGAGATTCCCCGGTTTACAGCCCAGCAAAAGGTATGGGCTCGATCTTATGGCGCTTCCAACACTCGTTGGCTTCCGCTATCGTTGCAGTGACTTTGGGACCCAAAATGTATAGGGTCTGCCTGGAAGATGGTTCCATTTGCAGACGGCATGCGTCCTTGTTCTCAGCTGCCCGATTCCCTGACATTGGCTGCACCTCCAGTGTCTCAAGGATTCTTTTATATGGATTCTTAAAAGTCGTTTTGTTCTGCCTATGTATTGCAGCCCGCAGCTACATTCTAAGGCGTATACTACTCCCTCCGTGTTACAGCAAATAAAATCTTTAATTTTATGCTTAGTGCCATTGCTTATAGATGTAAATTCTTGTATTTTTTTTTTCGGATATTTAGTTTTTTGGGAAGCAAAACATCTTTTGCAAGAGAAAAATCCTTTTCCTGTAATTTTTTTTTTGGGGGGGGGTGCCTTTCTGTATACGAATTTAGGTATTTCTGGTATGTTATCTTTTAAATGTTTATCGGTTTTCAAAATATGCCATTACTTTATTATTTTTTCCACCGCTTTGTACTGCATATTATAATTCAATATTATTGGTACGTTGTCTGTGTAAGTGTTGGTTTTTTCTTTCTTTTCTATTAATTCTTTTCTTTGTATATTTTTGACTTCTACGATCTTATTATCCACAAATTTTTGCTTATATACTTTGTCTTTGAATCTTTGTCCTAAGATTTGCTTGTTCTTCAAAGTGATTTTCTTTTGTACAGTTTCGCTTCAATCTTAGTAGCTGCCCTTTGGGTATATTCCAGAGCCAATTTTTATGGTGACAGCTGGTGATAGGGAGGTAGCTATTTCGATCCACTTCCTTAAAATGGGTTTTGGTGTATATTTTACCATTTTCCTGTATGATTGAAAGATCTAAATATGTGATTTCCTCTTCGCTGATGTTCCAAGATAGTTTGATATTCTTATCATTATTGTTTATTTCCTTAAGAAAGTCTTCTAGCGTGTTTTTTGGGCCGTTCCATAAACTTAGGCCATCATCAATAAATCTATTGTATAATATTAGTTCTGGTGGTGTGTTTTTATATATGGCTTCCTCCTCCCATTGGGCCATGAATATGTTGGCGATGCTTGGCGCAAATTTTGCACCCATTGCAACACCAATTCTTTGAGGATAATAAGTGTTTTTATACCAGAAATAATTTTTCTTTAAACAAAAATCGAAACATTTAATCAAAAATTTCCTCTGTTTACAAATCAATTCAGTATACTCTTTCAAGGCCCATTTTGTGGCCTCACATGCTTCAGGACGTTGTATTATTGTGTATAATGATGCAACGTCTATTGTAGCCATTTGTACTTTCTCATATCTCGGGATTTCCTCCAGTATCTGTAAAATATGTTTTGTATCTTTCGTGAAAGCTTTTGTTTTTGGAATTATTGGCTGTAAGAATGCATCGATATATTGACCCAATCTCATGGTCAGAGAGTCTATGCAGTTCACTATAGGTCTTGGCGGGGGATTTTCCTTGTCTTTGTGTATTTTCGGTACTGTATACATAATGGGGATTCTGCATGCTTCTGGTACTAGAAATTTTGCTTCTTTCTTGTTTAATATTTCTTTTTTTAACCCCAAATGTATTAGTTGCTCCAGTTATTTTTTATGTTTATATATGGGGTTACTCAATAGTTTCATGTAGGTCTTTCCATGTTTGTCATCGTTTCTTGATATTTCTGTTTTTCTAGGATTACTATTCTCCCCCCCCCCCCTTTGTCTGCCGGTCTTATTACATCTCGTCTTTCCGCTAATTTCTTTAGGCCTATTTGTATAGCTATTGATTCGTCATATTTTTTTACTTTTATGTTTTTTAGGTCCTCTAAAACCAATTCTTTAAAAACGTTAATGTGCTTGTTGTCATTTGTGGATTAAAAACGGATTTTTTTAAAATACTATGCTGAATGTTATCTGTATCTCCCACTTTGTTTGTCGTTTTTATCGGATTGCTTAAAACATATTTAATTTTCTGATATATTTTTGGATACCTATGCAAGTTTCAAATTTGTCTAGACATTTTTTCGGTGCATATTTGAAACCCTTATCAAGAACTTTTAGCTCTTCTTGTGTAAGGTTTTTTTTTACTTAAAATTAAATATTCCCTCTCCTATCTTTCTCTTTTCCCTTCCTTCCTCGGCACCCTCTCTTCTTTCTGGGCTTCTTTGGGGTTTTGGATCCTCTTTCTTTCTTGGAGAGTGATCCTTCTTGCCCTTCTCCAAAAAAGGTTTCTTATCTTCCTTTTCTGTTTGATGGTGTCGTTCTTCTTTATAGTCTTAGAGGTGCGTAGTAGTTCTGTGTTGGAATGGGGCTTCTTTCTCTTCTATGGTACTCATAGGGTTGATCTCTTCTTTCTCTTTGCCCATTGTTTTGATACGATCTGTTATAGTTACGATTCCAATATTGAGGTCTTCTCCATTAATTTTGTGGTGTTCTGTGTTCATTTGGTGTTCTTTGCTCCGGTCTTCTTGAGGGATAGTTGTAATTCCATGCATTATGTGGGGATTTGTATCTTGTTGGTGTTCTTTGTCCATGATGTCTAGGTGGGTGATTATACTGATTATATTCTCTCTGTGGTTCGAAGTTCCTGGATGGGTAGGTGTAGTTATTTTGATATATTTGCCTATTCTGTTTAAAGTCTCGATTGTTTCTTCTATTTTCTTCATATCTATAATTCCTTGGGCTGTTGTAGTACGTTCTCCCTTGTTGTTGCTGGTGAGAGTATTCTCAGTTTCTTTGCTCTCTTCTTGCTTCTCTGTTGTTGTAGGATCTTGTAGTATTATAATTGAGTCCTTCTTTTTTTCTTTTATCAGGTGTGATTGGATTGTAAATTTCTGCTTGTCCTTTATTTTACATATTTTCCTAGTTCGTTTATGGCTTCTTCCATTCTCACTATTTTCTCCGGTGTCAAATAGGTAGATATGGGGTCGTTATTTCCGATTTGATTTTGCCATTTAAATACTTGGTCAATTTTGTAATCATTCATGTCTCTCATATATTTCTTCGTTTTTCTTTGTTGCGTTTCTTTATCTTTAATTTTGAGATCTTTATTTACTTGAGCTGTTAATCTGATGAATTCTTGTGTCTCTTTAAACGGCTCCAAAAATATTTTTAGTTCGGTTATTAATGATTCAATATGCCTCAATTTTTTTTTGTTTTCTTTTTAATAAGAAATTTATCAACTCCAATCCTTTATCATTGAAAAAATTATACCATTCATCTATGGCCTCTTTGTCAATTAACCCATCATTTATCGGTACTTCCCATCTCAACCTCCTGGGTACAATTTTATCTTTAGTATATTTATCGAATGTGTTAATGTCCCACCAAAGACTAATCTTTTTCTCCAGATTGTGTCTTAATTTTCTTATTAGACTTTCCATGTCATTTTCTTTACGATGATTGTCTATATTAAAGATATCTTCTATATTTACAATTCTACCTTCCACAAAATCAAAGACCTCCATGATTGTTGCAGGAATCGTTATCTAGTTTTTAACTATAAAGAGGTGTATATATGGTTCCAACGCTATCTGAAAATTATTCTCTCCTTAATGCTGCACCACAATTACTGATACTACAAAACAGTATAACAATTGGTTAAATGGGGGTGATGGTGCGCTTCAAGGGTGAAATAAATAAAGTAGGAGTGTCTGTAGATGTTGGTGTCACAATTATTGCTTTAGGCTTGATTTAACTTTATTAGGTGATTAAGTGAATTTCATATTCTTAAAATATAGTTGTGCTCCAATACATAAATTTCATTAAAAAACGTGATGAAATTTATATCTAAAGTGCTCCGTGCTTCCAGTGCTATATCTCCTTAAAATAAACAAAAATTCAACAAAATGCTGACAAGTATGTGATTATTAAAATCCGCATAAATAAATATCCAAAAAAATGTCCAATAAACAAAGGTGTATCTTCAATCCAAATAAAAACGATTCAAAAGTGCATTTGAGAAAGTAAAATGGTGTGACTTATTTCCTCCACTTGATGCCACTTCTAGGTGCTCTAAATTCTCACCTCAAATAAAGGGATAAAACGCCTGTGTTTATATGCCTTTTCTCTAGCGTGGTATCTTATGGCTCCTGGGACCTTCCTAGGGGATCCTGTGTGTGTTCCCGATCGCTGGTTTATCTTTGGGGCTCCTAACATAGGATTCCTCGTAATGCGGGCTCTTTGATACCTCCACCTCAGGGGCTCATTAAATAGAAAGGGCCATCATGGTGCAGTATTACAAATACTTTTTATTCAAAATAAAGTAGTGCACTTACAATTTTCTTGCTTGTTTCCAGCATAAAACCTGCATGAACAGCGCTATGGGGACACCGTCCCGTCCGACACATCACTTCCGTTTTTTTGGGTACCGCCTACGCGTTGTGTCACGGAATCACGTGACTTCCTCAGGGAGTGCCCTTAGCTAGTATGTGACGTGCTTAATATACCGGCGGAGCCGGAAATGTGTAAACGGCCATTTTGGAAACTCTATATGCTTGGATCCCGGCGGAAATAATGAATCCGCCATTTTGCCAATTTTCCTAACCTTGATTACATTTCTTTTTGCCATTGTTTACACCAGAGGTTGATATCGCTGTATACTAATACAATTACATGTCTTCATAAAACTTTATTCAATATTCAACATATTAAATCCAAAACACCTTAGTAGAAGGGAAAATAAATGCTATATACTTTTACAGACTATATATCTTCATATTTCTATATGAATACTCTGTTTCAGCTGATCTTTATATTAAAATTCTAATACAGAAAGAAGAATGAGAACTTGTGGGGAGAACGTACTATATTATAATCATGCTTGTTCTCTTTATATATTGATCATATTATTTAAAATTTTCTTATTATCCTAATCCATAATTGTTTTCACATCTGTACCCCATATCATAGATATCCTTAAGATTGTTTTGACAGCATAGATCTATTAAAATTCTATTTAATTTCTTAATTAAAAATACTGCTTGATAAAATTTATTAAAATGTTTCTTATTTAAAATGCCTATGGTGAGGGAAATGAATAAAATATAGAATAGAATAAAACCTTTATAAATAGATTATTCAAAACTTCATAAGTGATATTAATAGATCCTGTAGGTATATCAATATTATCACAAGTGCGTGAATAAATAGATGTAAACCCTTTTAATAAATAGATTAAAAATCACTAATGAAGCAGATCAAGTCGAAGTCAACGTTAAGACCGTTAGGAGTAAAAGAATCCATTTTAAAATTCATTGGGATTCTAATTTACTTAGGGTGCAAATTTTATGACTGCCCCTCCAATGTTTCTTGTATAGTGCTTTCCCCCAAAATCTCATTTTTGAGGGGTCTTTGCGGTGGTATTTAGCAAAATGTCTAGACACATTATGTTTATCGCTCCCTTTTAATATATTTTGTACGTGTTCTTTTATACGGATTCTTAAAAGTCGTTCCGTTCTGCCTATGTATTGGAGCCCGCAGCTACATTCTAAGGCGTATACTGCTCCCTCTGTGTTACAGCAAATAAAATCTTTAATTTTATGCTTAGTGCCATTGCTTGTAGATGTAAATTCTTGTATTTTTTCTTTCGGATATTTAGTTTTTTGGCAAGCAAAACATCTTTTGCAAGGGTAAAATCCCTTTCCTGTAAAAAACGACAACAGTTTTTTGGGGGGGTCTATAATAGTTTTCACTATTATATTCTTTACTGATGGTGCCTTTCTGTATACGAATTTAGGTATTTCTGGTATGTTATCTTTTAAATGTTTATCGGTTTTCAAAATATGCCAGTACTTTATTATTTTTTCCACCGCTTTGTACTGCATATTATAATTCAACATTATTGGTACGTTGTCTGTGTAAGTGTTGGCTTTTTCTCTCTTTTCTATTAATTCTTTTCCTTGTATATTTTTGACTTCTACGATCTTATCCACAAATTTTTGTTCATATCCTTTGTCTTTGAATCTTTGTCCTAAGATTTGCTTGTTCTTCAAAGTCATTTTCTTTTGTACAGTTTCACTTCAATCTAAGTAGCTGCCCTCTTTGGGTATATTCCAGAGCCAATGTTTATGGTGACAGCTGGTGATAGGGAGGTAGCTATTTCGATCTACTTCCTTAAAATGGGTTTTGGTGTATATTTTACCATTTTCCTGTATGATTGAAAGATCTAAATATGTGATTTCCTCTTCGCTGATGTTCCAAGATAGTTTGATATTCTTATCATTATTGTTTAATTCCTTAAGAAAGTCTTCTAGCGTGTTTTTTGGGCCGTTCCAAAAACTTAGGCCATCATCAATGAATCTATTGTATAATATTAGTTCTGGTGGTGTTTTTATATATGGCTTCCTCCTCCCATTGGGCCATGAATATGTTGGCGATGCTTGGCGCAAATTTTGCACCCATTGCAACACCAATTCTTTGATGATAATAAGTGTTTTTATACCAGAAATAAATTTTTCTTTAAACAAAAACATTTAATCAAAAATTTCCTCTGTTTACAAATCAATTCAGTATACTCTTTCAAGGCCCATTTTGTGGCCTCACATGCTTCATGATGTTGTATTATTGTGTATAATGATGCAACGTCTATTGTAGCCATTTGTACTTTCTCATATCTCGGGATTTCCTCCAGTATCTGTAAAATAGGTTTTGTATCTTTCATGAATGCTTTTGTTTTTGGAATTATTGTCTGTAAGAATGCATCGATATATTGACCCAATCTCATGGTCAGAGAGTCTATGCAGTTCACTATAGGTCTTGGGGGATTTTCCTTGTCTTTGTATATTTTCGGTATTGTATATATAATGGGTGTTCTGCATGCTTCTGGTACTAGAAATTTTGCTTCTTGTTTAATATTTCTTTTTTTAACCCCAAATGTATTAGTTGCTCCAGTTCTTTTTTATGTTTATATATGGGGTTACTCAATAGTTTCATGTAGGTCTCTCCATCATTTAGCATGTTTGTCATTGTTTCTTGATATTTCTCATTTTCTAGGATTCCCCCCCCCCCCTTTGTCTGCCGGTCTTATTACTACATCTCGTCTTTCTGCTAATTACTTTAGGCCTATTTGTATAGCTTTTGATTCATCATATTTTTTTACTTTTATGTTTTTTAGGTCCTCTAAAACCAATTCTTTAAAAACGTTAATGTGCTTGTCATTTGTGGATTAAAAACTGATTTATTTTTTAAAATACTATGCTGAATGTTATCTGTATCTCCCACTTTGTCGTTTATCGGATTGCTTAAAACATATTTTTTAATATTTAATTTTCTGATATATTTTTGGATACCTATGTAAGTTTCAAATTTGTCTAGACATTTTTTCGGTGCATATTTTAAAGCCTTATCAAGAACTTTTAGCTCTTCTTGGGTTTTTTTACCTAAATTAAATATTCCCTCTCCTATCTTTCTCTTTTCCTTTTGTTTTCCCTTCCTTGGCACCCTGTCTTCTTTCTGGGCTTCTTCTTTGGGGTTTTGGATCCTCTTTCTTTCTTGGAGAGTGATCCTTCTTGCCCTTCTCCAAAAAAGGTTTCTTATGATCATTTTCTTTTCCATCTTTTTCTGTTTGATGGTGTCGTTCTTCTCTATTATCTTCTCTATAGTCTTAGAGGTGCGTAGTAGTTCTGTGTTGGAATGGGGCTTCTTTCTCTTCTATGTTACTCATAGGGTTGATCTCTTCTTTCTCTTTGTCCATTGTTTTGATACGATCTGCTATAGTTAGGATTCCAATATGGAGGTCTTCTCCGTGAATTTTGTGGTGTTCTGTGTTCATTTGGTGTTCTTTGCTCCGGTCTTCTTGAGGGATAGTTGTAATTCCATGCATTATGTGGGGATTTGTATCTTGTTGGTGTTCTTTGTCCATGATGTCTAGGTGGGTGATTATACTGATTATTTTCTCTCTGTGGTTCAAAGTTCCTGGATGGGTAGGTGTAGTTATTTTAATATATTTGCCTATTCTGTTCAAAGTCTCGATTGTTTCTTCTATTTTCTTCATATCTATAATTCCTTGGGCTGTTGTAGTACGTTCTCCCTTGTTGTTGCTGGTGAGAGTATTCTTCGTTTCTTTGCGCTCTTCTTGCTTCTCTGTTGTTGTAGGATCTTGTAGTATTATAATTGGGTTCTTTTTTTTCTTTTATCAGGTGTGATTGGATTGTAAATTTCTGCTTGTCCTTTATTTTCATATTTTCCTAGTTCGTTTATGGCTTCTTCCATTCTCACTATTTTCTCTGGTGTCGAATAGGTAGATATGGGGTAGTTCTTTCCGATTTGATTTTGCCATTTAAATACTTGGTCAATTTTGTAATCATTCATGTCTCTCATATATTTCTTCGTTTTTCTTTGTTGCGTTTCTTTATCTTTAATTTTGAGATCTTTATTTACTTGAGCTGTTATCTGATGAATTCTTGTGTCTCTTTAAACGGCTCCAATAATATTTTTAGTTCGGTTATTAATGATTCAATATGCCTCAATTTTTTTTGTTTTCTTTTTAATAAGAAATTTATCAACTCCAATCCTTTATCATTGAAAAAATTATACCATTCATCTATGGCTTCTTTGTTACTTCCCATCTCAACCTCCTGGGTACAATTTTATCTTTAATATATTTATCGATATGCGTTAATGTCCCACCAAAGACTAATCTTTTTCTCTAGATTGTGTCTTAATTTTCTTATTAGACTTTTCATGTCATTTTCTTTACGATGATTGTCTATATTAAAGATATCTTCTATATTCATAATTTTACCTTCCACAAAATCAAAGACCTCCATGATTGCTGCAGGAATCGTTATCTAGTTTTTAACTATAAAGGAGGTGTATATATGTATATATGGTTCCTGCGTTATCCTGGAAATTATTCTCTCCTTAATGCTGCACCACAATTACTGATACTACAAAACAGTATAACAATTGGTTAAATGGGGGTGATGGTGCGCTTCAAGGGTGAAATAAATTAAGTAGGAGGGTTTGTAGATGTTGGTGTCACAATTATTGCTTTAGGCTTGATTTAACTCTATTAGGCGATTAAGTGAATTTCATATTCTTAAAATATAGTTGTGCTCCAATACATAAATGTCATTAAAAATCTTTTAAAAAACGTGATGAAATTTATATCTAAAGTGCTCCGTGCTTCCAGTGCTATATCTCCTTAAAATAAACAAAAATTCAACAAAATGCTGACAAGTATGTGATTATTAAAATCCGCATAAATAAATATCCAAAAAAATGTCCAATAAACAAAGGTGTATCTTCAATTCAAATAAAAACGATTCAAAAGGTGCATTTGTGAAAGTAAAATGGTGTGACTTATTTCCTCCACTTGGTGACACTTCTAGGTGCTCTAAATTCTCACCTCAAATAAAGGGATAAAACGCCTGTGTTTATATGCCTTTTCTCTAGCGTGGTATCTTATGGCTCCTGGGACCTTCCTAGGGGATCCTGTGTGTGTTCCCGATCGCTGGTTTATCTCTGGGGCTCCTTACATAGGACTCCTTGTAATGCGGGCTCTTTGTTTGATACCTCCACCTCAGGGGCTCATTAAATAGAAAGGGCCATCATGGTGCAGTATTACAAATACTTTTTATTCAAAATAAAGTAGTGCACTTACAATTTTCTTGCTTGTTCTGGAGATTTGGGATCAAATCTTCACATTCATGAGAGACATTGTTGATAAATATCACTCTCCCATTTAAGCTGTCCAAACCATATTCTGTGTCCATTAAGTCCATCATTTCCTTGGCCACCCTGTGCCACTAATACACACAGGGTGACTTACACATAAGAGGAGCCTAGGGACCTGAGACAGGGATTTCCCAACTTCTCTAAGGTAAGCTGGGTTCCACAGCCCCAACCAAAGCGACTCCCGTCACAGACAGAGTGGAGCCCAGGGTGGAGCGGAGCATGGCGGTCACTCTCCTGGGGGGGAAGGGCAGAGTGGATCCCAGAGTGGAGCGGAGCGTGGCGGTCACTCTCCTGGAGGAAGGGGAGAGTCGAGTGGAGCGGAGCGCGGTGGTCACTCTCCTGGGGAAGGGCAGAGTGGAGCTGTAGCAACTCACACGATTTTTTATGGACCTCAGCTGCGGAAGTCAACCACTCAGTAATGAAGCAATGTCCGCCAAAAACAGGTTCGGTGATATGGGCTACAGTTACATCACTGTGCGACTATAGGCAGCTATAACAAAATGGAATTCAGACAGGGTACTTACTGTTTGATAAGTTAATTAGAAATAACAGCTGATGTAGTACCACTCTTTTGCCACTAGATGGTGCAACGACTTAGCTATTGCTGCGAGAGTCTGGACGGACGACAGTCTGTGGGGAGAGAGAGAAATTAAGTATTGCTTGTAGGAGGCTGTTCCCCAGCATCTGCTATGTTGCGGAGACGTCAGAGAAATGAATCTCGCGCCTTAAATTGCAGATGGGCGGAGCCACACGTCACGCCGACGGAACTACGTATGGAGCGAGGAGCAGCAAGTCTAGCAGGTCTGTTACAGGAGCCCAGAGTGAAGTGGAGCGGAGGTCATTCTCCGGTGCAGGGCAGAGAGGAGCGAGTGCAGCGGTCAATCTACTGTGCAGGGGAGAGTGGAGCGGAGCGTGGCGGTCAGTCTCCGGTGAGGGGCAGAGTGAAGGTGAGCGCGGTGGTCACTCTCTGGTGAGGGGGTGTAACGTAACTATATTTGTGGGCTTCCGCCAGTATACGGCTTCCTCCAGTCTAGAACATAGATAGATATTCGAGCTACCCTCCATACAAAACTAGCCTGAACTTAGCTTGTATATGTCTGAAAACATCAACTTCTTTATTGAACAAGAAACAGACTTATACACTTGAGAAGTATGTCAGTCACTACATGAACAATGACCCGAATAGTTACCCAAAACATCACACAGTGGTTAGATAACGAGGTACAGCTGACTCATGGCTAATCCCATCTAGACAAGGTTATCATTCACATGCTAATTAACTCAGCGCACTCACCAATTTACCCCCGGAAGATTTTGCTGCTTAATGACCAGGCCACTTTTTTCAACTTGGCACTGCGTGAATAACTGGCAATTGCGCGGTCATGCAATGCTGTACTGAAATGAAATTTATGTATTTTTTTCCCACAAACAGAGCTTTTTTTGGTGGCATTCATCAGGAGAGTGACTGCTCCACTCGGTTCCACTCTGAAACCTGTCCCGCGGGGGGACTGGCGCGATGACCCCCCTTGGGCGAGAAGATCTTCAACCGCCCATGTAGATCCCGGAAAAAAACGGGAGTCAGGTGGAGATTTGATGGAAAGAATATGTCTGCGGGGCGAGATCGGAACTCGATCTTGTACCCTGAATGAATACGTTTGTGAACCAACCTGTCCTGAATGTCAGACAAATAGGGCTCGGGAAAATGCAGACGTCCCACCCACCCCTGATATGGGTGAGGGCATCCCTTCAGGAAGGGGTGGACTGGGTTGCCTGCCCAGCTTGACCCGTTTTGGGCTTACTCGCCAAAAATTTCTTGTGACCACCAGAGGCCATCAAGGACTTACCCTTTACCTGTGGCCCTAAGGCACGAAAGGACCCACGGTTAGTCTTAGAGGGACCTCGCTTAGCGTGGGGACCCTTCAAGACTTGCGGCAAAGAGTACTCTTACCCCCAGTAAGCCCCTTGATCAGCTCATCCAGAGTCACCAAAAAGACAATATCAGACACTAACTTCTTAGAAGCGTGGTCGGCCGACCAGCTTTTCAGCCAGAAAATGCGGCGGATTGCAATCCCGACGGCAGAGACATGCGACCAAAGGAGCCTGGTCCAAAACCGCGTCATACAGGTACATCACAGCCTGTGCCATTTGATCCAACATGTCCAGCACAGCAGCAGAAGCTGACTCTGCTACCAGAGTGCGCCTAAGCACCTTGGCCAATTCTGCGATAGTCTGAAACCATCACTGAGGCAAACACCGGTTTCAGCAGGGAACCCGCCACCATATACAGGTGGGGGGAAAGCGTTTCCACCCGTCTATCCGCCGGGTCATTAAACACCGGGGAATCTTCCACGGGCATCAGGGTGGATTTATTCAGTCTGGAAACAGTGTGGTCCACTTTAGGAACCACAGTCCAGCGAGTATCAACCGAATGCGCAAAGGAATACCGGTACTTAAATCTCTTAATGCGACGCCATTCGTCATTTACTGTTTCCTGAAACTCCTTGGGACAAGGAAAAACCTGACCTAACTTCAGGGTCTGGCGGGTCCCGAAGGAAACCCGCTTACCTGCCATGGAGGGCTCATCACCACCATTTAAAGTCTCCTTAATGGAGCTAATAAGTGCGTCTACCGCAGCGCGGTCACGTGTTATCCCAGAGGAGGATTCCTCCTCCTCCACATCCGACAGAGGACGGGGCTAGAGGCATCATCCCGGTATAATCACACAAAGCCATTCGACGTAGGTCTACGTCGTCTCTGGTGGTAAAGTGGTTTAGAAAGCTGATATAAAAAGAGGAAGTGACCGCATGCCCCTAGAGGCAAAAGCCAGCCCTGAGCCACAAAAAAAATGGTGCCTGATAAGAGTCAATGGAGGAAAAGCACTTAGAAAATGCCGCTGCCCAGACAGGACCTCTGCCCACACTAAAGATGGCGCCCGATCGGCGCTGGCAATGGTGATGGAAAATGGGCGCTGCCCTCACTCTGAGGCCAAACAGCCAGCCCTTCCCAAACATGGCCGCCGGGCGAACAGCGCCAAACGCAAAAAAATGCCTGCACTGGCCCCCACCAGGATCTGCACAGAGAACCCCCGGGGAGAAGGAAGCCCCCACACCCCCCCCATATGGCAGTCTGCACCGCAGGGGCAGGGAAGGCAAGATATAGGGGGCCATCCAACGATCATGAGAGGGATATTACAGCAAACATTACATATACCACCATCCCCAGACTGGGCTCACTCAATACCCCCTCAAAACCTGTTCCCAGGGACAGAGGGGTAGTAGTACTCACCATACCGCGAACATGGGCACCACTCAGACACGGGAGACCTGCCACCCTGGGTGGGGGTGCCATCAGCTAGGAAGGATATTAGCAGCCCCAGGGCGTTCCCACGTTGAAACACCCCAGGGAAGATAGGAAAACTTTGCGGCTCGTCCCTCTTCCAGAGGCACTGTCGTTGCGAGGCCTGGGCGTAATAAAAGCCTGCAAAGCTCCATGGCAGACTGGGACTCTATAAGATTCTAAATTAACCAGTACGAGGCCCAGTTCTGCTGACGCTCGTAGTCCTCCAAATTCTGACTAACTAGCATAGGTAAGAAAAATAAAAAGCTATTCTTAAAAGCAAAAACATTTTTCAGAAATAAAACAAGAAAAAAAAAACAAACAGACACTAGGTCCCAGCAGGGAAAACCTAGCCTACTCCTGACGCTAGACAGCAAAGAACTGGATTACAGTGGTACTGGCTGGAGGATATAGGCCAGAGGGACGGCCCCCTGTGGGCGTGTCTATATGTTAATGTTTGTATTAACAAAATTACTGCCTAGCTTGCTCCTGCGGAGAAGGCCAATACCCAATTGTGAAGACTGTATGAATGGGTGGCGACTGTCAGAGGACGTAGGAGAAAATGCATTTTCCTTGCTTTTCTTCATTTTCCAAAACAAATGAGAGCTGCAAACTACTCACCATGCATCTTAGCAAATACCCAGGGGTATCTACTTTTCAAAAAGGGGTCATCTGGGGGGTTTTGTACTATCTTGGCCAGTGGCGGCTGGTGCTCAAAATTTTTGGGGGGGCGCAAACAAAAATGTTCGGCAAAAAACGCAGTAAAAAAATTGCGTGACTTTGACCATCTTGGGAACCATCTTATACCAGGCCGCTGTGTGCCATTTACTATTAAAAAATATATAGTGCCAGGCCAGCAGCCTGCTTAGCAGTGAGTGTACACAATATAAGACAGTGCAGGCCAGGCCAGGTCAATTACATTGTACACTGGTAAGTGCTATGCTAAGTTAAAATATAAATAAATATATTCCATGGACTCAATATGCCTCTCAGCAAATAGCTTTGCGTGTCTACTTTCCAAAAAGGGGTCATTTGGGGGGGGTGTTTGAACTGTCCTGGCATTTTATGCTCAATCTTAGCCACACATCACCCACTCTTCTAATCACTTGAAGACCAAGCCTTTTCTGTGACTTGTTTACATGAAAAAAATATATAATTTTTTTTTTACTAGAAAATTACTTTGAACCCCCAAACATTTTTTTAAAGGCCCTACAGAACAAAAACGGTGGATGTTGCAATTTTTTTCGTCACACGGCATTTACGCACAGATTTTGCAATCGCAATTTTTGCGGAAAAAAAACTTTAAATTTAATGCACAAATACACTATACAATTCCTAATTGGTTGGTAAAATTTTAAAGATGATCTTATGCAGAGTACATAGATACCAAACATGACATGCTTTAAAATTGCGCACGCCCGTGCAGCAGCAACAAACTACGTACATTTTTAAAAGGCTTTAAAAGTCTTTACAGGTTACCACTTTGGACTTAGAGGAGGTCTACTGCAAGAATTACTGCCCTCGACCTGGCGTTCGCGGCGATACCTCCCTGGAGCCATGAATACGCCCGACGTAGGTCTAAATCGCTGGACATAGAGCCGCAGTAGCAGCACAGTGAGTGGTCTTAAAGTGGTTAAACAAGCTGGGATGACAAGACTTCCTGGCAAAAAAGCTAAAACAAAATACAAAATTACACATTAAGTATAAAAACAGAACACCTTATTATACAGACCATGGCAAGAGACCCCAGTATCAGTCTGTCTGTCTCCTACATTAAAGAACATGGAGTCTCCACAGCCGGAAGTGGGAGGAGCAAGCAGCAGCGAGCAGCCGGAGGAGTGTGTGTAGAGGAGAGCGTGGAGGAGAGCCGGGTGACACGTGCGGGGGAGCCGCACTAGGTCACCAGAAGCCGGCGCGAGTGCAGGGGACAGAGAGACCGAAACAGAGAGCGGGACCGGGACGTGAAGGACCGGGACTGGAAGCCGCGGCGGTAGACGGCGGAGCGGCGGTAAACGGACACCACACAGTATTGAGGAAGGAGGTTCACGGAAGCAGGGGAGGAGGAGCAGCGGCGACTGGTGAGTATCTCCCTGCAGCTGTGTGACGTGCTTTGGGACCTGTGACTGACTGACCATCCTGTGACTGACTGACCATAGGGATCTGTGACTGACTAACCATAGGGATCTGTGACTGACTGACCTTGCTTGCGACCGTCAACGACTGACTGACTTTTCTGCGACTGACAAGACTTTTCTGCGACTGACAAGACTGTTCTGCGACTGACAAGACTGTTCTGCGACTGACAAGACTGTTCTGCGACTGACAAGACTGTTCTGCGACTGACAAGACTGTTCTGCGACCGACAAGACTGTTCTGCGACCGACAAGACTGTTCTGCGACCGACAAGACTGTTCTGCGACCGACAAGACTGTTCTGCGACCGACAAGACTGTTCTGCGACCGACAAGACTGTTCTGCGACCGACAAGACTGTTCTGCGACCGACAAGACTGTTCTGCGACCGACAAGACTGTTCTGCGACCGACAAGACTGTTCTGCGACCGACAAGACTGTTCTGCGACCGACAAGACTGTTCTGCGACCGACAAGACTGTTCTGCGACCGACAAGACTGTTCTGCGACCGACAAGACTGTTCTGCGACCGACAAGACTGTTCTGCGACCGACAAGACTGTTCTGCGACCGACAAGACTGTTCTGCGACCGACAAGACTGTTCTGCGACCGACAAGACTGTTCTGCGACCGACAAGACTGTTCTGCGACCGACAAGACTGTTCTGCGACCGACGGCGCTCTTGACTGATCGACCGTGAGTATTTTAGAGACTGGTGAGTATCTTAGCGACTAGTGAGCATTTTTCGACTGGTTAGCATCTTGCGAGGGTTAGCATCTTGCGACTGGTGAGTATATTTGCAACTGGTGTGTATCGGGTGAGTATCTTTGCGACTGGTGAGTATCTTGCGTCTGTTGGATCTTTGCGACTGGTGAGTATCGTTTCGGTTAGTGAGTATCGTTGCGACTGGTGAGTATCATTGCGACTGGTGAGTATCTTTGCGTCTGTTGGATCTTTGCGACTGGTGAGTATCTTTGCGTCTGTTGGATCTTTGCGACTGGTGAGTATCTTGCGTCTGTTGGATCTTTGCGACTGGTGAGTATCTTAGCGACTGGTTAGTATATTAGCGACTGGTGAGTACCCCAGGTTTAGTACCAGGGAAGTTAGAGGTAGTGTAGGTTAGGAAGAGCAGTTCGTTAATATATCCCCATAGAGTAGTGGGTAATAATGTCCGACAGGATTGCGGATGCCACTCAGTGCACTTCTTGCTGCATGTATGCGTTCCTTGATGAACCATTCGAGGGCGAATACTGCTGTGCAAGATGTGAGCAACTTGTTGCTCTGGTAGACCAGATCCTGGACCTACAGAACACAGTGGCAACACTGCGTGGCATCAACAACCTGGAAAGGAGCTTGGACATTACCTATCAGGCGCTGGTAGGGGCCAGCATAGAGGAGGGAGGAACAGAGGAGACGCAAGCAGCAGAGGTACGCAGCTGGGTGACTGTTAGGAAGGGTAGAGGGAGGAGAGCCAGGGAGGCCAATCCTGAGTTGGTACACCCTAACAAATCTGTCGAGTTGCAGGTTGAGGGGGATATCAGCTCAGGGGTGGCAGAGCTGGAGCATGCACCCTCCCCCAGCTGCCAGGGGAGGGACGGCTCCAGGAAGAAGGGAGGCCGTAACTCAGGAAAGGTTAGAAAGGTTGTGGTAGTTGGGGACTCAATTATCAAGAGGACAGAGAGGGCAATCTGTAAAAAAGATCTCGTGAACCGAACAGTTTGTTGTTTACCGGGCGCCCGAGTTCGGCACATCGCAGATCTGGCAGACAGATTGTTGTGCGGGGCTGGGGATGACCCAGCGGTCATGGTGCACGTGGGCACTAATGAAAAAGTTTAAGGTAGGTGGAGGATCCTTAAGAACGATTTCAGGGACTTAGGTAATAGATTGAGGAAAAGGACCTCCAAGGTGGTTTTCTCTGAAATACTGCCTGTACCTCGAGCCACACAAGAGAGGCAGAAGGAGATTAGGGAACTTAACAAGTGGCTGAGGAATTGGTGTAGGAAGGAGGGGTTTGGGTTCCTGGAGAACTGGGCTGACTTCTCAGTCGGCTACCGGCTCTTTAGTAAGGATGGGCTGCACCTTAATGGGGACGGTACAGCTCTTTTGGGGAGAAAGATGGCCACCAAGTTGGAGGGGCTTTTAAACTAGGAGACGGGGGGGAGGGCTCAGAAGTAGAGTCAGTCAGGAGGGAGCAGAGGACTGAAGGCAGCTGTAGTGTCAGCGACAGTAGGTCCACAATGTCAATTGGCAGGTCTGTGCGGGAGAACCTCAGACCAAACAGGAATAAACATAACCGCCAATTGCGCTTAACTTCCTTAAAACTAAGAGGGGTATATGCTAATGCCAGGAGCCTAGCTAATAAAATGGATGAGTTGGAAATGTTAGTACATGAGGAGGACATAGACCTTGTGGGAATAACAGAGACTTGGTTCGACCCCTCACATGACTGGCTGGCCAATATCCAAGGGTATTCGGTGTACCGGAAGGACAGGGTAGGAAAAAGAGGGGGAGGGGTATGTCTCTATGTCAAGAACAATATAAAGGTGACAGAAAGGAGTGACATTACGGATGGGATGAGCATGGATTTAGAATCTGTGTGGGTTGAACTCCATAGGGAAGGAGAAAAGGGGAAAGTAATTGTGGGGGTTTGCTATAGGCCACCTAACCAAGGGGAGGAGGTAGAGCTGGAATTTTTAGCACTAATGGGTAAAGTGGCAAAATTGGGATCAGTCATCGTATTGGGGGACTTCAATTACCCCGACATTGACTGGGAAGAGGGGACTGCACACTCACAGAAGGCCCGCCTATTCACGGAAACCTTACTGGATAATTACATGTCACAGTTGGTGGATTCCCCTACCAGAGAAAATGCAGTCCTGGATCTATTGCTCACTAATGACCCAGACATAATCTCGGAGGTAGGAGTCCAGGACAACCTGGGCTCTAGCGATCACAGGATGATCACATTTAGTGTAAATAACAATATAACAAGACAAGTGGGGAACATAAGAACCCTAAACTTCAGAAGGGCAAACTTTCCAAAATTGTACTCAATGATGGAAAGGGTAAACTGGGACCAAACCCTGGGATCCCTGACCACAGAGGAAAAATGGGAATGCTTTAGGAACATATTAGGCAAAGGCATCTTGCAGTGCATTCCTATGGGAAATAAATTTAGAAGAGACAAAGCCAAACCTGGCTGGCTAAACTGTAGTCAAAAAACTTATTAGGGGGAAAAAATTGGCCTTCAAGAAGTATAAATCAGAGGGCACAGTATCGGCTTTCGAGCAATACAAGGAGGCAAATAAGAAAAGTAAACAAGAAATCAAGATGGCTAAAATCAACTTTGAGAGACAAATAGCAGAGGATAGTAAAAAAAACCCAAAGAAATTCTTTAAATATATCAACAGCAAAAAAACTAAGGCAGAGCATATTGCACACATAATTAACAATGATGGGAGGATGGTTACAGAGGACACTGAAAAAGCAACCGTGCTAAATGCTTTTTTCTCGTCAGTCTTTACACAGGAAAAGGAGGGGTACACTGACCATGACTGTATGGTTAGTAGTAATAAACAGGACTTGCCACCATGGCTAACAGAGGGGGAAATCAGGGAAAGGCTGGATAAACTTAACACAAACAAATCACCAGGACCGGATGGCATACATCCGAGAGTACTCAAGGAACTCAGTAAAGTTATATTGAGACCACTGTTCCTGATCTTTGCTGACAGTATTAGGACAGGAGATGTACCAGGGGATTGGAAGAAAGCTAGCGTGATTCCAATATTCAAAAAGGGCCAGAGGCATATCCCGGGAAATTATAGGCCTGTCAGTTTGACATCAGTAGTATGTAAACTTCTGGAGGGGATGATAAGGGACTATATCGTAGAGTTTGCTAAGGACAACAACATCATCAGCAGTAATCAGCACGGGTTTACAAATGGGCGTTCTTGTCAAACCAATCTCCTAACATTCTACGAGGAGGTGAGCTGTGAGCTAGATAGGGGGAGACCAGTGGATGTGGTGTACTTGGATTTCGCTAAGGCGTTTGATACAGTTCCCCACAAGCGCTTAATTTATAAAATAAGGTCTGCAGGTATCGATAGCAGGGTTTGCTCTTGGATACGGAACTGGCTAAAAAGGCGTGTCCAAAGGGTAGTAATAAACAGCGCATACTCAGACTGGTCTGAGGTGGTAAGCGGGGTCCCCCAAGGCTCAGTCTTGGGACCAACCTTGTTCAATTTATTCATAAACAACATTGAGGTCGGGATCAGTAGTTCGATATCAGTTTTTGCAGATGACACAAAATTGGGCAGGGCAATAACTTCACAACATGAAGCAGATATCCTACAGAATGACCTGGACAAAATAACAGAGTGGGCAACGACATGGCAAATGAGGTTTAACGTGGAGAAGTGTAAGGTTTTGCACTTGGGGATTAAAAAACATAAAAACACAATACACGTTAGGAGGGGAGCCCTTGGGGGAATCAAAAATGGAGAAGGATCTGGGAGTCTTGGTTGATGATAGATTAGGAAACCGCATGCAATGTCAAGCGGCAGCTTCCAAAGCCAACAGAATATTAGCATGCATAAAGAAAGGGATGCATTCCAGAGATAAGACTATAATCCTTCCACTTTATAAAACTCTGGTCCGACCGCATCTGGAGTATTCCGTCCAGTTCTGGTCGCCAGTCCTCAGGAGGGATGTGTTGGAGCTGGAGAGAGTCCAGAGAAGGGCAACTAAACTAATTAGGGGATTGGAGGACCTTGACTATGAAGAGCGTCTACAATCGCTCGATTTATTCTCCCTGGAGAAGAGACGTCTGAGGGGGGACATGATAGCAATTTATAAATATCTTAATGGGGATCCCAGCTTAGAAAAAAAGCTGTTCATTCGAAGGGATTGCATGAGGACTCGAGGGCATACAATGCGATTAGAGGAGAAGCGTTTTAACCTCAGGCAACGCGGGGGGGTTCTTTACTGTTAGGGCAACAAGATTGTGGAATTCTCTACCACAAGAGGTGGTTTCTGCGGGTAGTATGGTGGCTTTCAAAAGACTCTTAGACTTACATCTCAAGGATCAGAACATTCAGGGGTATGGGAGATGATTACAGCCACACATACCTACACAGGTTGAACTAGATGGACTATTGTCTTTATTCAACCTCACCTACTATGTAACTATGTAACTATGAATACACATTATTTAGGAGTCACAGACTTCATGGCAACAGTCTACAACAGTCTAGGTCTCACAGTGTAAAGTGGGATCAAGTCCTCACAGTTCATGAGAGAAATTGTTGAATATTATCACACTCCCATTTAAGCAATCCAAAGCATATTCTGTGTCCACTAAGTCCATAATTTCCTTGGCCACTCTGTGCCCCTAATAGACACAGGGTGACTTACACATAAGAGGAGCCTAGGGACCTGAGACAGGGATTTCCCAACCTCCCTAAGCTAAGCTGGGTTCCACAGCCCCCCCCCCCCCAAAGTGACTCCCGTGTCACAGGCAGAGTGGAGCGGAGCCCGGTGGTCACTCTCCGGTGCAGGGCAGGGTGGAGCGGAGCGCGGTGGTCACTCTCCGGTAAAGGACAGAGTGGAGCAGAGCTCGACGGTCAGTATCTGATGCAGGGCAGAGTGGAGCGGAGCGAGACAGTCACTCTCCGGTGAAGGGCAGAGTGAAGCGGAGTGGAGCATGGTGGTCAGTCTCCGATTCACGGCAGAGTGGTGCGGAGCGGTCAGTCTCTGGTGCAGGGCAGACTGAAGTGGAGCACGATTTGTCACTCTGATGCAGGGCAGACTGGAGCTGAGCGCGGGGGTCACTCTCCGATGCAGGGCAGACTGGAGCGGAGCGCAGCAGTCACTCTTTGTGTCCAGTGCATGGCAGAGTGGAGCGCAGTGCGGCGGTCACTCGCCGATACAGGGCAGAGTTGAGCGGTGCGTTGCAATGACTCTCCGACAAAGGACAGAGTGGAGCGGAGCGCGGCGGTCAGTCTCCGGTACAGAGCAGAGAGGAGCGGAGCGCGGCAGTCAGTCTCCGGTACAGAGCAGAGAGGAGCAAGCGCGTTGGTCAATCTCCGGTGCAGGGAAAAGTGGAGCGCAAGGCGGCGGTCACTCTCCGATTCAGGGCAGAGTGGAGCGGCGCGATGCAATTACTCTCCGGTGCAGGGCAGAGTGGAGCGGAGCGCGGCGGTCACTCTCCGGTAAAGGGCAGAGTGGAGCGGAGCGCGGCGGTCACTCTCCGGAGAAGGACAGAGTCGAGCAGAGCTCGACGGTCAGTATCTGATGCAGAGCAGAGAGGAGCGGGGTGGTCAGTCTCCAGTGCAGGGAAGAGTGGAGCGGAGCATGGTAGTCAGTCTCTGATTCAGGGCAGAGTGGAGCGTAAGCGGTCAGTCTCCGGTGAAGGGCAGAGTGCAGCGGAGCCCGGTGGTCACTCTCCGGTGCAGGGCAGGGTGGAGCGGAGCACGGTGGTCACTCTCCGGTAAAGGACAGAGTGGAGCAGAGCTCGACGGTCAGTATCTGATGCAGGGCAGAGTGGAGCGGAGCGAGACAGTCACTCTCCGGTGAAGGGCAGAGTGAAGCGGAGTGGAGCATGGTGGTCAGTCTCCGATTCACGGCAGAGTGGTGCGGAGCGGTCAGTCTCTGGTGCAGGGCAGACTGAAGTGGAGCACGATTTGTCACTCTGATGCAGGGCAGACTGGAGCTGAGCGCGGGGGTCACTCTCCGATGCAGGGCAGACTGGAGCGGAGCGCAGCAGTCACTCTTTGTGTCCAGTGCATGGCAGAGTGGAGCGCAGTGCGGCGGTCACTCGCCGATACAGGGCAGAGTTGAGCGGTGCGTTGCAATGACTCTCCGACAAAGGACAGAGTGGAGCGGAGCGCGGTGGTCAGTCTCCGGTACAGAGCAGAGTGGAGCGGAGCGCGGCAGTCAGTCTCCGGTACAGAGCAGAGAGGAGCAAGCGCGTTGGTCAATCTCCGGTGCAGGGAAAAGTGGAGCGCAAGGCGGCGGTCACTCTCCGATTCAGGGCAGAGTGGAGCGGCGCGATGCAATTACTCTCCGGTGCAGGGCAGAGTGGAGCGGAGCGCGGCGGTCACTCTCCGGTAAAGGGCAGAGTGGAGCGGAGCGCGGCGGTCACTCTCCGGAGAAGGACAGAGTCGAGCAGAGCTCGACGGTCAGTATCTGATGCAGAGCAGAGAGGAGCGGGGTGGTCAGTCTCCAGTGCAGGGAAGAGTGGAGCGGAGCATGGTGGTCAGTCTCTGATTCAGGGTAGAGTGGAGCGTAAGCGGTCAGTCTCCGGTGAAGGGCAGAGTGCAGCGGAGCAGAGCGGTGAGTCGCTGGAGCAGGGCAGAGTGCAGCGGAGCAGAGCGGTCAGTCGCCAGTGCAGGGCAGAGTGCAGCAGAGTGGTCTGTGACGGGAGTCACTTTGGTTGGGGGGGCCTGTGGAACCCAGCTTACCTTAGAGGTTGGGAAATCCCTTTCTCTGCCCCCTAGGCTTCTCTTAGGTGTAAGTCACCCTGTGTCTATTAGGGGCACAGGGTGGCAAAGGAAAATGTGGACTTAATGGACACAGAATACGGTTTGGCTTACTCAAATGGTACAGTAATAATTAACAATATATCTCAAAGAATATGACGACTCTGGGACTCTAGGCCTAGCTGCCTATCGCCAATAAGGCTTCACAGAGTCAGACGCCTAGCAAATGCTAAAATCATCAGCTCAAATCACCTGTCTTCCACACCTCATAATTATACTGATCTACTCTGTGTTTAGACTTTAATAAATGTGTAATTTTGTATTTTGTTTTAGCATTGTTGCCGGTAGTCTGGTTTAAGTGCGCCGAGTTGATTAGCATGTGAATGATAACATTGTCTAGATGGGATTAGCCATTAGTCAGCTGTACCTCGTTATCTAACCATTGTGTGATGTTTTGGGTAAATATTTGGGACATCGTTTATGTAGTGACTGACGTACTTCCAAGTGTATAAAAGTCTGTTTCTTGTTCAATAAAGAGTTCGTTGTTTTTCAGACACATACAAGCTAAGTTTAGGCTTGTTTTTTCTATGTAGGGCAGCTGGAACATATACAGTCAGTTTCATAAATATTGGGACATCGACACAATTCGAATCTTTTTGGCTCTATACACCCCCACAATGGATTTAAAAATGAAACAAGGTGTTCTTTAACTGCAGACTTTCATCTTTAATTTGAAGGTAAATCCAAGGTACAGCCAAGGTTTACATCCAAATCAGGTGAACAGTGTAGGAATTACAACAGTTTGTATATGGGCCTCCCACTTTTTAAAGGGACCAAAAGTAATGGGACAGATTAACAATCATAAATCAAACTTTCACTTTTTAAATACTTGGTTGTAAATCCTTTGCAGTCAATTGCAGCCTGAAGTCTGGAGCGCATAGACATCACCAGACGCTGGGATTCATCCCTGGTGATGCTCTGCCAGGCCTCTACTGCAACTCTCTTTAGTTACTGCTTGTTCTTGGGACATTTTCCCTTCAGTTTTGTCTTCAGTAAGTGAAATGCATGCTCAATCGGATTCAGGTCAGGTGATTGATTTGGCCATTGCATAACATTCCACTTCTTTCCCTTAAAAAACGTTTTGGTTGCTTACGCAGTATGCTTCGGGTCATTGTCCCATCTGCACTGTGAAGCGCCGTCCAATGAGTTCTGAAGCATTTGGCTGAATAGGAGCAGATAATATTGCCCGAAACACTTCAGAATGTATCCTGCTGATTTTGTCAGCAGTCACATCATCAATAAATACAAGAGAACCAGTTCCATTGGCAGCCATACATGCCCACGCTTTGACACTACCACCACCTTGCTTCAATAATGAGGTGACATTCTTTGGATCACGAGCAGTTCCTTTCCTTCTCCATACTATTCTCTTCCCATCACTCTGGTACAAGTTGATCGTGGTCTCATGTGTCCATAGGATGTTGTTCCAGAACTGTGAAGGCTTTCTTTGGCAAACTCTAATCTGGCCTTCCTGTTTTTGAGGCTCACCAATGGTTTACATGTTGTGGTGAACCCTCTGTATTCACTCTGGTGAAGTCTTCGCTTGATTGTTTACTTTGACACGCATACACCTACCTCCTGGAGAATGTTCTTGATCTAGCCAACTGTTCTGAAGGGTGTTTTCTTCACCAGGGAAAGAATTCTTCGGTCATCCACCACAGTTGTTTTCCGTGGTCTTCCAGGTCTTTTGGTGTTGCTGAGCTCACTGGTGCATTCTTTCTTTTTATTGATGTTCCAAACAGTTGAGTTGGCCACACCTAATGTTTTTGCTATCTCTCTGATGGGTTTGTTTTGTTTGTTTAGCCTAATGATGGCTTGCTTCACTTATAGTGACAGCTCTTTGGATCTCATATTGAGAGTTGACAGCTACAGATTCCAAATGCAAATAGCACACTTGAAATTAACTCTGGACCCTTTATCTGCTCCTTGTAAATTGGATAATGAGGGAATAACACACACCTGGACATGGAACAACTGAGCAGCCAATTGTCCCATTACTTTTGGTCCCTTAAAAAGTGGGAGGCTTATATACAAACTGTTGTAATTCTTACACCTTTCACCTACTTTGGATGTAAATACCCTCAAATTAAAGCTGAAAGTCTGCAGTTAAAGCAGATCTTGTTTGTTTCATTTCAAATCCATTGTGGTGGTGTATAGGGCCAAAAATATTAGAATTGTGTCGATGTCCCAATATTTATGGACCTGACTGTATGTTCAAGACTGTAGGAAGCCATATAATTACTGAAGCCCACAAACACAGTGTGGGTTGAAGTATCGTTACAGTGTCAGTCTCCGGTGCAGGGCAGAGTGCAGCAGAGCGGTCAGTCTCCGGTGCAGGGCAGAGTGCAGCGGAGCGGTCAGTCTCCGGTGCAGGGCAGAGTGCAGCGGAGCGGTCAGTCTCCGATGCAGGGCAGAGTGCAGCGGAGCGGTCAGTCTCCGATGCAGGGCAGAGTGCAGCGGAGCGGTCAGTCTCCGATGCAGGGCAGAGTGCAGCGGAGCGGTCAGTCTCCGATGCAGGGCAGAGTGCAGCGGAGCGGTCAGTCTCCGATGCAGGGCAGAGTGCAGCGGAGCGGTCAGTCTCCGATGCAGGGCAGAGTGCAGCGGAGCGGTCAGTCTCCGATGCAGGGCAGAGTGCAGCGGAGCGGTCAGTCTCCGATGCAGGGCAGAGTGCAGCGGAGCGGTCAGTCTCCGATGCAGGGCAGAGTGCAGCGGAGCGGTCAGTCTCCGATGCAGGGCAGAGTGCAGCGGAGCGGTCAGTCTCCGATGCAGGGCAGAGTGCAGCGGAGCGGTCAGTCTCCGATGCAGGGCAGAGTGCAGCGGAGCGGTCAGTCTCCGATGCAGGGCAGAGTGCAGCGGAGCGGTCAGTCTCCGATGCAGGGCAGAGTGCAGCGGAGCGGTCAGTCTCCGATGCAGGGCAGAGTGCAGCGGAGCGGTCAGTCTCCGATGCAGGGCAGAGTGCAGCGGAGCGGTCAGTCTCCGGTGCAGGGCAGAGTGGAGAGGAGCGCGACGGTCACTCTCCGACATGGGGCAGTGTAACGGAACTTGAACCCACACTGTATTTGTGGGCTTCCGTCAGTATACAGCTTCCTCCAGTCTAGAACATAGATATTCCAGCTGCCCTCCATACAAAACTAGCCTGAACTTAGCTTGTATGTGTCTGAAAACATCAAGTCCTTTATTGAACAAGAAACAGACTTTTATACACTTGGGAAGAATGTCAGTCACTACATGAACAATGACCCGAATATTTACCCAAAACATCACACAATGGTTAAAGAGGTACAGCTGACTCCTGGCTAATCCCATCTAGACAAGGTTATCATTCACATGCTAATTAACTCAGCGCACTTAAAGAAGCTGGCATGACAAGACTGCCCGGCAACAATGCTAAAACAAAATTACACATTATCCTAAGTATAAAAACAGAACACCTTATTATACAGACAATGGCAAGAGACCCCAGTATCAGTCTGTCTGTCTCCTACATTGAAGTACATGGAATACACTATATTTAGGAGTCACAGACTTCATGGCAACGGTCTAACAGTCTAGGTCTCACAGTGTAAAGTGGGATCAAATCTTCAAATTTCATGAGACATTGTTGATAAATATCACTCTCCCATTTAAGCTATCCAAACTGTTCTACCTGAAGGGTTTCATTCACATGTACTGTTACTTTAAGGCTGGCTCCACCCACCAAGGAGTGATGACAAGGGTCAAGGGGCAGAGTGGCCATCTTAGACACATGTAAGAGATGCATTGATATACTGAGCTGTCCTGTAATGCATGTTGGGATTGTACAGAGAGTCCTGAATAAACATCCGTTGTTCCAGATCAGAGTCCTGTGTCTCTCACAACACGGAGAATATAACAGTGGCGACGAGGATGGGATTTACAAGGTCACTATCCGTGTGAGAAAAGAAAGAAAGGAAAAAAAAAAAAACCTCTGGATTGTCACCCAGCAGGAAAATGTAATTGATCGGGACATTAAGTGAATTGGATGGAGAACAGACATGCTAGAGTTCCTGGGTTGAGAGACTGGAACAGTATTTTGGTGCAAATGCCATCCCAGGCGACAGGCAAGTAGCAGTATTCCAGCCTAAACCACTAGAGATTGCAGAAAGATTCCGGTTCCATCAGTGGCAGCAACAGCCGGGTGAAGATATTAAGGCTTATGTGCTCGCTCTTCGCAGACTAGCCTCAACCTGTTCTTTTGGGGAGTATTTACCGACTGCACTGAGGGATAAGCTTGTCATGGGACTAAATTGTGATTCTAGCCAAAAGAGACTGTTAACAGAGAAAGACCTTACCCTTACAAAGGCAATTGAGATAGCTTCAGTGATGGAAATGGCTGTGAAAGATACAGAGGCATTGAACCCCCAGAGCAGGAGGGAAGAGGTTAAAGAGGAAGTTTTCAAAACAGCAGTCAAGCCAACAGCAGCAAACTGGAAATATAGACCCTCACCAAGCCAGGAGTCAGCTTGCTACCGTTGTGGGAATACTGACCATGATCACAAAGTCTGCCGGTTTAAGGATCAGCTCTGTCATAATTGTGGTAAGGCAGGCCATCTGAAACGAGTCTGCCGTAGTAAGAAGGTGCAAAATAAACAACCTCTGAATACCAGGACAAAGGCATATATGGTGGGAAGATATACATCGTCATCTGAATCAGAGGATGAGGAAGTGCTCCACAGATTGGACATACATCATATGCATTCAGCACCCTCAGCAATGACTGTAGAGGTAACCGTGGAAGGAAAGAAACTCAAGATGGATGTAGACACAGGAGCAGCAGTTTCAGTTATCACCCAAAAACAATGGAGAAAACTTCTGATCCAAACAACTGTCCGTCCAACACCAAGCAAACTGCAGGCATACTCAAAGCAGATACTCCACCCACTGGGTTATGTGAAAGTACAGGTATCCTACAAGGGTCAGAAAGAGAATGCCATTATATATCCTAGAACATGGGGGACTACCTCTCTTTGGGAGAGACTGGATTGCTCACTTTGGCATGCTTGACATTGCCATAAACCCCTGCAACACCGTGACCATATTCTTAAAATATAGTTGTGCTCCAATACATAAATTTCATTAAAAAACGTGATGAAATTTATATCTAAAGTGCTCCGTGCTTCCAGTGCTATATCTCCTTAAAATAAACAAAAATTCAACAAAATGCTGACAAGTATGTGATTATTAAAATCCGCATAAATAAATATCCAAAAAAATGTCCAATAAACAAAGGTGTATCTTCAATTCAAATAAAAACGATTCAAAAGGTGCATTTGTGAAAGTAAAATGGTGTGACTTATTTCCTCCACTTGGTGCCACTTCTAGGTGCTCTAAATTCTCACCTCAAATAAAGGGATAAAACGCCTGTGTTTATATGCCTTTTCTCTAGCGTGGTATCTTATGGCTCCTGGGACCTTCCTAGGGGATCCTGTGTGTGTTCCCGATCGCTGGTTTATCTCTGGGGCTCCTTACATAGGACTCCTTGTAATGCGGGCTCTTTGTTTGATACCTCCACCTCAGGGGCTCATTAAATAGAAAGGGCCATCATGGTGCAGTATTACAAATACTTTTTATTCAAAATAAAGTAGTGCACTTACAATTTTCTTGCTTGTTCTGGAGATTTGGGATCAAATCTTCACATTCATGAGAGACATTGTTGATAAATATCACTCTCCCATTTAAGCTGTCCAAACCATATTCTGTGTCCATTAAGTCCATCATTTCCTTGGCCACCCTGTGCCACTAATACACACAGGGTGACTTACACATAAGAGGAGCCTAGGGACCTGAGACAGGGATTTCCCAACTTCTCTAAGGTAAGCTGGGTTCCACAGCCCCAACCAAAGCGACTCCCGTCACAGACAGAGTGGAGCCCAGGGTGGAGCGGAGCAGGGCGGTCACTCTCCTGGGGGGGGGGGGGGAGGGCAGAGTGGATCCCAGAGTGGAGCGGAGCGCGGCAGTCACTCTCCTGGGGAAGGGCAGAGTGGAGCTGTAGCAACTCACACGATTTTTTATGGACCTCAGCTGCGGAAGTCAACCACTCAGTAATGAAGCAATGTCCGCCAAAAACAGGTTCGGTGATATGGGCTACAGTTACATCATTGTGCGACTATAGGCAGATATAACAAAATGGAATTCAGACAGAGTACTTACTGTTTGATAAGTTAATTAGAAATAACAGCTGATGTAGTTCCACTCTTTTGCCACTAGATGGTGCAACGACTTTGCTATTGCTGCGAGAGTCTGGACGGACGACAGTCTGTGGGGAGAGAGAGAAATGAAGTATTGCTTGTAGGAGGCTGTTCCCCAGCATCTGCTATGTTGCGGAGACGTCAGAGAAATGAATCTCGCGCCTTAAATTGCAGATGGGCGGAGCCACACGTCACGCCGACGGAACTACGTATGGAGCGAGGAGCAGCAAGTCTAGCAGGTCTGTTACAGGAGCCCAGAGTGAAGTGGAGCGGAGGTCATTCTCCGGTGCAGGGCAGAGAGGAGCGAGTGCAGCGGTCAATCTACTGTGCAGGGGAGAGTGGAGCGGAGCGTGGCGGTCAGTCTCCGGTGAGGGGCAGAGTGGAGGTGAGCGCGGTGGTCACTCTCTGGTGAGGGGCAGTGTAACTTAACTATATTTGTGGGCTTCCGCCAGTATATGGCTTCCTTCAGTCTAGAACATAGATAGATATTCGAGCTGCCCTCCATACAAAACTAGCCTGAACTTGGCTTGTATATGTCTGAAAACATCAACTTCTTTATTGAACAAGAAACAGACTTATACACTTGAGAAGTATGTCAGTCACTACATGAACAATGACCCGAATAGTTACCCAAAACATCACACAGTGGTTAGATAACGAGGTACAGCTGACTCATGGCTAATCCCATCTAGACAAGGTTATCATTCACATGCTAATTAACTCAGCGCACTTACCAATTTAGCCCCGGAAGATTTTGCTGCTTAATGACCAAGCCACTTTTTTCAACTTGGCACTGCGTGACTAACTGGCAACTGCGCGGTCATGCAATGCTGTACCGAAATGAAATTTATGTATTTTTTTCCCACAAACCGAGCTTTCTTTTGGTGGCATTCCCCAGGAGAGTGACGGCCACACTCGGCTCCACTCTGAAACCTGTCCCACGGAGGGACCGACGCGATGACCCCCTTGGGCGAGAAGATCTTCAACCGCCCGTGTAGATCCCGGAAACAATCGGGAGTCAGGTGGAGATTTGATGGAAAGAATATGTCTGCGGGGCGAGATCGGAACTCGATCTTGAACCCTGAATGAATACGTTCGTGAACCCACCTGTCCTGAATGTCAGACAACCAGGGCTCGGGAAAACGCAGACGTACCACCCACCCACCCCTGATACGGGTGAGGGCATCCCTTCAGGAAGGGGTGGACTGGGTTGCCTGCCCAGCTTGACCCATTTTGGGCTTACCCGCCAAAAATTTCTTGTGACCACCAGAGGCCATCAAGGACTTACCCTTTACCTGTGCCCCGAAGGCACGAAAGGACCCACGGTTAGTCTTGAAGGAGGGACCTCGCTTAGCGTGAGGACCCTTCAAGACTTGAGGCAAGAGAGTACTCTTACCCCCAGTAAGCCCCTTGATCAGCTCAGCTCATCCAGAGTCACCAAAAAGACAATGTCAGACATTAACTTCTTAGAAGCGTGGTCGGTCGACCAGCTTTTCAGCCAGAACATGCGGCGGATTGCAATCCCGACGGCAGATAGGCATGCGACCAAAGGAGCCTGGACCAAAACCGCGTCATACAGGTACATCACAGCCTGTGCCATTTGATCCAACATGTCCAGCACAACAGCAGAAGCGGACCCGCTACCAGAGTGCGCCTAAGCACCTTTGCCCATTCTGCGATAGTCTGAAACCATCACTGAGGCAAACACCGGTTTCAGCAGGGAACCCGCCACCATATACAGGTGGGGGGGAAAGCGTTTCCACCCGTCTATCCGCCGGGTCATTAAACACCGGGGAATCTTCCACAGGCATCAAGGTGGATTTATTCAGTCTGGAAACAGTGTGTTCCACTTTAGGAACCACAGTCCAGCGAGTATCAACCGAATCCGCAAAGGAATACAGGTACTTAAATCTCTTAATGCGACGCCATTCGTCATTTACCATTTCCTGAAACTCCTTGGGACAAGGAAAAACCTGACCTAACTTCAGGGTCTGGCGGGTCCCGAAGGAAACCCGCTTACCTGCCATGGAGGGCTCATCATCACCTTTTAAAGTCTCCTTAATGGAGCTAATAAGTGCGTCTACCGCAGCACGGTCACGTGTTATCCCAGAGGAGGATTCCTCCACCTCCACATCCGACAGAGGACGGGGCTAGAGGCATCATCCCGGTATAACCACACAAAGCCATTCGACGTAGGTCTACGTCTCTGGTGGTAAAGTGGTTTAGAAAGCTGATGTAAAAAAAGGAAGTGACCGCACGCCCCTAGAGGCAAAAGCCAGCCCTGAGCCACAAAAAAAAATGATGCATGATAAGAGTCAATGGAGGAAAAGCACTTAGAAAATGGCCGCTGCCCAGACAGGACATATGCCCACACTAAAGATGGCGCCCGATCGGCGCTGGCAATGATGATGGAAAATGGGTGCTGCCCTCACTCTGAGGCCAAACAGCCAGCCCTTACCAAACATGGCTGCCGGGCGAACAGCACCAAACGCTGCAAAAAACGCCTGCACTGGCCCCCACCGGGATCTGCCCAGAGAACCCCCGGGGAGAAGGAAGCTCCCACACCCCCCCCCCATATGGCAGTCTGCAACGCAGGGGCAGGGAAGGCAAGATATAGGGGGCCAGCCCACGATCATGAGAGGGATATTACAGCAAACATTACATATACCGCCATCCCCAGACTGGGCTCACTCAATACCCCCTCAAAACCTGTTCCCAGGGACAGAGGGGTAGTAGTACTCACCATACCGCGAACATGGGCACCACTCAGACACGGGAGACCTGCCACCCTGGGTGGGGGTGCAGTCAGCTAGGAAGGATGTTAGCAGCCCCGGGCGTTCCCACATTGAGACATCCCAGGGAAGACAGGAAAACTTTGCGGCTCGTCCCTCTTCCAGAGGCACTGTCGTTGCGAGGCCTGGGCGTAACAAAAGCCTGCAACGCTCCATGGCAGACTGGGACTCTATAAGGTTCTAAATTAACCAGTACGAGGCCCAGTTCTGCTGACGCTCATAGTCCTCCAAATTCTAACTAGCATAGGTAAGAAAAATAAAAAGCTATTCTTAAAAGCAAAAACATTTTTCAGAAATAAAAGAAAAAAAACTGAGACACTAGGTCCCAGCAGGGAAAACCTAGCCTACTCCTGACGCTAGGCAGCAAAGAACTGGATTACAGTGGTACTGGCTGGAAGATATAGATATAGGCCAGAGGGACGGCCCCCTGTGGGTGTGTCTATATGTTCATGTTTGTTGTATTAACAAAATCACTGCCTAGCTTGCTCCTGCGGAGAAGGCCAATACCCAATTGTGAAGACTGTATGAATGGGTGGCGACTGTCAAAGGACGTAGGAGAAAATGCATTTTCCTTGCTTTTCTTCAATTTCCAAAAAAAAAATGAGAGCTGCAAACTACTCACCATGCATCTTAGCAAATACCCAGGAGTATCTACTTTTCGAAAAGGGGTCATCTGGGGGGTTTTGTGCTATCTTGGCCAGTGGCGGCTGTTGCTCAAAATTTTTGGGGGGGGGGGGGCGCAAAAAAAAATTTGCGGCAAAAAAACGCAGTAAAAAATTGCGTGACTTTGACCAACTTGGGAACCATCTTATACCAGGCCACTGTGTGCCATTTACTATTAATAAATATATAGTGCCAGGCCAGCAGCCTGCTTAGCAGCGAGTGTACACAATATAAGACAGTGTATGCCAGGGCAGGCCAATTACAATGTACACTGGTAAAGTGCTATGCTAAGTTAAAATATAATATATTCCATGGACTCAATATGCCTCTCAGCAAATAGCTTTGCGTGTCTATTTTCCAAAAAGGGGTCATTTGGGGGGGGGGGGTGTTTGAACTGTCCTGGCATTTTATGCTCAATCTTAGCCACACATCACCCACTCTTCTAATCACTTGAAGACCAAGCCTTTTCTGTGACTTGTTTACATGAAAAAATATATAATTTTTTTTTTACTAGAAAATTACTTTGAACCCCCAAACTTTTTTTAAAGCAGAGGCCCTACAGAACAAAACGGTGGATGTTGCAATTTTTTTCGTCACACGGCATTTGAGCACAGAATTTTCAATCGCAATTTTTGCGGAAAAAAACACTTTAAATTTAATGCACAAATACACTATACAATTCCTAATTGGTTGGTAAAATTTAAAAGATGATCTTATGCAGAGTACATAGATACCAAACATGACATGCTTTAAAATTGCGCACGCCCGTGCAGCAGCAACAAACTACGTACATTTTCAAAAGCCTTTAAAAGTCTTTACAGGTTACCACTTTGGACTTAGAGGAGGGCTACTGCAAGAATTACTGCCCTCGACCTGGCGTTCGCGGCGATACCTCCCTGGAGCCGTGAATACGCCCGACGTAGGTCTACATCGCTGGACATAGAGCCGCAGTAGCAGCACAGTGAGTGGTCTTAAAGTGGTTAAACAAGCTGGGATGACAAGACTTCCTGGCAAAAAAGCTAAAACAAAATACAAAATTACACATTAAGTATAAAAACAGAACACCTTATTATACAGACCATGGCAAGAGACCCCAGTATCAGTCTGTCTGTCTCCTACAATAAAGCACATGGAATACACATTATTTAGGAGTCACAGACTTCATGGCAACAGTCTACAACAGTCTAGGTCTCACAGTGTAAAGTGGGATCAAGTCCTCACATTTCATGAGAGACATTGTTGACTATTACCACACTCCCATTTAAGCAATCCAAAAGCATATTCTGTGTCCACTAAGTCCATCATTTCCTTGGCCACTCTGTGCCCCTAATAGACACAGGGTGACTTACACATAAGTGGAGCCTAGGGACCTGAGACAGGGATTTCCCAACCTCCCTAAGGTAAGCTGGGTTCCACAGCCCCCCCCCCCCCCAAAGTGACTCCCGTGTCACAGGCAGAGTGGAGCGGAGCCCGGTGGTCACTCTCCGGTGCAGGGCAGAGTGGAGCGGAGCCCAGTGGTCACTCTCCGGTGCAGGGCAGAGTGGAGCGGAGCACGGCGGTCACTCTCCGATGCAGGGCAGAGTGGAGCGGAGCGCGGCGGTCACTCTCCGGTGCAGGGCAGAGTGGAGCGGAGCTCGACGGTCAGTATCTGATGCAGAGCAGAGAGGAGCGGAGCGCGGCGGTCAATCTCCGGTGCAGGGAAGAGTGGAGCGCAAGGCGGCGGTAACTCTACAATACAGGGCAGAGTGGAGCGGCGTGATGCAGTCACTCTCCGGTGCAGGGCAGAGTGGAGCGGAGCGCGGCGGTCACTCTCCGGTAAAGGGCAGAGTGGAGCGGAGCGCGGCGGTCACTCTCCGGAGACGGACTGAGTGGAGCGGAGCTCGACGGTCAGTATCTGATGCAGAGCAGAGAGGAGCGGAGCGCGGCGGTCAGACTCCGGTGCAGGGCAGAGTGGAGCGGAGCATGGTGGTCAGTCTCCGATTCAGGGCAGAGTGGAGTGTAAGCGGTCAGTCTCCGGTGAAGGGCAGAGAGCAAGGGAGCAGAGCGGTCAGTCGCCGGAGCCGGGCAGAGTGCAGCGGAGCAGAGCGGTCAGTCTCCAGTGCAGGGCAGAGTGCAGCGGAGTGGTCAGTCGCCAGTGCAGGGCAGAGTGCAGCAGAGCGGTCTGTGACGGGAGTCACTTTGGTTGGGGGGGCCTGTGGAACCCAGGTTACCTTAGAGGTTGGGAAATCCCTTTCTCTGCCCCCTAGGCTTCTCTTATGTGTAAGTCACCCTGTGTCTATTAGGGGCACAGGGTGGCAAAGGAAAATATGGACTTAATGGACACAGAATACGGTTTGGCTTACTCAAATGGTACAGTAATAATTAACAATATATCTCAAAGAATATATGACGACTCTGGGACTCTAGGCCTAGCTACCTATTGCCAATAAGGCTTCACAGAGTCAGTCGCCTAGCAGATGCTAAAATCATCAGCTCAAATCACCTGTCTTCCACACCTCATAATTATGCTGATCTACTCCGTGTTTAGACTTCTAATAAATGTGTAATTTTGTATTTTGTTTTAGCATTGTTGCCGGTAGTCTGGTTTAAGTGCGCCAAGTTGATTAGCATGTGAATGATAACATTGTCTAGATGGGATTAGCCATTAGTCAGCTGTACATCGTTATCTAACCATTGTGTGACGTTTTGGGTAAATATTCGGGACATCGTTTATGTAGTGACTGACGTACTTCCAAGTGTATAAAAGTCTGTTTCTTGTTCAATAAAGAGTTCGTTGTTTTTCAGACACATACAAGCTAAGTTTAGGCTTGTTTTTTGTATGTAGGGCAGCTGGAATATATACAGTCAGGTCCATAAATATTGGGACATAGACAGAATTCAAATCTCTTTGGCTCTATACACCACCACAATGGATTTAAAAATGAAACAAACAAGGAGTTCTTTAACTGCAGACTTTCATCTTTAATTTGAAGGTACATCCAAGGTTTACATCCAAATCAGGTGAACAGTGTAGGAATTACAACAGTTTGTATATGGGCCTCCCACTTTTTAAGGGACCAAAAGTAATGGGACAGATTAACAATCAAATCAAACTTTCACTTTTTAAATACTTGGTTGCAAATCTTTTGCAGTCAATTGCAGCCTGAAGTCTGGAGCGCATAGACATCACCAGACGCTGGGATTCATCCCTGGTGATGCTCTGCCAGGCCTCTACTGCAACTCTCTTTAGTTCCTGCTGGTTCTTGGGGCATTTTCCCTTCAGTTTTGTCTTCAGTAAGTGAAATGCATGCTCAATCGGATTCAGGTCAGGTGATTGATTTGGCCATTGCATAACATTCCACTTATTTACCTTAAAAAACGTTTTGGTTGCTTTCGCAGTATGCTTCGGGTCATTGTCCATCTGCACTGTGAAGCGCCGTCCAATGAGTTCTGAAGCATTTGGCTGAATAGGAGCAGATAATATTGCCCGAAACACTTCAGAATGTATCCTGCTGATTTTGTCAGCAGTCACATCATCAATACAAGAGAACCAGTTCCATTGGCAGCCATACATGCCCACGCCATGACACTACCACCACCTTGCTTCACTGATGAGGTGGTATTCTTTGGATCACGAGCAGTTCCTTTTCTTCTCCATACTCTTCTCTTCCCATCACTCTGGTACAAGTTGATCGTGGTCTCATCTGTCCATAGGATGTTGTTCCAGAACTGTGAAGGCTTTCTTTGGCAAACTCTAATCTGGCCTTCCTGTTTTTGAGGCTCACCAATGGTTTACATGTTGTGGTGAACCCTCTGTATTCACTCTGGTGAAGTCTTCTCTTGATTGTTTACTTTGACACGCATACACCTACCTCCTGGAGAATGTTCTTGATCTAGCCAACTGTTCTGAAGGGTGTTTTCTTCACCAGGGAAAGAATTCTTCGGTCATCCACCACAGTTGTTTTCCGTGGTCTTCCAGGTCTTTTGGTGTTGCTGAGCTCACCGGTGCATTCTTTCTTTTTATTGATGTTCCAAACAGTTGAGTTGGCCACACCTAATGTTTTTGCTATCTCTCTGATGGGTTTGTTTTGTTTGTTCAGCCTAATGATGGCTTGCTTCACTTATAGGGACAGCTCTTTGGATCTCAAATTGAGAGTTGACAGCAACAGATTCCAAATGCAAATGGCACACTTGAAATTAACTCTGGACTCTTTATCTGCTCCTTGTAAATTGGATAATGAGGGAATAACACACACCTGGACATGGAACAGCTGAGCAGCCAATTGTCCCATTACTTTTGGTCCCTTAAAAAGTGGGAGGCTTATATACAAACTGTTGTAATTCTTACACCTTTCACCTACTTTGGATGTAAATACCTTCAAATTAAAGCTGAAAGTCTGCAGTTAAAGCAGATCTTGTTTGTTTCATTTCAAATCCATTGTGGCGGTGTATAGGGCCAAAAATATTAGAATTGTGTCGATGTCCCAATATTTATGGACCTGACTGTATGTTCAAGACTGTAGGAAGCCATACAATTACTGAAGCCCACAAACACAGTGTGGGTTGAAGTATCGTTACAGTGTCAGTCTCCGGTGCAGGGCAGAGTGCAGCGGAGCGGTCAGTCTCCGGTGCAGGGCAGAGTGCAGCGGAGCGGTCAGTCTCCGGTGCAGGGCAGAGTGCAGCGGAGCGGTCAGTCTCCGGTGCAGGGCAGAGTGCAGCGGAGCGGTCAGTCTCCGGTGCAGGGCAGAGTGCAGCGGAGCGGTCAGTCTCCGGTGCAGGGCAGAGTGCAGCGGAGCGGTCAGTCTCCGGTGCAGGGCAGAGTGCAGCGGAGCGGTCAGTCTCCGATGCAGAGCAGAGTGCAGCGGAGTGGTCAGTCTCCGATGCAGGGCAGAGTGGAGAGGAGCGCGACGTTCACTCTCCGACTTGGGGCAGTGTAACGGAACTTGAACCCACACTGTATTTGTGGGCTTCCGTCAGTATACAGCTTCATCCAGTCTAGAACATAGATATTCCAGCTGCCCTCCATAAAAAACTAGCCTGAACTTAGCTTGTATGTGTCTGAAAACATCAAGTCCTTTATTGAACAAGAAACAGACTTTTATACACTTGGGAAGAATGTCAGTCACTACATGAACAATGACCCGAATAGTTACCCAAAACATAACACAATGGTTAAAAGAGGTACAGCTGACTCCTGGCTAATCCCATCTAGACAAGGTTATCATTCACATGCTAATTAACTCAGCGCACTTAAAGAAGCTGGCATGACCAGACTGCCCGGCAACAATGCTAAAACAAAATTACACATTATCCTAAGTATAAAAACAGAACACCTTATTATACAGACAATGGCAAGAGACCCCAGTATCAGTCTGTCTGTCTCCTACATTGAAGTACATGGAATACACTATATTTAGGAGTCACAGACTTCATGGCAACGGTCTAACAGTCTAGGTCTCACAGTGTAAAGTGGGATCAAATCTTCAAATTTCATGAGACATTGTTGATAAATATCACTCTCCCATTTAAGCTATCCAAACTGTTCTACCTGAAGGGTTTCATTCACATGTACTGTTACTTTAAGGCTGGCTCCACCAAGGAGTGATGACAAGGGTCAAGGGGCAGAGTGGCCATCTTAGACACATGTAAGAGATGCATTGATATACTGAGCTGTCCTGTAATGCATGTTGGGATTGTACAGCGAGTCCTGAATAAACATCCGTTGTTCCAGATCAGAGTCCGGTGTCTCTCACAACACGGAGAATATAACAGTGGCGACGAGGATGGGATTTACAAGGTCACTATCCGTGTGAGAAAAGAAAGAAAGGAAAAAAAAAAAAAAAAAAAACCTCTGGATTGTCACCCAGCAGGAAAATGTAATTGTTCGGGACATTAAGTGAATTGGATGGAGAACAGACATGCTGGAGTTCCTGGGTTGAGAGACTGGAACAGTATATTGTGTCAAATGCCATCCCAGGCGACAGGCAAGTAGCAGTATTTCTGACAGTGGTTGGTGCTAGGACATAACACTCTTAGGGATCTCCTTTTCCCTGAAAAACCAGCAACTAAGACTTTGGCAGAGCTCCTGACACTGTTAGGAAATCACTTCCAGCCTAAACCACTAGAGATTGCAGAAAGATTCCGGTTCTATCAGTGGCAGCAACAGCCGGGTGAAGATATTAAGGCTTATGTGCTCGCCCTTCGCAGACTAGCCTCAACCTGTTCTTTTGGGGAGTATTTACCGACTGCACTGAGGGATAAGCTTGTCATGGGACTAAATTGTGATTCTAGCCAAAAGAGACTGTTAACAGAGAAAGACCTTACCCTTACAAAGGCAATTGAGATAGCTTCAGTGATGGAAATGGCTGTGAAAGATACAGAGGCATTGAACCCCCAGAGCAGGAGGGAAGAGGTTAAAGAGGAAGTTTTCAAAACAGCAGTCAAGCCAACAGCAGCAAACTGGAAATATAGACCCTCACCAAGCCGGGAGTCAGCTTGCTACCGTTGTGGGAATACTGACCATGATCACAAAGTCTGCCGGTTTAAGGATCAGCTCTGTCATAATTGTGGTAAGGCAGGCCATCTGAAACGAGTCTGCCGTAGTAAGAAGGTGCAAAATAAACAACCTCTGAATACCAGGACAAAGGCATATATGGTGGGAAGATATACATCGTCATCTGAATCAGAGGATGAGGAAGTGCTCCACAGATTGGACATACATCATATGCATTCAGCACCCTCAGCAATGACTGTAGAGGTAACCGTGGAAGGAAAGAAACTCAAGATGGATGTAGACACAGGAGCAGCAGTTTCAGTTATCACCCAAAAACAATGGAGAAAACTTCTGATCCAAACAACTGTCCGTCCAACACCAAGCAAACTGCAGGCATACTCAAAGCAGATACTCCACCCACTGGGTTATGTGAAAGTACAGGTATCCTACAAGGCTCAGACGAAGAGAATGCCATTATATATCCTAGAACATGGGGGACCCGCTCTTTGGGAGAGGCTGGATTGCTCACTTTGGCATGCCTGACATCGCCATAAACCCCTGCAACACCGTGACCATCCCATCAGGAGATAAAGAGGGATGGGTGGAATCCCTGAAACAGCGATTCCCACAAGTCTTTGATAACCATTTGGGGAAAATAAAGCATGAATGTGTGAGACTCAGGCTGAAACCCAACGCCCAGCCTAGGTTCTTCAAAGCTCGGATGGTACCTTTCGCACTCGCACTCCAAGCAGGAGTGGAAGCTGAACTAAGCCGGCTGGAGGAACAAGGTGTCATCCCAAAGGTAGAGCATAGCGAGTGGGCATCACCAGTTGTACCAGTAAAGAAAGCGAATGGGGACTTACGCATTTGTGGCAATTTCCGCATGGCACTAAATTCTCAACTGGAGATAGACCAGTATCCCCTACCCAGAGTAGATGACATTTTTGCCTCTCTTGCAGGAGGTCAAAAGTTCACCAAGCTTGATCTCGGGCAAGCATATTTACAGTTTGAGGTCCACCCTTCGTCCCGCAAGTTTTTAACCATCAACACTCACAAGGGACTGTATGAATACAATCGGATGGTGTTTGGTGTAGCCTCCGCCCCAGCCATTTGGCAACGCAAAATGGATGAGATTTTGGCAGACATTCCTTTCACACAGTGCCTGTTAGATAACATGCTCATCATGGGCCTGACGGACCAGGAACAGAAGCGGAACGTGGAGCTTGTGCTGACGAGACTCCAAGAGCAGGGTCTAAAAGTGAACTTTGCGAAATGCCAATTCATGGTACCTAAATTGGAGTTTTGTGGCCACCTTGTGGATGCAGAGGGTATACACACCACGGAAGCCAACGTTGATGTTTTAGTAGAAGCTCCAGCCCCAACCAACGTCTAACAGCTGCGATCATACCTGGGCTTGCTGAACTATTACCACAAATTCCTGCAAGATCTAGCACACACTTGGTTTCCGTTGAACAAGCTTTTGGAGAAACACTCCAGATGGAACTGGTCGGCTGCATGCCAATTTGCTTTTGAAGTTTCTAAGCGAAAGCTGTTAACGTCACGCATGCTCGTGCACTATGACCTCCAAAGGCCTCTCACCTTGGCTTGCGATGCCTCACCCTCTATGGTCTAGGGCAGTGATGGCGAACCTTGGCACCCCAGATGTTTTGGAACTACATTTCCCCTGATGCTCATGCACTCTGCAGTGTAGTTGATCATCATGGGAAATGTAGTTCCAAAACATCTGGGGTGCCAAGGTTCGCCATCACTGGTCTAGGGGCTGTACTATCTCACGTTTTACCAGATGGGTCAGAGAAACCAGTGGCATTCGCTTCCAGGTCCTTGACAAAAGCAGAAAGCAATTACTCTCACATTGACAAAGAGGCTCTGGCACTCATATGGGCAATTAAGAAGTTTCATCTTTACCTGTATGGTAGGGAATTCATCATACTGACAGATCATAAACCACTCCTTCAGATTTTTAGCCCTGACAAAGGCATCTCCCAGACGACTGCGGCCCATCTTCAACGCTATGCCCTATTCTTGGGAGCATACAAAATCCACTATCGCAGCCGTGATGCCAATGCGGACACCATGTCCCATCTGACCAGGACATTAACAGACTCTTCTCCACCAGTCAAGAGTTGTCATTACACCAGCCTGTCCTTTTTGTCTTCTGGTGAGGTAGCAGCCCATACAGCCAAGGATACCTTCCTTAAGACAATACTCTCCTGGGTACGGTACGGTTGGCCTGCAACTGTCACACAGGATTATGAACCTTACTTCCGCAGACGTCTGCAATTAACTGTGGCTGGCAACTGTGTTTTATGGGGAGACCGAATGATCGTTCCACAGACCCTCCGGAAACACATTCTGGATTGGCTACATACTGGTCATCCCGGGGGCACACGTATGAAACAAAAGGCCCGAGGTTATGTGTGGTGGCTGAACCTGGACTCCAATATCATGACATATTTGAATGCATGTGCACAAACTGCGAGAGACCCTCTTCCAGCCCTGGACTTAGCCCACGGTTCCCTGGTTTCGCCTACACTTGGACTTTGCAGGCCCGATCAGAGGACACACCTTTTTGATCATAATTGATGCCCGTTCAAAGTAGCCTGAGGTCATTCCTGTTATTCAGCCGACGACTAAGGCGACAAATTCCATACTGTTACATCTCGCTGCTACATTTGGATACCCCAGAGAAATTCTCACAGACAACGGTGCACAATTCACAAGCCAGGAGTTTCAGAGTTTCCTGACTGCCCACAACATCAAACACAAGTTGACCGCACCTTAAACCCGGCTACAAATGGTCAAGCAGAAAGGTTTGTACAGACCTTCAAACGCTATTTCAAAGCTACTGTGGCTACAAGTAAACAACAGTCCCTGTCACCCCAGCAGCTGGACTCCTTCCTTTCTGCTTACAGAAACACACCACATGCAACCACTAGGAAAATTCCAGCTGAAATTTTGGGTCGGCAGCCATGGACTGTTTTGGACATGCTCCGCCCTCAAATGGTCCAGGAACATGTACGGCAGTCCCAAGACAAGAGGTTAGAATACGACGAGATTCCCCGGTTTACAGCCCAGCAAAAGGTATGGGCTCGATCTTATGGCGCTTCCAACACTCGTTGGCTTCCTGCTATCGTCGCAGAGACTTTGGGACCCAAAATGTATAGGGTCTGCCTGCAAGATGGTTCCATTTGCAAGACGGCATGCGGACCAATTGCGTCCTTGTTCTCAGCTGCCCGAATCCCTGGCATTGGCTGCACCTCCAGTGTCTCAAGGATCTGCTCCTACCGGATCAGGATGCATTGAGACTGTTGCTTGGGAGGGGGCCTGGTCCAAAACCGCGTCATACAGGTACATCACAGCCTGTGCCATTTGATCCAACATGTCCAGCACAGCAGCAGAAGCAGACTCTGCTACCAGAGTGCGTCTAAGCACCTTGGCCCATTCTGCGATAGTCTGAAACCATCACTGAGGCAAACACCGGTTTCAGCAGGGAACCCGCCACCATATACAAGTGGCGGGAAATTGTTTCCACCCGTCTATCCGACGGGTCATTAAACACCGGGGATTCTTCAACGGGCATCAAGGTGAATTTATTCAGTCTGGAAACAGTGTGGTCCACTTTAGGAACCACAATCCAGCGAGTATCAACAAAATCCGCAAAGGAATACCGGTATTTAAATCTCTTAATGTAACGCCATTGGTCATTTACTGTTTCCTGAAACTCCTTGGGACAAAGAAAAACCTGACCTAACTTCAGGGTCTGGTGGGTCCCGAAGGAAACCCGCTTACCTGCCATGGAGGGCTCATCATCACCATTTAAAGTCTCCTTAATGGAGCTAATCCCGGTATAACCACGCAAAGCCAGCTGACGTAGGTCTACGTCGCTGGTGGTAAAGTGGTTAAGAAGGCTGATGTAAAAAGAGGAAGTGACCTCACGCCCCTAGAGGCAAAAGCCAGCCCTGAGCCACAAAAAAAAAAAAAATGGTGCCTGATAGAGACAATTGAGGAAAAGCACTTAGAAAATGGCCGCTGCCCAGACAGGACATCTGCCCACACTTAAGATGGCACCCGATCGGCGCTGGCAATGATGATGGAAAATGGACGCTGCCCTCACTCAGCCAGTCCTTACCAAACATGGCGGCCGGGCAAACAGTGCCAAACGCTGCAAAAAACGCCCGCACTGGCCCCCCTGGGACCTGCACAGAGCACCCCTGGGGAGAAGGAAGCCCCCACACCCCCCCCGTACGGCAGTCTGCACCGCAGTGGCAGGGAAGGCAAGATACAGAGGGCCATCCCACGATCATGAGGGGGATATTACAGCAAACTTTACATATACTGCCATCCCCAGACTGGCCCACTCAATACCCCCTCAAAACCTGTACCCAGGGACAGAGGGGTAGTAGTACTCACCATACCACGAACGTGGGCACCACTCAGACACGAGAGACCTCCCACCCTGGGTGGGGGTGCCATCAGCCAGGAAGGATGCTAGCAACCCTGGGTGTTCCGACGTTGAGACACCCATGGAAGATAGGAAAACTTTGCGGCTCATCCCTCTTCCAGAGGCACTGTCTTTTCGAGGCCTAGGCGTACCAAAAGCCTGCGACGCTCGATGGCAGACTGGGACTCCATAAAGGTTCTATATTAACCAGTACGAGGCCCAGTTCTGCTGACGCTTGTAGTCCTCCAAATTCTGACTAACTAGCGTAGGTGAGAAAATAAAAAGCTATTCTTAAAAGCAAAAACATTTTTCAGAAATAAAACAAGGAAAAAAACTGAGACACTAGGTCCCAGCAGGGAAAACCTAGCCTACTCCTGACACTAGGCAGCAAAGAACTGGATTACAGTGGTACTGGCTGGAAGATATAGGCCAGAGGGACGGCCCCCTGTGGGTGTGTCTATATGTTCATGTTTGTTGTATTAACAAAATTACTGCCTAGCTTGCTCCTGCGGAGAAGGCCAATACCCAATTGTGAAGACTGTATGAATGGGCGGCGACTGTTAGAGGACGTAAGAGAAAATGCATTTTCCTTTCCAAAATAAATTAGAGCTGCAAAATAAATACTCACCATGCAACTTAGCAAATACCCAGGGGTGTCTACTTTTCGAAAAGGGGTCATCTGGGGGGTTTGTGCCATTTTGGCATTTCATGGCCTTCAAAATTGTGATAGGTAGTGAGGAGTGAAATCAACAAATTTATGCCCTTCGAAAGCCTCAAGGCGGTGATTAGTTCTCGGGGTCCTGTATGCGGCTAGACTGCCAAAAAGTCTCACACATGGGGCATCCCCATACTCAGGAGAACCAGCAGAATGTATTTTGGGGTTTCATTTCACATATACCCATGGCATGCGTGAGAAAAATATTATTTAGTGACAACTTTGAGTAAACAAAAAAGAAAGAAAAAAAAATAGAATTTTTTTTAAGAACTTACCGTAAAATTATTTTCTCTGAGTCCTCTGACAGCCGCCGCCCACTCATGCAATCTGCACGTCTGGGTATTGGCCTTCTCCACAGAAGTAAGCTAGGCAGAAGATTTTGTTAAAATGTTCACAAAACCTTTGTATAGACACCTACAGAGGGCTGTCCCTCTGGTCAATACCCCCAGCCAGCTTCATTCCAAATTCAGTTTGGTAGCAAGCAGTATAGAGATCCATGAACCCCAAAAAGAAGGGTGGGGGGCGGCGACTGTCAGAGGACTCAAAGAAAAGAAATTTACGTTAAGTTCTTACCAAAATTCAATTTTCTCTTACGTCCTCTGACAGTCGCCGCCCACTCATGCAATCTGCATGTCTGGGACGTCCTAAAGCAGTGTAGATGTGAGGGGTGGGAAAACGTAACCGTCTAAAAGGCAACGCAGCACCCAGGTCAGAGAAAAGAATCTTTTCTGATCCAGAAAAGGAATCACTGGGCAACAAGAAAGCTCAACAGGAGCGAAACCCAGGAAAACAAACAAGAAAGAAACCCCAACAGGAGAAGACAGGCAAAAAACAAAAAAACAAAAAAAAAACAAACCCTGTCTCCCTTAAGGCACTGCCGCACTCAAAACTTTGCGGCCAAAAGAGGCATCTGTTGCCAACACATCAAGTTTGTAAAACGTAGTATTTTAGTAAAGGTATGAACCGACGACCAGGTCGCCGCTTTGCACACCTGAGTCACCGACGCCTGATGGCGGAAGGCCCAATACGCACTAATCGCTCTGGTAGAGTGCGCTGTGACAGGGAAAGGTGGAACCTGATCCTTAATCAAATAGGCCTGCACTGCACAATCATCTGCCTGACCCATTTAGAAATGGTTGCTGCAGACGCAGCCGTATCCTTCCGAGGTGCCTCGAGAAGGACAAAAAGACAATCAGACTTCCTGAAGGAATCAGTAGACGACAGGTACACCCTGATCGCCGGACCACATTCAAGGCATGCAAAGCAAACTCCTTAGGATGCTTAGGCTTCGCACACAGCGGAGGCAAGACAATGTCCTCATTGAGGTGGAAGTCTGAAACCACATTCGGAAGAAAAGACTGATGAGGTCGCAAGACCACTTTATCCTTCTGAACAACCAGGTAGGGGGAGCGGCAGGACAAGGCAGCCAACTCCGACACCCTGCGAGCAGATGTGATCGCCACCAGAAAGGCAACTTTCCGGGACAGCAACGGCAGAGGAATCTCTCGGATGTTCTCGAAGGAGGAAGTTGCAAAACGGACAGAACCAAATTTAGGTCCCGGGTGTAGGGACCATTCCCCCTGGTCCAGGGTCTGGCGACTCCGATATTCCGCCTGCCAGTTCTCCACACCTGAAATGTGAACTGCCGAAATCGCCGGGACCTGCGTCTCGGCCCAGGACAGAATCTCGGCCACTTCCTTGGTCGCCCGGGCACTCCTGGTGCCCCCGTGGTGGTTGACGTAAGCTACCGCAGTTGCGTTGTCCGTCTGTACACGCACTGGGCAGCCCCGAAGACGATCCGACCAACGGAGCAAACAGAGCCCGATTGCCCGCAGTTCCAAGACATTTATCGGCAGGGAGGACCCCCCCTCCGACCAGGTGCCTTGGGCACATAACTTGCCCAGAACTCCACCCCAGCCCGACAGGCTGGTGTCCGTGGTGACCACAGTCCATAGCAATGGTAGAAAGGACTTGCCTCCCGTCAGATCCGGAGACTGGAGCCACCACAGGAGATCAGATCTCGCCTGTGGGCTCAAAGAAATTCCCCTTTCTAAAGACTGAGGATGTCTGTCCCACTGGACCAGAATCTCCGCTTTAAGAGATCTCGTGTGAAACTGCGAATGGGATCGCCTTGAAAGCCGACACCATCAAGCCTAGGGACAGCATGCAGGTCCGAAGCGAGGAGAACTCGTTGTCCCTGAGGGACCTGACCTCGTCCTGCAGGATTCGGAGTTTGTCCTCCGGAAGAAAGACATTCGCCTGGGCCGAGTCAAGAATCATCCCCAGGTAAGGGAGACGAACAGAAGGGGACAAGGTCGACTTCTGAAAATTGATGGTCCACCCAAACTCCTGGAGCGTCTGAACCGTGAGTGACAGATCGCGCAACAGCGTGGCCCTGGAACTCGATCTTAACAGGAGATCGTCCAGGTACCAGGGGATGGCAAGCCCCTGCACCATTAACAGGGCTAGAACAGGAGCCAAAACTTTGGTAAAAACCTTTGGAACCGAAGCGAGACCGAAAGGTAACGCCACGAACTGATAGTGCTCCTCTGCGATTGTGAAGCAGAGGTACCGCTGATGACCCTCGTAGATAGGGATGTGTAGATAAGCATCCTTGAGGTCGATGAAAGCCAAGAAATCCCCTGGACTCAGGGATGTCACCACCGACCGGAGGGACTCCATTCTGAACTTCTGAACCCACACAAAGTGGTTCAGAAATTTCAAGACCAGAATCGGAAGCACCTTGCCTTCCTTTCTCTGCACCGTGAACAGATTTGAGTAAAAACCCTGAAACCTGTCCCGCTGTGGAACCAGGACAACCACCCCTTGGGCGAGGAGATCCTGAATCGCCCAACGGAGATCCTGGAAGCTATCAGGAGTTAAATGAAGATTTGAGGGGAAGAACCTGTCTGCGGGGTGAGACCGAAACTCGATCTTGTATCCTGAGCGAATGAGTTCTTGAACCCACCTGTCCTGAATCTTGGACAGCCAAGGTTCGGGAAAACAACGCAGATATCCCCCCACCCCTGAAATGGGTGAGGGTGTCCCTTCAGGACAAGGCAGACTCAGTCGCTGTGCCAGCGTGGCCGGCTTTGGACTTGCCCGCCCAAGGCTTCTTCTGGCCACCAGAGGCCTTGGAAGACTTCCCGTTGTCTTGTGCCTTGAAGGCACAGAAGGACCCCTGGCTAGGTTTAAAGGAGGGACCCCACTTGGCGCGGGACGATTTGCCCCTAGTCACCTGGGGCAAAAAAGAGTGCTCTTGCCCCCAGTGAGCCCCTTGATCAGTTCATCCAGAGAGTTCCCAAAAAGAAGACTCCCCACATAAGGGATGTCAGCCACTGTCTTCTTGGAAGACTGGTCTGCCGACCAGCTTTTCAACCAAGTGATGCGTCGGATTGCAACCGCCGATAGCCGTGCGACTAAAGGGGCCTCATCCAAGGCCGTGTCACACAGGTACAGAACGGCCTGGCTCATTTGATCCACCATCTTCAGAGCAGTAGGAGAAGCGGAGTCAGCAATCAGAGTGCGCCTAAGCCTCTTGGCCCACTCCACAACAGCCTGAGAGACCATTACCAAAGCAAACACGGGTTTCAGCAAAGAACCCGCTACCAGATAGATGTCCCGGGAAAGCGTTTCCACCCACCTATCCTCCGGGTCTTTAAACACCAGAGAATCCTCCACGGGCATTAAAGTGGCTTTATTTAACATGGACACAGTGTGGTCCATCTTAGGAGCCGCAGTCCAGCGAGAATCCACCAGATCCGCAATGGGATAACAGTAATGAAATCTCTTGGGCACCACAAAATTATGTTTTATTACGGCGCCATTGGTCATTCCCAGTTTCGTGAAACACCTCGGGGCAAAGAAAAACCTGACACGATTTTTGGGCTTTGCCCGATCTCCAAAGGAAGACCGCTTACCCGACAGGTGGGGCTCATCATCCAAATTTAAAGTGTCCTCAACAGAGCTGATAAGTGTGTCCACCACAGCGCGGTCCCGCGCTGACCCTGAGGATGAATCCTCCTCCTCCACATCTGACAGAACCTCAGGGGGGACGTTGTCTGTGGCAACCAAATCTGGCTCTGAATCAGAAGACTGCGAGGGTATAGGCCTTTACCGGTCAGACATCAACAAGTCCACTTTTGACGCTAAAGTTGCAAATGCAGCAGTAAGCGAGACTATAGCAGAGGATTCAGGAGTACCTGAACCCTCCACCAGATCTGAGGGGAATTTGCTATCCTGGGACTTCATAATAGCACTATCAATGTAAATGACGCTGGCCCTTTAAAATCGGCGATTCCCGCGGTCCCCACCGCAAATGCACTGCAAATGGAAACATAGTCCCCTGCTACAGGAAACTGTAAAAATTAATGCTAGCAGGAATGTAGGCCAGGGAATACAGTAAAAAGCCCCCCACAGTGTGCTATACTTGCCCACGTTGCTGAGGATCTGAAGGGAAGAAGGAGGAAGTGACCTCACGCCTCTAGAGGCAAAGACAGCCCTGAGCCACAAGAAAATGGTTGCCAATAGAAGTCTATGGGAGAAAAGCTCTGGGAAAATGGCCGCTGCCCACAAAGGACATCATGCCCACACTAAAGATGGCGCCCGATCGATGCCAAAAGGATGACAGAAAATGGCTGCTGCCCACACCCAAAATGGCGGCCGCAAGGTTTAGCGCTTTATGCGGCCCCAAAAACGCCATGCACTGGCCCCCGCAGAGTACCACAAGCACCCCAGGGACGTAGGAGACCCCCGCACCCCTCCCCCCACACTGCGGTCAAAACCGTGACATTGCCCCCGCAGGGACCAGGAAGGGACACAGGGACCGCACCTACAGCCATGACAGGGACATTACAGAACCCATATTGAACTGTCATCCCCAAAACAGAGGGCCCACATACACACCCCAACAAACACGGTCAGAGGGGTAGCATGGTACTCACTGGTCCAGCGAACGTGGGCAACGCTCTGCGACAGGAAGCCTCCCACCCTGAGTGGGGGTGCTGTCAGCCAAAAGGGACGCTAGCAACACACGGGCGTCCCACAGTGGAGACATCCCGGTGAAGATAACAACTTCGCAGGCTCGTTCCTGAAGTCAGGGACATTGTCGTTTGCGAGGCCTGGGCGTACCAATAACCTGCTAACGCTCGATGGCAGGCTTGGAGTCCGTAAGGCTCTAGAATAACCAGTGCAAGTCCCAGCTCTGCAAACGCTGTAGTCTTCTAAAGTCCGAATAACTAAGCGCAGGAACAAATAAAAAGCTATCTTTTTAAAAGAAAAATACTTTAGAGAAACCTAAAAAGAAAAAAGCTGAGACCGAAGCCACAGCTAGGGAAAGTCAGCCTACTTCTAAGCTAGGCAGCAGAAAACATTGGGAATGAAGCTAGCTGGGGGTATTGACCAGAGGGACAGCCCCCTGTAGGTGTGTCTATAAAAAGGTTTTGTGAATATTCTAACAAAATCTTCTGCCTAGCTTACTCCTGTGGAGAAGACCAATACCCAGACGTGCAGATTCCATGAGTGGGCGGCGACTGTCAGAGGACGTAAGAGAAAACCAAAATTGTAATTTTCCTGAAACTTAGGGCAAAATATAAATATATTCCATGGACTCAATATGCCTCTCAGCAAATAGCTTTGGGTGTCTACTTTCCAAAAAGGGGTCATTTGGGGGGTGTTTGAACTGTCCTGGCATTTTATGCTCAATCTTAGCCACACATCACCCACTCTTCTAACCACTTGAAGATCAAGCCTTTTCTGTGACTTTTTGTTTACATGAAAAAATATATATTCTTTTTTTTACTAGAAAATTACTTTAAACCCCCAAACATTTTTTTAAAGCAGAGGCCCTACAGAACAAAACGGTGGATGTTGCAATTTTTTTCCTCACACGGCATTTGCGCACAGATTTTTCAATCGCAATTTTTGCAGAAAAAAAACTTTAAATTTAATGCACAAATACACTATACAATTCCTAATTGTTTGGTAAACTTTAAAAAGATGATCTTATGCAGAGTACATAGATACCAAACATGACATGCTTTAAAATTGCGCATGCCCGTGCAGCAGCAACAAACTACGTATATAGTTACATAGTTAGTGAGGTTGAAAAAAAGACATCAGCCCATCCAGTTCAACCTATGATGTGTGCGTGTTTGCTGTTAACCGTATATTGTATACCCCTGTATGTTGTGGTCTTTAAGGTGCCCATCTAATAGTTTTTTGAAACTATCGATGCTCACTGCTGATACGACTGTTTGCGGAAGAGAATTCCACATCCTTACTGCTCTGACAGTAAAGAACCCCCTACGCACTTTAAGGTTAAACCGCCTTTTCTCTAGTTTTAGTGAGTGGCCCCGTGTCTTCTTGTATTCCCTTTCTCTGAATAGTTTGTTCCTTATGCTAGGGTCGCCAGTACAGTATTTGTACATTGATATCATATCCCCCCTCAATCGTCTCTTCTCCGGACAGAATAAGTTCAGTGCTTGTAGTCTTTCCTCATAGCAGATGTCCTCCATTCCCCTAATTATTTTTTTTGCCCTTCTCTTGACTCTTTCCAGTTCCAAAACATGCTTCCTGAGGACCGGTGCCGTACATTTTTAAAAGCCTTTAAAAAGTTAGTTACATAGTTAGTGAGGTTGAAAAACCTACCGTTAGTTCACCGCTAACGGTCTTTTCTTACGAGCCTTTCCAGGACAGCCCAACAGTGAGAGATGATAGGCTCCTCCCTACCGGAAACACAATCAATTAAGTACATTTAAAAGGCCCACCTTCCCCTCTAGCCCCAGTTGTAATAGAGTAACTTCCAACAACCAAAATTTTTTGAGGGAAATGTTTTAGACAATATTATTAGGTATTTATCACCTACACATGCATAACATCATGCACCCCTTTAAAATAGGGTGGGTAGGCGGGCCGTCCTGGAAAGGCTCGTAAGAAAAGACCTTTACCGGTGAATGGTAGGTTTTCTCTCCTCACCTTTCCAGGACGGCCCAACAGTAAGAGGATAATAGAGACCTGCCTACCTTAGGGTGGGACCACTGCCTGCAAGACTTTTCGGCCAAAGGCTAGGTCTTGTTGAGACAGCATGTCAATACGGTAATGCTTCAGGAAGGTGTCATGACTAGACCAGGTGGCTGCAGTGCGGATTTGTTCCCATGAGGCTCCTGCCTTCTCAGCCCAGGATGTGGCGACGGCTCTTGATGAGTGCGCTTTTATCTTGGTTGGAGCAGGAAGACCTGATAATTCATAAGAAGTGGTAATTGCTTGCCTAATCCACCTTGCTATTGAAGGTTTTGAAGCCTGCAAACCTTTCCTAGGCCCAGAATGAAGGACCAGTAGATGGTTTGATCTCCTGAAAGCTTTTGTTCTTTCTAGAGCTCTTCTCACATCAATACAATGGAATGTTCTTTCCTTGTCATTTTTTGGTCTATCACAGAAGGAAGGTAGATTTATCTCCTGCGTCCTATGAAAAGAGGATGCGACCTTAGGTAAATATAAGGGATCTGGTTCTATCCTATCTGGGAAGACCAACATAAAAGGCTCTTTTATAGACAGAGCCTGTAAATCACCTATTCTTCTAGCTGTGGTGATGGCTAACAAAAAAGTTATTTTTAAGGATAGAAACTTTACTTTTATAGGTTCAAAAGGATCTTTAGATAATGCCTCTAAGACCTTATTTAGGTTCCAGGGAGGGAACCTGTCTTTAGTAATAGGACTAACTACTCCTGGCTAACAAAAATCTCTTAACCAGTGGATCTTTTGCCAAACTGGTGTCTAGAATAAAACGGAAAGAGCTGCAATTTGTACCCTGAGGGTGTTAACTGCCACACCCTTGTCTACTCCATCTTGCAAAAATTCCAAAATAATTGGAGTAGAGGTAGAAGCAAAATTCTTTTGTTTCCGCCAGGTACCGAATCTTTTCCATATTTTAGTGTAGATTTTTCTGGTGACTGTTTTCCTACTCAGTAAGAGTATCTATCACTTTTGCTTTGAGCATTTTTCTTTCAGTAACCAGGGAGTCACTGGAATGAACTCTGGGTACTGATGTTGTATTAATCCCTGGGATATAGGGTCCGAGGGAACTGGTAGATACCCCTGGCGAGCCAAGGGCATTACTTCTTAGGATAGGGATCCTGCTCTTAGGAGAGGTCTGGGAATGGACCGAATTACACGGCGTCCCTGATACCTGGTTTGTTTGTGGAGTATTTCTGGAATAGGTACTAGAGGAGGGAAGACATTGGCTGGTTTGCGTAGCCACTGTCCGTTTTGAGCTCTCCGCCCAACCAGTTTGCTTTGAATGCTGACTTGGTTGGACCCCCACTTCAGAGAGTTCTGGCCTTGTGGAAGGAGGATGGGTCCCTTGCGCAAGGATTTTATTCTTCTTGCCCAAAAGTGTACTTGGAAGGACCTTTTTTTTTTTTTACAAATACATTTTTCCTTTATTATTAAACATATAAACAAAACAGATAATTACAACTACAATACATTACTCTACACAAAAATTATCCATACAAACACAGAAAAGAAAAAGAAGAGAAGAGAAGAGAAGAGAAAAAAAAAAAAAAAAAGAATTGGGGGAAGAGGGGAGGGGAATATCAACAAAACAAGAATAATAATAAAATTAAAAAAAAAAAAAAAAAAAAAAAAAAAAGGGGGAGAAAAGGGGATTTAAATCCTATCCTGCTTCTATCATTGTAGAGCAGGTGACATTGGCACACCTACAGCATCAATCCAGGCTGACCGCACTTAATCAAATTTTTTTGGGCAATTCCTACTACCATATGTAAAACGGTAGAATGGAAGTGTCTTAGTAATGGCGGCTATCCAAGTTGACTGGGTGGGAGACTCAGGTAACTTCCACCGCAGAAGGATTTCTCTCCTGGCATAAAACAGGGCATACGTAATGCACATTTTAACATATTTATCCCCAACCACTTCTGTAAGATTGCTCAATAGAGTTACCTTTGGGTCCAAAGGAATCATAATATCAAAAATCTCCCCAATAGTGTCCGTCACCGCTTTCCAAAAGGATACCAGCTCAGGGCACGACCAAACAACGTGTAAAAAGGTACCAATATCACGCCCACATCTAGTGCAAGAGGGATCATTCGTAGGGTATATCCTAGCAAGACGTTGAGGCGTGTAATATGCTCTGTGTAAGAATTTAAGTTGTATAAATCTATCCCTGGCAGCTATCATTGAGGGAATATAAGTATTAACTGAGTCCTCCCAGTCTTCAACAGTCAAGCCTGGAATGTCCTCCTTCCATTTATTATAAATTTTCTCAAGAGGCTGACTATAGTGCGTTGAAAGTATAAGATATATAGCAGAAAGTTTTCCCTATAACCTTAAAAGTTAACATTTTCTCCAAGGGGTCCGATTCCAAGACAACCGGGCCTTGGAACTGAGCCGGCATAGCATGGCTAAGCTGCTGGTAACGAAATTCCATAGTGCTTGGCAGTGAATGCATAAGCTGGAGAACCTCAAACCCTGGGAGTCTTCCATCTTTGATAACATGTTTCATGGTCACAATCCCTTTGGCGGCCCATACCTGGGGGTCAGGAAGTTGTTGCAGATGTGATAAATTAGGATTACCCCACAACGGAGTGTGGGGGGATATATATAGAGGTTTCTTATATAATCGCCCGTGCCCGAGTCCATATCCGCAGCACAGTCTTCATCAGACTGGTAATCTGAGAATGTGCCCGTTCACCCCGAAAAACAAGATTACTAAGAGCCGCATAGGATCCCAATAGTACTGCTTCTAGTGTCACTGCGGTTTTTGGATTGTAGTCTATTTGCAGGATGCTGAGGGAGAAAGGGGAGATTGTCACTTTTCTTGTTGGGAAAAAAAGATCCAGTCCAGATCCAGACAGAAAAGTCATTTTTTGTCCCTAGCAGCTGCAGTGGAGGAAGAAGGTAAGTGGTTTGTCTTATCCCTCCGGAAGCTCCAACTTGTTGTAGCTTCTCTCCTATTTTGCTGCTTATTATCCCTAGGGCCACGAAAAAACGTATTAGTTTGTTTTGTTCTTGTGGGAAATTTAACCCCTTTTTCTGAGGATCTAGAAAAGACGTCATCAAGTCCTGAACCAAACAAGAGATCCCTCAAATGGAAGACCACAGAGTTTGGTCTTGGACGGGATGTCTCCTTCCCATTCCTTAAGCCAAAATGGCCCTTATGGCCAAGTTCATGAGTGCCCCTGTTTTTGCAGTGGCTTCCACTGATTCTAGCCCAGCGTCTGCCAGATATGCTACTGCCTTGGCAATTGTTGACAGGGCGTCTTGGATATCCTGGGTTTTAAGTTGAGTAAAAAACTTTTATTTAATCTCTCGACCCAGGAGAAAGCATTTCTAGCGACACAGGAAGCTGCTAGGGCTGTCCCCATTGCTTTAGCATTGGAATCCCAGGCTTTTCCCAGCAAAGTTTCTACTTTCCTTTCTAGATGCTGGTAGTAGCAAAGATACTATTAATAGGAAAGATCTGATTTTCTGGAGACCTGTGCTAGGAAGGCATCTATTTTTGGCCTTTTAAGGAATTTGTTAGCATCCTCATCTTTAAAGGGAAATCTTCTTTTCCAAGAATTCCCTTTGCTTAACCCGTTTTCAGGCACTTGCCATTGGTGAAGGATTAGACTCTTTAGGGAATGATGAATGTGAAAAACTCTAGAAGGGTTTCTTCCTATCCCTTTGTAGAGTTTATCTTGTGCTGATACCTCCTTGGGTAACTCAGGAATCTCTTCTGTAGCATATATGGCTTGAAGAAGACTGCATATTTTCTAATCCAAACAGGTTCTTTGTAGACTATCTCCTTAGAGGTATCTGAGTCCCTATTATCCTCATCCTCTGAACAGGATGGGGAATTTGAGCGGTTATCTTCTGGGAATATTCTATCTTCATCTTCCACCTGTGCTGATGGAAGAGCTTGTGTAGCTGCTGTAGTGGCTGCAGGGCCTGCTATACTTAGAGGGTTTTCTTGATAAGAAGTACCTGCTTTTGAAGAAGGATCTACCTGTTCCTCTCTAATAGCTGTAGCTAAGTTAGACCGTACTGCTAACATAGTAGAAAGCATTTGTTCCTGCATATTGTTAAAAAAGTCTTTCATAAAGTCTGAAGTTTCCCTTCCTGACAATTTATGAATACACTTATAGCAGAATGGTCTAGTGTAGGAACTGGGTAACTTATCTGAGCAATAACCACATCTCTTATGTACAGCAGGTACTGAAGTAGCCTCTTGTGAACCGCTCTGGGACTCTGGAAGACCGGATACAATATGCATTTAGGTATCATCTTTCCTAAAACAAACATCAAATAATAGGGACCATAGAAAGAAGGCAAAAACAATCTACCAGGGTCAAGGAAATGAAATAAGTCAAGGCACATGTCGGTTACTAGCAGGCTTTTCATAGGTCAGCAAGGATACGGGTTATCACTTACCTTGTCCGACCTGGTTCTTAGCTGCCGACACCTGGAACTGTCTCTCCTCCTCCTTCCCCGGAGGTTGAGTCGTGGAGGACCTCATTTCCGAAGCAGGTATCCAAGCTGTGCTAGCTTTGGAATCTGCTTTACTGCTGTCTAGCGGTTCCGGCGTCTCCTCCATGCTTCTCTTCCTTCCCATGTCGCGCTCGTCTGACGTCTGCGCCGAAAGTTCCGGTTTGAGAGCGAGGTCTGGAACGCCCGTCCTCTTGATTGCGGCGGCGGGAAATTCAAATCTTCAAAACGGAGGAGAGCTGCTAGTGCCGGAGAACAAGACCTGGAACACTAGGAAGTGACCGAGGGCTTGCCAGTGGGCGACCTGCGAGTTCCCTCGGAGGGGAGTGCAGGGACTGCTCCACTCGTAAGGTCCCCCCCACTCCAGAGAGTTTCAGCGAGGGGAACCCGTGGCTTTCTGCCAAACCTGGCTCACAGGATACCTTTTCGACTCCTACGAGTCTGCAGGTAAGTCTTTGTGCTGCATTTCTTTTGGTAGGAAGAAACACATCTAAACTGGGGCTAGAGGGGAAGGTGGGGCCTTTTAAATGTGCTTAATTGATTGTGTTTCCGGTAGGGAGGAGCCTATCATCTCTCACTGTTGGGTCGTCCTGGAAAGGTGAGGAGAGAAAAATACATCAGTCCATCCAGTTCAACCTATGATGTGTGTGTGTGGTTAAAGTCTTTACAGGTTACTTTGTACATACAGGAGGTCTACTGCAAGAATTACTGCCCTCGACCTGGCGTTCGCGGCGATGCCTCCCTGGAGCCGTGAATACGCCAGACGTAGGTCTACGTCGCTGGACATAGCAGAGCCGCAGTAGCAGCACAGTGAGTGGTCTTAAAGCGGTTAAACAAGCTGGGATGACAAGACTGCCCAGCAACAAAGCTAAAACAAAATTACACATCAAGTATAAAAACAGAACCCCTTATTATACAGACAATGGCAAGAGACCCCAGTATCAGTCTGTCTCCTACATTGACGCACATGGAATACACATTATTTAGGAGTCACAGACTTCATGGCAACGGTCTACAACAGTCTAGGTCTCACAGTGTAAAGTGGGATCAAGTCTTCACATTTCATGAGAGACATTGTTGAATATTATCACTCTCCCATTTAAGCAATCCAAACCATATGCTGTGTCCACCAAGTCCATTTCCTTGGCCACTCTGTGCCCCTAATAGACACAGGGTGACTTACACATAAGAGGAGCCTAGGGACCTGAGACAGGGATTTCCCAACCTCCCCAAGGTAAGCTGGGTTCCACATGACTCACTTTGTCACAGGCAGAGTGGAGCGGAGCGCGGTGGTCACTCTCTGGTGTCCCTCCTTTGCCATTTGTATAAACGAGTAGGGGTATGGTATGTACGATGCACAATAAATAGCTGCGTTATCTTTTGTGTGGATGAGAGGGAGACCTTAGTCACATTTTCCAGAATATTGGACTATTCCTCATTAGACATGGGACCAATATCCTCCTCCCATCCCTTCCTACATGTTAAAAGACATCCCATTGGATACTTGATTCAAAAAAGGAGCTATACAAAAATGAGATAGTACCTTTTTTAAAATTCTTTCCCAGAAGCCTATATAGTATCACCGGATTAGACAGAGTCCAGAGGGAAATCTTTGCCTGTGCAGATATGGCATGTCTTAACTGTAAATATTGGAAAAACACAGCATTTGGAAGTCCAAACTCCATTTTAAGTGACTGAAAATCCTTCAGTGTTGTACCCTCATATACTTGTGGGATATATCACAATCCATATTCAAACCTTTCAATTTAAATAATTCAACAAAGTTATAAAATTATAGAAAAAGCGAGAATATCTCGTATATCCCTCGTATTTGAAGTGTTGCTTTGTTTTGATCAACAATCTATTTAGCAGGAGCAATGTAGGACACGTTGTCCGTTTCCCCATTTCTCCTCCTGCCTCCAGACACTCCACTACATCTTTATTAGACAAAATAGAGGATATAATCTCCCTGTTTGGTTCCCGACACTCAACATTTCCCCTACCTGCTAAATGCTGAAGCTGAGCAGCCATATAGTAAAAGTAAGGATTAGGGACTGCAAGACCTCCAGCCTCATTCACTTCCTGTAGCTTTTCCAGTTTTATACAGGGAATTTGTTTCCTCCAAATCAACGCACGAAATAAGGTATCACACCTCCTAAAAATATGTATAGGTATCCATACAGGGGCATTATGTAGAGCATACAACAATTGTGGATTCCAAATCATTTTAATCATGTTACAACGACCCACTACCGAGAGAGGTAATTTAAGCCAACTGGTAGTTTGCTCCTTGAACTTAGCCAATAGAGGTTCAATATTGAGTTTGACATAATTATTAAGGTTGGAATGGACAACAATACCCAAATAGCGAAACTGTTCCACTACTCGGATCTGAGATGCCATTTGCGGCAGTGGAGCAGTGAGGGGGTCTAAAAGGTAATAATACAGATTTATCCCAATAAATTTTAAATCCAGAATAGGATCCAAAAGTTTGTATAAGTGTCATCAGTGATGTCAAAGACCTATTAGTATCTCCCAAGAGCATCTGCATATAATGCTATTTTTTCTTCTAAATCCCCTCTACGGAAACCAGTAATATGGGCCCCTAATGGCTGCTGCTAGTGGTTCCACCGCAAGGGCAAATAGTAATGGGGATAAAGGGCATCCCTGTCTTGTCCTCCGATAAAGTGTAAATGAGGAAGCAAGTGTATTATGTACCCTGATCCGAGCTTCAGGGGCTCTATATAATAATTTAATCCATGATATAAATGAATCCCCTAATTTAAAATTTCTCCAATACCGACCATAAATAATGCCATTCCACACTGTCAAATGCCTTAGTGGCGTCTAAAGATAAAACAGCTCTATGTCCCTGATTGGTAACAGGTATTTGTAAATTAAGATACATTCTACGAATATTATTAGCTGTAGAACGGTTTGGAATGAATCCAGATTTAATCGGGATGTATAATTTTTGACAGTCGTATAGCAAAGACCTTAGTGAGTAATTTTAAATCAGTTGTTAATAAGGAGATCGGTCTATATGACTCAGGACATTCAGGGTTCTTCCCAAGTTTCAATAGTAGCACCACCACCGCCTCATACATTGAGCTCGGTAGTGAGCCACATTTTTGGGCTTCTAAGAAAGTATCCAAGAGTTCTGGCAATAATATGCCTTCAAATTTTTTATATAGTTCCATCGGTAAACCATCAATACCAGGGGCCTTAGAATTTGAGAAAGTGGCCAAGGCACTCCGCAGTTCCTCCAATATAATGGGGGCGTTCAGATTTTGCCTATCCACCTAGCCAACTGTTGGTAGGGATATACCGTCCAGAAACCGTATTAGGTCTGGGCGGATATAGGATACCTTACAGGAATAAAGGTCCTGAAAATAGGACCTGAACTCCTGTATAATAGATGGAGTGTCACTAACCACCTCCCCCGTACCTGTCACTATCCTATGTACTACCGCAGATGGACGCTGTGCTTTAGAAATAATAGATAACATATGTCCTGTCCACTCCCCCTCAAAAAATGCTTGTGACGAGAAGAATCTCTTATTAGATGCCTGTTGAAGCTGTACCTCCCTATATATCTTTAGTGCCATTGTCCATTTATTTTCTGTATCTGTAGAGGGTGCCTGTATAAAGTCTCTCTCGGCTCTATCTACTTCCTCTGCAGCATTAGTTACCCCTCTTCTAGAATTAGTTTTAATATTAGAGACTTCACGTATACATAGGCCTCTAATAAATGCTTTTAATGTATCCCATACAATACCTGAAGTAGCTGAGTGCCTGTTATCAATCAAGAAATTCTCCAATTGAGTGCGAAAACCTCCTCATTAGTAAACAGAGATAGCCAAAAAGGATGGAGTTTCCAACCAATAGATAATCTGTAGGAGGAAAAATGCATCACCACCAATAGTGGTGAATGATCCGAAAGACCTCTAGCCGAATAGGATACTTCCGGGTTAAAGGTCATAGTCCAATCAGAACCCAATGCCAAACCAATGCGTGAGAGAGAAGAATGAGTCAAGGAATGGCATGAGAACTGAGCTTCCAAAGGATATTTACACCTCCACAAATCAACTAATCCTATTTCCCTTAGTTAGCAAAAGGTGTAGGTTGTCTAGGACCTTGAAGACAATATTTTTTAAAACGATCCAGTGACAGATCTAACACAGGAAGCCGTATACTTATTGAAGCCCACAAACATCGTTACATGGTCAGTCTCCGATGCACGGCAGAGTGCAGCGGAGTGGTCACTCTCCGGTGAAGGGCAAAGTAGAGAGGAGCCCGGCGGTCACTCTCTGGTGAGGGTTAGTGTAACGGAACTTCAACCCACACTGTATTTGTCCGCAGCCTCGGACCGTCTCCTGTACCATGTCCGCAGCCTCGGACCGTCTCCTGTACCATGTCCGCAGCCTCGGACCGTCTCCTGTACCATGTCCGCAGCCTCGGACCGTCTCCTGTACCATGTCCGCAGCCTCGGACCGTCTCCTGTACCATGTCCGCAGCCACGGACCGTCTCCTGTACCATGTCCGCAGCCACGGACCGTCTCCTGTACCATGTCTGCAGCCACGGACCGTCTCCTGTACCATGTCCGCAGCCTCGGACCGTCTCCTGTACCATGTCCGCAGCCTCGGACCGTCTCCTGTACCATGTCCGCAGCCTCGGACCGTCTCCTGTACCATGTCCGCAGCCTCGGACCATCTCCTTTACCATGTCCGCAGCCTCGGACCATCTCCTGTACCATGTCCGCAGCCTCGGACCATCTCCTGTACCATGTCCGCAGCCTCGGACCATCTTCTGTACCATGTCCGCAGCCTCGGACCATCTTCTGTACCATGTCCGCAGCCTCTGACCATCTCCTGTACTATGTCCGCAGCCTCTGACCGTCTCCTGTAGTATGTTTGCAGCCTCTGACCTTCTCCTGTAGTATGTCCGCAGCCTCTGACCTTCTCCTGTACCATGTCCGCAGCCTCTGACCCTCTCCTGTAGTATGTCTGCAGCCTCTGACCCTCTCCTGTAGTATGTCCGCAGCCTCTGACCGCCTCCTGTACCATGTCCGCAGCCTCTGACCCTCTCCTGTAGTATGTCCGCAGCCTCTGACCCTCTCCTGTACCATGTCCGCAGCCTCTGACCATCTCCTGTACTATGTCCGCAGCCTCTGACCGTCTCCTGTAGTATGTTTGCAGTCTCTCACCGTCTCCTGTAGTATGTCCGCAGCCTCTGACCTTCTCCTGTACCATGTCCGCAGCCTCTGACCCTCTCCTGTAGTATGTCTGCAGCCTCTGACCGCCTCCTGTACCATGTCCGCAGCCTCTGACCCTCTCCTGTAGTATGTCCGCAGCCTCTGACCCTCTCCTGTACCATGTCCGCAGTCTCTGACCGTCTACTGTACTATGTCTGCAGTCTCTGAACATCTCCTTTAGTATGACCGCAGTCTCTGACTGTCTTGTACTATATCTGAAGTCTCTGACCGTCGCTTGTACCATATCTGCAGTCCCTGACTGTCTCCTGTAGTATGTCTGCAGTCTCTGAACATCTTCTGTAGTGTTTGCAGTCTCTGACCCTCTCCTGTAGTATGTGTATTAATGTGCCGCTTTACTTGCGCAATTATTTGAGGAATGCTCCACTGGTCAGTCAGTGGTAATATTGTGCAATTAGCTGTAGCAATCAATCAGTGGACAGTAGTGATCTGCTGTAATCTCTAGCAACCAATCAGTGAGCAGCAATAATGTGCAGTAACCTTTAGCAACCAATTGGCAAGCAGAAATTATGTATTGTAAAATCTAGCAACCAGTCTGAGCAGTAAGGATAGACGGTAACCTCTGGCAGCCAACTGTAATCACTGCATGATCTGCTGCAGCAAACTGATTTTGAGTCTACCTGCTATTTTTATGTATGTCCCAAGAACGGAGGTGGGGGGGATCCCAAGAAAAATTTTGCCCAAGGCTCAATCAATATTAAAGACGGCCCTGTCTGTCAATCGACTTCTGTACAAGCAGCCTGTCGGGTTTTTCCCTGAACGATCAGTGCTGCATGCTATAACTGGCAGCACTGACTGTTGTATTCTGATGGCGGGGAAGTCTCCCCACTGTCAGAGTACAATAAACTCAGCGGGAGCAATTCCCCCCCATCCACATCAAGTGTGAATGTGGGTATAAACTCTTTTGCTTTTGCTCTACCCACTGGTTGAATGAAAAAAAGAAAATAAAAAAAAAGCGTATGTCCTGCCTTAGACTAATAATATTGTATAATGTGCATTTGCATATGGCCAAATTGTGTGTGTCCCTTGTAAACAAGTAATTTAGCTGAATATTCATTTTTCTGTATATTTCACTTACAAATTGTGGGTTGTAGGTAATAGCCACAAGTCCAAATCGGAAATCCATTGCTTGGTTTTCAATGAGTGATATATTGTTCTTTTCACTTTCTGATTCCCCAGCTGCAAGATAGTGGTAGGACCAAAAAAAAAAAAATCAGTTCTATATAAAAGATCATGCATTAATTTACGCAGGTTCACATTTTTATTAATAGCATGCTAGAAGTAACAGCACTTTGCACATTATGCGTTTTTAACACTTCTATATTTAATTAAAGTGGTTGCTTAAGCCAGGCAGCCACATGGGCCGCAGGAGGGAGTAAAAAATAAATTTTTTTAAGAACTTACCAAAAAATCATTTTCTCTGAAGTTCGACAGACGCAGCTCCATATTTTCATTACCATTGGTTATGCTCCTCCAATCCAATAGGCACTAGGCAGGAAAAATAAAAAAACACTTTACAACGCTCATGGGGCCTGTCCCTGAAGGCATAACGCCACACACTGCTTCAGATTGCAGTTTTGTTGCAAGCAGTGTTTAGAAGACAAAAAACCCCATACGCTCAGAAGTAGAGGGGCGGGTGCTGCGTTTGTCGTTGAACTTCCGAGAAAAGGCTTTTACGGTAACTCCTTACAAAAATCCAGTTCTCTATCGTTCGACAGACGCAGCTCCATATCAGAACAACGCAAAGAAGAGCGTAATGCCCCAAAGGCTAAACTTAGCCAACTAGGTAAAAAGGAGCTCAACCAGGAACAAACAAACATACACCCTCAAAGAGAACAAAAAAAAAAAAAAGAAGCTCTTTTAACAGCAGCCTGCAAAACCTTGCGGCCAAAAGGAGGCATCCAAAGATGTCAACACAGCTACTTTGTAGAACTTTGTAAAAGTATGCACAGACGACCTAGTTGCCGCCTTGCAAACTTGCATCACAGACGCTTGATGGCGAAAAGCCCAAGAAGCACCCAACGCCCTAGTAGAATGAGTCTTCACAGGGAAAGGAGGAACCTGACCCTTCAGTAAATAAGCCTGAACCACAGTCTGCCCGATCCATCTGGATATGTTCGCAGCAGACGCAGCCAATCCTTTACGAGGTCCCTTGGTAAGGACAAAAAGAACGTCTGATTTTCTAAAAGACTTAGTGGCCTCCAGATAAAACCCTGATCACCCGAACGACATCCAAAGAATGCAAAGCAATTTCCTTAGAATGCTTAGGCTTGGGACAGAGTGAAGACAACACAATGTCTTTATTCAAATGAAAATCAGAAACCACCTTAGGAAGAAAAGACTGATTTAGGTGGAAGTACCACTTTATCTCTGTAGACCACCAGATAAGGTGAGCGGCAAGACAGCGCCACCAATTCAGATACTCTGGAGGCAGAAATGATAGCCACCAAAAAGGCAACCTTCCGAGACAATGAAAGCAGAGCAATCCCCCGAATGTTCTCAAGAGGAAGCTTTTGAAGAACAGATAATACCAAATTGAGACTCACAGAGGTAGCGGGGACCATCTTGGAGGAGCCATATGGTGTACTCCCTGAATAAAATTATGAATCAAGGCATGCGTGGCTAACAGGCATTGGAAATATATAGCCAAAGCCGATACTTGGCCTTTGATAGTGCCCAAAGTCAACTGCTGTTCAACCCCTTCCTGTAGAAAAGCCAAGACCCTAGCAATGTAAAAACAAGCGAGGGTGCACCTTCAGCAACTCATGCCATGTAATGTACGATTTCCGTGTACGATAATATATCTTCCTGGAAGTCGACTTTCTAGCCTTCAACAGTGCAGGAATGAGAGAGAGAGAGAGAGAGAGAGAGGTCTCTCTGACTCTGAACACCTGGCTTTAAACAGCCATGCCGTTAAAAGCCAGCGACTGTAAAGCAGGATGGCAGATCGGGCCTTCAGACAGCAGATCTTCCCTGAGAGGAAGTCTCCAAGGAGTATCAGGGAACAACCTTACCAGGTCTGCGTACCAAGACCGCTTACTTCCTACCTGCTGCCTGTGAGGAGACTTCTGCCAGTCCTGGGGACATGTCGCCGCCACAGCCGCTCGACAAATTCCGCCGCCAGGAGCGGGACATGGAGGCCAAAGATGGCGCCGCTCCGTCGGAGACTCCCGCAGCCAACACCACCAGGGTCCTAGAGGCAATATCACACTGCCAGACCACCCTTACTACAAAGATTGAGGAGGTAAAGGTGGACATTTCCCTTATTATGCAAGATATGGCTAAATTCAGGGACAGGGTGGCGGAGACAGAGGTCAGGATCAGCAGGGCTGAAAACATTCTCAACGACCTCCAACACACAGCAGACTCCATGCAGCGCCAGATTGAGCAACTAGCACAGAAGCAGGATGACCTGGAGAACAGGGAACGCCGCTGTAATCTGCGGTTTATCGGGTTGCCAGAGGGGTCTGAGCCAGCTACATTTTTGGAGCATTTATTAATCACACACTTTGGTAGAGAAGCCTTTTCTGCCACTTTTGCTGTGGAAAGAGCCCACTGTATGCCCGCCCGCCGCCTACCTGAGGGATCACCACCCTGTACATTTATTGCAAAACTCCTCAATTATCGTGACTGGGATGCTATCCTATGTTTAACCCGCGAACGCGGCAATATTTCCTTTCAAAATGGCCGTATAGCCTTCCCAGACTTCTCGGCGGAAGTCCAGAAACTACGGTCTCGCTTCACTGATGTCAAAAGGCACCTGCATCATTTGAAATATGCCATGCTATTCCCAGCCCGTCTGAGTGTGGTGTGTGAGGACAGAGCACTCTTTTTTGACCCTGGCATCAGAATGGCTGGACCAAAGAGAAGCAGACCAAAACCGTCCCACCTGAGCATGCTAATCGCAATTATGTTTTGGGTTTCTCGCACATTTAAAGTTTCCCGCACCCGGCAGGTGTTATTTCCTGCCAAACCTGGAGACTGCGCCCTGCATCCATACTGGTTTTTACATTCCTCTGTTTATTTTGTTAGACTACTTGGATTTGCAGGGGTGCACTGCCCAGGTCTAACCCCTTATCCATCTCTTATACAGTGTTGTCTGTGGGGTACTGGGTGCCCTGGTACATGGAACTGCACTCTAGACCCTGAAGGGCACCACGTTACAGAACTGACATTCGTATTGGATCCCACAACATTCATGCCAAACAATCCTTCGTTAGGTTTTTCTTTTTCCTGGTTTTACCTTTTTTTCTCCAGTGTTTACAGGACATGGGACCTAGTTACAGGAGCACTGCTCTATGGCTCTACATGTACAGCACCATGTGTCCTACTACCGTTCCGGTACAATCCAGTGTTTGGTCGTCCCGCAATGCCACTGGTTGTCCTGGAGAGATGGCCTTATTTTTTAGTCACTTTTGGGCTTGTGTTGTGTTTGCGGCCCTCCTTATGTGGTCATGATTGCCTACTCTTCACTGGGTTTTGGGTTTTCGCTCCTGCACAGTTGGGGACGCTGAGAGCGGGGTGGGGGGAGGGATGGATTTCTGTTTTTTGTGAGTTTGTTTTGTTTATTTTATTCACTGTATGTTGGCTGTGGTTGTTTTTCAGGTATGCTAAACTTTTGATGAGCTACACCCTTATGTTAGGTTTTGATTTGCAGGAACCTGCTCTGGGGACTCCCCGTATGTTTCTACTACTTTATCCCCCCCTGCACCGCGATGGCCACTGTGAAATTCCTCACATGGAACGTCCGGGGTCTCAGGGATAAGGTGAAGCGTTCTGCTATTTTTAGATGCCTCAAGTCCTACAGGGCGGACATTGTGGTTTTGGTGGAGACACATGTCACGGGCCAACTCCAACTGGCTCTTAAACGCCCCTGGATTGGCTGGACGTACCATGCCACTTATACCAACACAGAGGTGTCTCCAACCTAATTTCAAAAAAATGTACACTTATCCACTATTTCTGTTCGTTCGGACCCCCAGGGCAGGTTAATTTTTCTGCATGTTATACTGTATACTAGGCAATATTTGCTCTTGGCTTGCTACATCCCCCCTCCACACAGCTCGGAGGTGATCCAAGAGGGCGTGTCCTTTATGGCTCAGCACCCCAATGTTCCAGCTGTGTGGATGGGGGATTTTAACATTGTGTTAGTCCCGGCTCTAGACCGCCGGCACTCCCTGACAACTCCAAGGCCCCAGTCCCTTACTCGCCTTGGCCGACTGTTCCGTTACTTTGCCCTGACTGACACCTGGCGTTATCAGCATCCTCACCTACTTTCCTACTCATGTTTCTCAGCCACTCACTCTACAATGTCATGCATCGATTTCATTATAGTTTCTGACCCTCTACTTCCCCTGCTCCAGGACTTGGGGTTTGAACCCGCTCCCTGTCTGACCATGCCCCTTGTTGGGCTTCGTTTTGCATAGCCCCCCCCAGGCGGTCCCTCGTCCGTGGCACCTTCACCCCTTCTGGCTCACTGCCATAGTGGACCAGGAGGGCCCGGCCCGAGAATAGTCCTATTTATTTTCTACTAACAAAGGCTTAGCTGCTATGGCCCTGGTGTGGGAGGCTTTCAAGCTCCACGCCCGGGCTACCCTCACCAGACGAGTCAATCGCCTTAAAAAGTCCTCCAGTTCCGTTTTAGCCATTGCACAGGCACACCTGACTTCACTGACAGACAATGGCTCCACTGATCCATCACCTGACAATATCCTAGCACTTAAATTCCAGACCAAAATAGTTTACCAGCTGCTCTAGGAGAAGGCCAAACAGAAATTGTTCTTCTGCAAACAGCGGGTATTTGAGCAGGGCGAACGAGCGGGCAAGCTGTTGGCTTACCAAGATACTAAACCTCCGGTAGTGGTTCAACTCCGGGGATCTGATGGGTCTATTATTTCTGAGGCGCCGTTGGTGCCGCCGAATTTCACTCCTATGCCCAGCTTTATGCCTCCCAGATGACAGTCACCACCCAAGAGACCCGTGACTTTCTGGCTGACGTGTCCCTTCCTCAGTTGTCTGATGCTCAACGTGAGGAACTGGATGCCCCCTTGTCGGCTGATGAAAACCACCACTGCTATTGCCTCCCTGGCCATGGCAAAGGCCCCCGGTTCTGACGGCTTACCTCTTTGATTTTTATGCAACCTTTTGACGCGCTTTCTCCGGAACTGCTGTCCCTGTACACCCATATTCATGACTCCGGTCAGTTGCCGGATTCCATGAGAGAGGCCAATATTATAATACTTCCCAAACCCGGTAAAGACCCCCTCTATCCAGAATCCTATCACCCTAGCTTGTTACTCCAAGCAGACATTAAAATTCTGCCAAAACTCCTAGCATTCCGTCTTTATAAGATTATACTCTCGCTAATACACCCTGATCAGACTCGATTCATGCCGGGTAAAAACACTGCCATGAATATACGTCGTCTGTATATGAATCTACAAGCTGATCATGACAAAGTTGGCACCAGAGCAGTGGTGGTGTTAGATGCCGCTAAGGCATTCGACTCGGTGGAATGGGGTTACCTATGGGAGTGTCTGCGGGCCTTTGGGTTTGGTCCGACCTTTATTGGTTGGGTCCAGGCACTACTATAAACCTATAGCCAGAGTTTCGGTAAACGGGTGGACGTCAGACTCCTTCCCTCTGGGTCGCGTAACTAGACAGGGGTGCCCCCTGTCCCCCCTACTATATGCTCTTGCAGTTGAGTCGTTGGAGACTATGCTTCATGACCATCCCCCACATTCACGGTATGCGTCAATCGGCCCTGACAGAAACAGTAGGTCTTTATGCAGACGACATGCTATTATATTTGGAGGACACTGATGACTCTTCACGCTGCGTACCATATAACAGTTTGGGTCTCACTCGGAATTAAAAATAAATTGGTCTAAGTCCTAAATACTGCCTCTTGACCCGTCTCCCCCCACTAGCGCCTCCACTTCCCTTCCATTACAGAGAGTCGCGGCGATCCGCTATCTGGGTGTCACAATTACTAAAATTCCCCTCGGATTACTTGAAGGACAATATTGAACCACTTATTGATATGCTTAAACAACGCACTCAAGACTTGGGCCAGGCTCCCCGTTGGACTTATGGGCAGGGTGAATCTCATTAAAATGATTCTGTTACCCAAATTTCTCTATGTGTTCTGGCACTCCCCTGTCCCAATCCCCCTGAAACTGTTTAAAATTATTGATCACATTTTAAATTCCTTTGTATGGGGTCATTAGCACCACAAGCTGCCCTGGACCACGCTTAAAAATCCAATGACTAGAGGGGGGGGTAGCTGTACCAGACTTCCAATATTATCTAGCATCACAACTCTCACTTTTTTTTTACTTTCATAAACTGGAGGCGCCTAGATATCAAACACTGGTCTGCCGGGGACCGCCTCATCCAGCCTTTACTTCCCTGCAGGTGCTCCTACAGGGTTGCGGCCCTCTATCCCCGTCCGTTGCTAGAGATAGCTTACTGATACATCACAGGAAAGTTTGGGAACTGGCCATTAAGAAAATGAAATGTTCACATTTACACACTAAAACCCCCCTTTGGCATAATCCTCGCCTAGGAGAACTGCGCTCTACCCCAGATTGTCATCTTTGGGTGGACAGAGGAGTACTATATTTAGGCCAAGTGATGTGTGACTCGGTTGTCCGTTCCTTTCACTCGCTAAAATCAGATTATGACCTCCCCGCACACGTTTTTCCGTTACATACAGTTGCGTCACGTGCTACGTGCACAATTCCCCACAATGAAAGATATACCTCTGCTGGAGGTGCTGATGGGTGACACTCACGAGGGTCTCATCTCTGTGCCTCATACTGAATTGCGCAGTGCTGAGGTTGATCAAACGGTGGAACGTCTGCAGTCTCGGTGGTTGTCTGACACAGGTTCCTTGGATGAGGCGGACTGGGATGACATTCTGGATAGCCCTAGACTATCCTCACCCAAGCTCTCGGATCATGTGACCCAGCTGTACATCTTGTACAGGGCTTATCTCACCCCACTCAGAATTTCTAGATACCGGCGTTCTTCTAATTCCTGCTGTCCCTGCTGCCCATTGCACTCGGGTACATTCATACATCTCCTTTGGTCCTGCCTGGACATCCAATCATACTGGGCGCAAATCATAATTTCTGCATGATCACATGGGCTCTCCCTTGCAGCTGGACATTAAACCCTGTGCCCTGGGTCTCTTACTTGACGATGACATTGACACATTTTTTACTAGCTTTCTTTACGAGGCTCTTTAGTGCACGTAAGCTCATAGCCAGGATGTGGTTGCGAGTTCACACTCCAACCCTTCAGGACTGGATAACTAAGGTGAACTCTACCCTTCGGTACAAAAGGTTGCTATACAAACAGAGGGTGCCCTAACAAGTTTGATAAAGTCTGGAGTCGCTGGCTGGAGAATACACGGATGTGCAATGCCTAGGCCTTCAGTTGAACTGTTACTTTAGTCCGTCAAGGGTTGGTCACCGTGGTGTAGATGGGGTTCGGCTTTAGGCTTGACCCTACCGTTTTTGCTTGTATGAGCAGTATCTTATGCTTGAGTATGTGCCACACCGACTTTTGGGTAGATATGGTGTAATGTCTCATTTCCCCTTATACTGAATATTGAATGTGTTTACCTGTCTCACAAGCTGTTAATCCCATTGTGTACCTGGTTTTGCAAATCGTATGTTTATGCGTTATTTTCTTTCAAACCACAAATAAACTTGTTTTCCAAATTAAAAAAAAGGGGAGATCAGATAACGCCTTTTTGGAAGTCTGGTCAGCTGGACCAGCTTTTTAGCCACGCCATGCATCCAATAGCAATCCCCATTGCCGACACCCTGGCACTAGTGGAGCCGCATCCAGGGAGGTATCACACATGAACACCAGGGCACTTGAGCCAGCTGGTCCATTAGTTCAAGCACCACAGGGGGAGCCTTTCAGCTTCCAAGCTAGCTTTTAGTAGCTTCACCCATTCAGTAACTGACACCAGAATCTTCACAAAAGTAGTTTTCAAAATGGAACCCGCTATCACGTGTAAACGGCGGGATAGAGACTCCACCAGTCTATCCACGGGGTCCACAAAAGTTGGCGATTCCTCCACCAGAACCAAAGTAGACTTATTTAGCCTGGAAACTGGGTGATCCACCTTCGGTGGTACAGTCCACCTAGTGGATACTGCCTCTGCAAAAAGGGTAACACGTTTAAAATGCTTAGGCACCACCAGCATATGGGATAGAATAAATATTGCTAAATATGAAGTTGCGCTCAACCAAAATACACTTACGTGAAACAAATGAAATCTTGAATAAATATAAAGTGCATACGTAAAACCAAATTAATTCAGATCTAAATACCAAAAGTGAAAATGCAAATAAATATATAAATACATGTAACTGCAAACAATCCACATTCAATGTATATATACCAAAGGTGCAAATGCAAATAAATGTGACTGTGCAATCAATTAGCCATCCAATATTGAATATATTAAATGCATGTAAATTAATAAATGAATGATTGTGCAAGCAGGTGAGAGTCCACAGTGGATAAAGTGATAATTCACAGCGAGTGACAATCCAATGGAAAATGTCCAATATAAAAAGATTGTGGGAAATTGATGGTAGCAGCAAATTCAGCGCTTGGTAATGGACTCAAACACCTCCACCAAGAAAAATAGGGTCACCCGGTGTGCACTAAAATGCTTACCAGATGAGGTAGACCCCTTAATTACAGAGGGTCAACTCAGGCAAGGAATCACAGACAGGATAATTAGCCAGTATCTCCACTAGGCACCTCCAATACACCTCCTCTGTGAAAACGAAAGTGAAACTAATCTGCACAGGAAAAAGGAAGGAACAGCCTGTGTCCTGCTAGAATTAAAGTGCCATGCCACCCACCTGTCCAGCGATTGTGGACCACAGGAAAATGGCCACCTCAAGCATTACTATGGGGAACAGAAAATGGCTGTCCATGTAATACAATGGGAAAAAAAACACATTGATCCACAGCAAAATGGCAGCCCCATGCGGGCTCCAGGACCCACAAAAGGGGTCCCTAAACATTAAGCATCGGAGGGTGCCTAGGAAGGGACCCCACCAGGACCACCCCATCAAAAAGGCGCCACAGTGGCTGCAATATTTCTGTCCCCCAAGGTAGAAACCTGCACAGGGTAGGGGGGGGGGGGGAGGAAACCAACAGGGGTTTGGGCCTAGACCTCCCGGAGAGGCCAGGGGAACTGAGGGAGCCCCGAGGGTCCAACCATTCCAGGGATAACTGGATTTTTGACTTACCGTAAAATCCTTTTCTCTTAAGTTCATTGACGCAGTCCTCTGATCCATATCAGTAGTGTTATACTGCCCCTACAGTAGCAGGACACTAGGCAGAAAAAAAAGTTCTGGCTACGTCTATGGGCAGTCCCGGAAGGTACACCCTCTCTTCCTGCATAGGATGTCAGTTTTGTATCAAAGCACTGTCAGAAAAGTAACACCAACCCAACTCCAAATAGAGGAGCGGGTACTGTGTCCGTTAATGAACTTAAAGCGGAGTTCCACCCTCAGGAATAAATGTTTTAACAAAAATAGCCCATTAATATTAATACATCTCGCTTGACAAAACCGCTATTTGCATATTTATGAATTAAACAGTGTATTTGTTTAGTGAAAATCTTACTTTTAAACAGGGATGCACCGATATGAAAATTTTGGGCCGAAACCGAAAATGCAGGATGCCCTTGGCCGAAAACCGAAACCGAAAATGACTTTTTCCCCCCAAATAATTTTAAATTAGATAGAACAGGGCATACACCAGAAACAGGCAGCGACGTACACCTGTCGCTGCCACCCTGTCACAGTATATGTACTGTGACGGATGGCAAGTGGTTAATTTAATTACCATTGGTATTAGTAATATGCAGCATGAGGGGGTTAATGTATTGTCACTGCTGCATTAGTGACCAACCAGTGGCAGTTAATTAACCCCTTTGTGCTGCATTAGTGCAACCAGTATCAGTGTTAATTAACACTGGTTGCACTAATGCAGCACAAAGGGGTTAATTAACTGCCACTGGTTGGTCACTAATGCAGCAGTGACAATACATTAACCCCCTCATGCTGCATATTACTAATACCAATGGTAAGCTCGCCTCAGCTCCCCCCCCCCCCCCCCCCCCCAGCGTCCCTCTCCTACTCACTCAGCTCCTCCGGTGTCCATTATTCAAAAGACGCGCCTCTGGCCGGCTGCCCACCTCCCGGTGATGTCACTACTACGAGCTGTCGATGAATGAACTGACACACCGGGCGGGAGGGCGGGCGAGCGGCCGCTAATAGCTGCAACTATGTGAGCCTTCACTTCACTTCCCTGTCAGCGGCACGATGTACATGAATGAACACACTCCAGGCGGGAGCGGCCGCTAATAACTATAACTATGTGAGCCTTCACTTCCCTGTCAGAGGAGATACCCACCTGACAGGGAAGTGAAGCGCTCACATAGTTATAGTTATTAGCGGCCGCTACCCCGCCCGGTGTGTCACTTCAGTTCATTCATGCACATCGTGCCGCTGACAGGGAATTGAAGTGAAGGCTCACATAGTTACAGCTATTAGCGGCCGCTCGCCCGCCCTCCCGCCCGGTCTGTTAGTTCATTAATGCACAGTTCATTAATGCACAGAACGTTAATTTCGGCATTTTTAACCCATTTTCGGCCAAAATGGGATAGGCCCATTTCCGGCCGAAAATTTTGGTGGCCGAAATTTTGGTGCATCCCTACTTTTAAAACTGCTGCCTGTGGGTTGTCATCTTTACTAAGGGCATCTGAAGCCGCAGTGTAAGACTTAGTGACCTTCTTCCTGCTTGCTGTTCATTCTGGCTACCCAGAATGCAGCAGGAAATCCCACACATGGGCAGTACTATGCTTTAGGCATAGTACAGGTTGCTATAGAGACGTCGGCTCAGGGGGAAGTTGCAGCCCTCTATATCTCTTCCCCGCCTCCAGGAAGACACCAGAGAGAGAGAGTCAGATAGAAACACACTGCCAGCTATTACCGCAAGAAAGCTCTTGTCTGGCTGAAGGGGAAATTTAATGTAACGGATGGATGGCAGCACTATGAATGGGGGCAGCATGGTTATTGTGGCAGAAACACTGTGATGGCACCCTTTGATTTGGGGCAGGATTGTGGAAGTATGGCTGGATCGATGTAACACAGTGATGGGGGCAGGACAGTGATGGTGTCTGCAATGTGCATTGATGGATGGATGTCACACTGTTATAGGGTCAGCACTTTGCATGGATGGATGCATGCATGTCACACTGTGATGGGGTCAGCACTGTTGATGGATGGATGTCACACTGTAATGGGGTCAGCACTGTGCATGCATGGATGTATGCATTTCACACTGTTATGGGGTCAGCACTTGGCATGGATGGATGCATGTCACACTGTAATGGGGTCAGCACAAGGTATACGTGTGCCCAAATAACAGGGCCACCGCAATGCTGCAAATATCACAGTGCCATTACATTGCTGCTCAAATCACAGTGCCACCACAGTGCTGCAAAAATAACAGTGCCATTACATTTTTGCCCCCATCACAGTGCAGCCAAAATGACAGTGCCATCAACCACAGTGCACAAACTACAGTTTCCGGCATAGTGCCCAAAATTACATTGTTTATCACAGTGCCAAAATTATAGTCCACCAATGTGCCCAACAATGCACTCACCGACTGACAAAAAAAAAAAAAGTGTAAAGTATTATTTGATGTGAAAAGCACAGATCTGATCTGTACCAATCTGACTCCCACTCTGCTATTGAGGACGATAGGGTAACACTGGCATAAATAGCAGTGTTTCCCTTCTTAAAGATGGCGCCGGAAGAGATCGACTCCGCCTCTCATGAGAGTGATTACAAACCGCTTCCATGAGGCAATGCAGAACAGGAAGTGTCGACGGCGGCCACGGCCGAGGAGGGGGGAGGAAGGGGGAAGGAGGAAGTGAACATTAGAATGCCCAAAAAATAAGGTAAGAAAACACCAAAAAAATAAAATGCCCAATTGTTGTTGAGAAGGGACAGCCCGAACTGAAACTTAAGTTATAAAACAGGGTGGAACTCCACTTTAAGAGAAAAGGATTTTACAGCAAGTCAAAAATCCAGTTTTCTCCATCGTTCATGGACGGACGCAGTCCTCTGATCCATATTAGTGGGGACGTCCCAAAGCAGTGCCACAAAATGAGGGGTGGGAACAGCAGAAAAGAACAAGTCCCCAAGGCTAAACACAGCCAACCAGGCAACATAGGACTCATCAGAACAAAAAGATGAGGCCCACCTGAAACAAACAGTAAACACCCTCAAGGAAGGGCAAAAGCCCTCCAGAAAGCAGCCAGCAAAACTTTAGGGCCAAAAGAGGCATCTGCAGATGCCAGCACATCCACCTTCGTAGCCGTGTCGCAACCTGAAGCACAGATGCCTGTATGGCGAAAAGCCCAGGAAGCACTAGGCTTCAAAGTAGAATGCGCCAAAATAGGGAATGGTAGGATTTGACCCTCAATTGAATAAGCCTGCACCCCCGTCTATTCGATCCATCTGAAAACAGTCGCAGCAGACACAGGTAGCCCCGTTCTTGGCCATCCGTGAGTACAGAGAGCAGACCTGACTCACAAAAAGACTCGCCAAGTACACCGTGAGTGCCCGAACCACATCCAGAGTATGCAATGTATATTCCTTAGGAAGTTTGGGTTTAGGACACCAAGATGGTAACACAATGTCCTTGCTCAAGTGAAAACTAGAAACCACCGGAGGGAAGGACGGATCCGGACGAAGTACAACTTGTCTCCATGAACCAACATATAGGGATGACAGGACAATGTCCCCAGTGCAGACACCCTGCGTGCAGAGTGACAGCAACCAAGAAGGCCACCTTCTGTAAAAGGTAGGCAGGGGATAAAAAGGTAGGCAGGGGATACCCCCCGAATACTTGAAAAAGGAGGTTCTTGAAGAACCGACTGCACCAAATCAAGGTCCCCGATTGGCGACAGTCGTATCGGAAGTGCCACGCGTCGCACCCCCTGGAAGAAGTCACGCACCGGGGAAAGGGCGGCAAACGGCCTTTGGAAGAAAATTGCCAAGCCAAAACCTGACCCTTGATACCCTGTTTTCCCGAAAGAAGATAGTGTCTAATATTCATTTTTGCTCCCAAAGATGCGCTAGGTCTTTTTTTCAGGGGAGGTTTTATTTTTCCATGAAGAAGAATATATTTTACACATTTATTGTTGAACAAAAAAAAAAAAAAAAAAAAGGAAATTTATTACCTGTATACGGTACGGTAGTAGTGGGGGATCAGAGGGGGAAATCAAAATGGCACAGGAGAATCAGAGGGGCAATTACCATTTTGGAACCCCTTCTGATCCTCCTGTGTCATTTTGTTTGCCCCCTCTGATCCTCCTGTGTCATTTTAAGTGATCCCACTCCCCCCACCTCTGTGCCAGTGGACACCTTCACCAGACATCCCCCCACCCCTTTATCAGACATTTCCCCCCTACCTCAGTCACCTCTGTGTGTCCACACAATGTGCCCGACTCTTGCCCCGCGTGACTCACTGTCTAATTGTGAGTCAGCCAGACTCAGTCAGGGCAGAGCAAGCAGCAGGCGACAGCTTGTCCTGGCAGCGGCCCGGGCGCTCTGATTAAAAGAGACATTTTAATCTTTGTCTGCTCCGGCTGCGCTGCGGCGCCCGCCGCTATGGTCCAGAGTCCAATGTTAAGGTAGCTTCGGGGGGCCTTATTATCGGGGAGAACTTATGTTCGGGGGGGGGGGGGGGGGGGGGAGTCATTTTTGGGGGGATGCCTTATATTTCAGTAAGAGGCAAAACTGTAAAATCGGTCTTATTTTCGGGGGATGTCTTACTTTCGGGGAAACAGGGTAGTACTCAAGGCCAACTCTTGATCAGCTCCCTGCTGAAGGATAGCCAAGATCCGGCCCACCGAGTAAGAGCCCAAAGACTCACACCACGCAATATACGACTTTCTCGTACAACGAAAAATCATCCTAGAGGTCGCTTCCCGCGCTTTAAGCAGGGTGGGAATCACTGAAGCAGACAAACCCCTGCCCTGCAGCACCTGGCTTTCAACAGCCAAGCCGACAAAGCCAGCGACTAAAGCAGGATGGAAGAATGGCCCTGGAGACAATAAATCCTCCCCGAGAGGCAGTCTCCAAGGAGCGCCTGCAGCTAGCCTGACCAGGTCAGCATACCAAGCTCGACGAGGGCAGTCCGGAGCCACGAGAATGATAGGAATCCCTTCCGCCTCGATTCTGCAAAGAAGTCTTGGCAGCAACGTGAGTGGAGGAAAGGCAGACAGCAGCTAATACTGACCTTGACCCATCCGTGATCGCTCACACAGGACAATGCTGGCCTCATCCTTGCGCAGGTGACCATGCTAAACTTCTCAGCATCGCTCATGTTGAACTCAGCATAAGTTCTTGCCTACGACAGAACCCATGGTGCCACCAGTGCATCTTCCAGAGGGTCCCGGGGGCAGGCCACAAACCCAATGAAGACAACTGCTGGAACACCTCTGGATGAAGAGCCCATTCCCATGCATCAAAGACCTGTCGACTGAGGCAATCCGCCTGCCAATTACCCACACCTGGAAAGGGAACAGCGGAGAGAAATGGAACAAGGCACTCTGCCCAACAAAGAATGCCTGTCACGTCCAAGACTGCAAAGGACACCCTTGGTGCCCCCTGGATGAATGACATAAGCCACGGTTATGGCAAAGTTCGAATGAATGCGCACTGGACAGCCGCAGGTGCCCGGTCCAGTGAACTAGGCAAAGCCGGATCGCTCTCAGCTCCAGGACATTGCTTAGGGAGTATGGTCCCTGGAGGATCCAGGTTACCGATCAGAGAACCTGCCGAGAACTCCTCCCCACCCGGACAAGCTTGCATCCACTGTGACAATTGTCCAGTAAAAAGGGGAGGAAGGAATCCAGATCAAGATTCCCTGGCACAGCTGGATCCGAGGGTCCAGAGAGTTTGGAGTCCAGTCCCATGTGAGAAGGATTGCCTTCTGGGGGATCCTCGAGAGGGATTGAGCGAAAGGGACCGTCCGAAAGACGACACCATCAGTCCCAGAACTTTCATGCAGGTCCGAAGGGATGACCATGTGCTGGACGGTAGCAGTTGAACCACAATCTGAATTTCCAAGAGTTTTTTCCTTTGAGGGATAAACACCCTGACCGAGGACGAGTCCAAAGTCAGGCCCAGATAGTCCAGTCTCATGGAAGGGACCAGGGATGATTTTTGAAGGTTCAGAAACCACCCAAACTCCTCCAGAGTGCTCATGGTGACTTCCAAATTCATCGTCAGCACTGTAGGGGACTCCACACGGAGAAGCAGATCGGCCAGGAACCAAGGACCAATACACCCCGCTGCCGCAACAGCGACAGCACCGGAGCCAACACCTTGTGAAGACCCGAGGAGCAAAAGCAAGATCAAGGGGCAACGCCACAAACGGATAGAGACCCTTCCCCCACGGCAAAAACAGATTCCGTTGGTGTCCTGCACAAAAAACGGAATGAAGGTAGGCATCTTTGATGTCTATGGAGGCCAGGAATCCCCCCCCCCCCAATGTGGGGAAGCCATCATCGTGCAAACTGATACCAGGCCTTGACGAACCAGAGCCTGAACTGCCCCATAGAACGCCTGTAAGCGATCCAGGGACAGCCATACATTGGAAGGAAAAACCTTACCGTTAAAAAACAGATTGAAACTGGATCTTGCAACTGGACCGCATGATCTCTCCTGAATCCAGCTGCCTGGGAACCGGGCCAACCGCAAGTCCAAGAACCGGCAAAGACGTCCCCCCCACCCCATATATGGGTGAGGACGCAACTTCAGGCCTAGTAGGCCTCATCTGTAGATCTGGAAAAAAACAAATCTCTTGTTCGCCAGACCAGGGTCGTTTGGAACCACCCGAGGAAGTCTTGAATGACTTTGCCACATCAACTGTCCCCGAGTTATGAAGAAACTGATTGTGAGCCAAAAAGGAAGGACCCCGTCTGCGAAGAAGGCCCTAACCCATGTTAGCCTGTGGAAGAAAAGCACTCATCCCCCCGTGAGACCCTTACATAAATGTCATACGGGGCAGCTCCAAACAGGCGATCCCCCTGAAAGGGAGATCCATTAAGACCTTCTTGGTGATCCGCAGACCAACACTCCGGCCAAGTATAGGCCAGACAACCACCGCCGAAACCGACAGGTGTCCCAATAAAGGAGCCATGTCCAGCGCGGCATGCACCAGCTGGTCCAACAGTTCTCCCAGGGCAGGAGGGAATCGCTTCTCACTAAGTCACTGCATTGGAAATCCGCCCATCAGGCAGAGTCTGCGTGGCAACGGCAATCAAATACTGTTCCCAGTGCAGACCCCGCCAGGAGCACAGATCGCGGGCCACTGCCCACAGCCAACCCCCAGGTCCTTAAAGGACGGGGATTCCTCCACCGGAACAACGGTAGTCCTCTTCAGCCTAGAGACCAGTAGATCCACCTTAGGCTGAACAGACCACTTTACTAGAGACTCCTCAAAATGGTAACGTCTACAGCCGCTTAGACAACCCAGGGGAACGTCGCAGACTGTCTCATTCTTCATGAGCATGCTAGCAAATTAAGCTGATCCGGATGGCACGTGAGTGCCAGATGCCACCTGCGCCCCAGGCACAGCCGCCGCTGTGTCCTCCAAATTGCAGGGTGTCATGCACCGAAACAACCAGTGTATCCACCAGCGCCTGTATCATGTGCGGCAGGGGAGGTAGAAATGTCATCCACACTCTGCGAGGAGAAAGGGCGCGAGGTAACAGACTTGGCAGGGAGGCCCCCCTCTGCAGCGGGTGAGTCAAACTCCGAATCCAAGACATCAAATGAGGCTGGGGTAGGTGAGGAAAACATTTCAAACGCACCTCTGTCAAGGCCACCTCCACTCGGGCCCAAATGCTTGCCGAACAGCCGAAAATGCATTGAGGCTAGCTAAAAAAAAAAAAAATTCTACATAAAAAATACTTAAATGCCAGGACCAAAGATCCCAGTAAGGAACTAGGTCCTTACTCCTGACTAGGCAGATTAAAACGGACATCCTATGCAGGAAGAGAGAGGGTGTACCCTTCGGGACTGCCCATAGGCGTAGCCAGAACTTTGTTTCTACCTAGTGTCCTACTCCTGTAAGGGGCAGTATAACCCCTACTGAAATGGATCCATCAATGAACGATAGAGAAAGGGACCACGTCCACCCAAGACCACTAGAGGTTTTGGGGGGACAATTGCTCACCATACCACGATACCAGGTGGGCGCCACTCTGAAACAGATTACCTCCCACCCAGGAAAGGGGTGCTGTCAGCCAGGGGGGTACGTTGCGACTCCAGGCGTTCCAAGTCGATTGCATCCCAGAGAGATGGTTCACTCACAAGCTCGCCCCCCATCCGGGACCTAGGTCCTATTCCTAATCTAGGCAGAAACAAAACGGCAATCTGAAGCAGAGTGTGTGGGGTTATGGCTGCAGGGACAGCATCCATTGGCGTGGTAACGTTTTTTTTTCCTGCCTAGTGTCTATTCCTGATTGGAGGAGAATAACCAATGGTAATGAAGATATGGAGCTGCGACTGTCGATGAACGATAGAAAAAAGGCTATATATAGTGTCTGGAGAGGAACTGTAGGGCGATCATGTTCCCAGGGTGGCTCTTCTGTCTTGCCCCTATAATCCATTTAAAAATAGGGATCTTGGCTTACCAATAAAATCTGTTTCAGTACAATAAACGGACACAGGAACTTTAGCCTTTAGCATACAGTTACCTTCAGGTGATCTAACACTGGCAAACAAAATAGAAAGATGCAGGCAGTCTCTAGATAACCCCTCCTATCTTCAGCTAGCCTTGGTTTTGTGGCAAGCAATAGCTATATCCTAGGGATAGAGGGGGATCGACCTGAGTTCTGCATTATACTTCGAGAAACAAATTTTACTTCAAAGGACAGTGATGTGAAGGGGGGGGGGGCGCAAGGACAGTGATGTGAAGGGGGGGCCCCCCCCCCCCCAAGGACAGTGATGTGAAGGCGGGGGGGCCCCCCCAAGGACAGTGATGTGAAGGCGGGGGGCCCCCCCCCCCAAGGACAGTGATGTGAAGGCGGGGGGCCCCCCCCAAGGACAGTGATGTGAAGGCGGGGGGCCCCCCCCAAGGACAGTGATGTGAAGGGGGAGCCCCAAGGACAAGGACAGTGATGTGAAGGAGGGAGGCCAAGGACAGTGATGTGTGGAGGAGCGTGGGAGAGATGAAAACAGTGATGTCCTCAGCTTCCCCCCTGAGAAATGGGAGGCTGAAAAATGTCATGTAGGGGGGCAATGAGGAGAGTAATGTGAAGGGGGGAAATAATGTAAATAGGCGCAGGGGACAATACTGTCACGGGGGTTTATGTCAAAGTGTGAGAACACTACTGTGAAAGGGGTGGTGGGTGATGTAAAGGGGGAGCGTCAAGAGGGAATCTTGATGTGAAGGCAGAGGGGACTGTAATGTGCAGTGGGGACTGAGGACACTGATGTAAGAATGGGTTCAGATCTGTCCATTTTAATGGGCTGCACTACCCACAAGAAACACAGAAAAGACGCCCTTGACCTCTTAATCCCCTAAATCGCACCGCACCAAGCCACATGGTGGTAACCTTCTACGATGAAGTGAGCTGCCATCTAGATAAAGGTAAGCCTGTGGATGTGGTGTATCTGGACTTTGCAAAGGCCTTTGACACCGTTCCCCACAAACGCTTACTGTTCAAACTAAGGAAGGTAGGTATGGACCATAAGGTGAGTACCTGGATAGAGAACTGGCTCCAGGGGAGAGTGCAAAGGGTGGCGATTAATGGGGAGTACTCGGATTGGGTGGGTGTGGAAAGTGGGTCCCCCAGGGTTCTGTCCGGGGGCCAATCCTGTTTAATTTATTCATAAATGATCTAGAGGAGGGGATATCTAGTACAATCTCAGTAGTTGCGGATGATACTAAACTAAGCATGCCAATATCTTCTATGCAGGATGTGGAAACCTTGCAAGCAGACCTGAACAAAATAATGGGGTGGGCAACTACATGGCAGATGAGGTTTAATGTTGAAAAATGTAAAGTAATGCACTTGGGTGCCAGAAACCAGAAAGCAAGCTACTCACTAGGGGGGGAACCTCTGGGTGAGTCTAGGATGGAAAAGGACTTGGGGGTACTGGTAGACAACAGGCTTGGCAATGGCATGCAATGCCAAGCCGCTGCAAGCAAAGCCAACAGAATACTGGGATGCATAAAAAAGGGGATTCACTCCAGAAATAAAGAGATTATTCTCACACTCCACAAGACTCTGGTACGGGCACATCTGGAGTATGCTGTCCAGTTCTGGGCACCGGTCCTCAGGAAGGATGTGCTGGAACTGGAGAGAGTCCAGAGAAGGGCAACAAAAATAATTAGGGGAATGGAGGACATCAGCTATGAGGAAAGACTAAGGGGGGATATGATATGAATGTACAAATACTGTACTGGCGACCCTAACATAAGGAACAAACTATTCAGAGAAAAGGAATACAATAAGACACGTGGCCACTCACTAAAACTAGAGGAAAGGCGGTTTAACCTTAAAAGACGTAGGGGGTTCTTCACTGTAAGAGCAGTAAGGATGTGGAATTCTATTCCACAAGCAGTCGAATCAGCAGGGAGCATTGATAGTTTCAAAAAAACTATTAGATGGGCACCTTAAAGACCACAACATATAGGGGTATACAATGTACTGTTAACAGCAAACACACACACACACACACACACACACACACACACACACATATCATAGGTTGAACTGGATGGACAGATGTCTTTTTTCAACCTCACTATGTAACTATGGTGCTGCAGCAACATGCGGTTTGGCACACGCGAAAATGCGCCACAGGTACCGACATCATATTCGGACCTCTGCTGAAAGAAATATTTTACTGACCATTTTACTGACCAGACCTGACCAGTGAATTTTTATTCAATACCCCTGCTCTAGGAGAGCAAATAGGGAATCGGATTGCTTAAAACAGGCTTTAATCAAAATATTAACTGTGTAGGAGGAAGAAAAGACCTGGTTGGTGGTAGAATGCGACTACGTTAAAAGTGGAGCTACACCCAAAAGGGGAAAGTTCCGCTCGTCTGTCTCCCCCCCCCCCTCCCCCCCACTGCCACATTTGGCACCCTTTGGGGGGGAGCGGGTACCTAGTTTTCACAGATGGTCGCTTTCAGCAAACTTCACCATGGCAAACTGAGCTGGAAGTTTATCCCCCCTTCCTTCCCCTTCACAATTTCTAGAAGACTGCCGCCAATTCACAAAGTGCAGCGCGCTTCAGGCATGCGCAGTAGGAAGCTGGCTGTGAAGAGCAGAGCTTCACTGCCAGATATCCTTAGTCATGATGGCAGTGCCAGCACCCGATAGCCGATTAAATAAATCAGCCCAGATGAGGACATCACTGGATGCCTGGAAAGCTAAGTGCCCTAATATTAAGTCAGCAGCTACAGTATCCACATATGTGCAACCCGCATTCCAATTCGCATGACATGGGACTGTGACTGGCTCTAAATGAAGCCGGTTCACACAGGCCTGGGGCGGATTGTGAAAGGGTCCTGTGCATGTTTGGGTACGGTTGAGGTGAGAATTCAGGCAAAAATTCGGACCTGAATCGCACCTGAAGAGCCAAAAGAATAAGGTCAAAGTACTATATAGACACAGTGGAGTGTGCAGGGATAGCTATACACGTAAAAAACTTCTACAAAGGCCCTACTTAATAAAAGGGATAAGAGGCCAATGGCTGAAAGAGAATGGCCAAGGCAGAAAATTGTCCTTTGAGAATACTCGAAGCCAGATGCTGATCCAGACCACACTGGAAGGACAAGATGGAGCATGGAATTTAAAACTTCCTTATAAAAAGGAAATAATTGGGAAACAAAGCGCTGTACCAAAGCAGAGTTGCAGCAATATTCTTTAACCACTTCCCGACCACCCACCGCCTTTTTTACTGCGGCAGGGTGGCGCTCCTGTGCAAACCGACGTAAACCTACATCGGCCACACGCAGGAAGCTAGGGGGCGAGCGTGGGCCAGCGGCGGCGTGCTCCCGCCGCCATTCGACAGTGGGGAAGCCGATGCATGGGTCAGGTGGCTCCGATTGCTGCCTGACCCTTGCGATTGCTCGCCGCTGAGAGAGAAGGGCAGTCAGCTGTTATAAACATAGCTGACCGTTCTTCTACCTGAAATGATCACAGAGCTCATGTGATCCTTCTATATAGGATCACAGGTCTCTATGGTCATTTCACAAGCCACACCCCCCTCCCACAGTTAGAATCACTCCCCTAGGCTATTATTTAACCCATTGATCACCCATTGGGTTAACTCCTTCCTGGCCAGTGTCATTACAGTAACAGTGCATATTTTAGCACTGATTACTGTAGTAATGTCACTAGTACCCCCAAAAGTGTCAAAAATGTCAGTTAGGGGTCCGATCTTTGTCTGCCACAATGTCGCAGTATTGAATAAAAACAAAAAAAAAAAAAAAAGTGATATGACACAAATCTTTCCCGTAGTTAGTAGACATGATAACTTTTGCGCAAACCAATCAAAATACACTTATTGCGATTTTTTTACCATATAAAAAAAAATTTTGATTTTTAAATGTAATATTTGAGAATGTCATAGCAGAATGTAAAAAAACGGAATTTTTGTAAAATCTTACCTGTAAAATTCCTTTCTCTGAGTCCTCCGACAGTCGCCGCCTCTTCATATTCGTCACATATGGGTATTAGACTTTGCTCCGAAGGAGTAGCTAGGCAACAGAATATGTTAACATTAAAGCTTTTAACATATCCCACCCTCAAGGGGTAGTCCCCTCAGTCAATACCCTCCTACTTCCTGCAACCATATCTCAGTTTCAGTGGAATAGCAGTAGAGTATACAACCAAACCCCAAAAGAGGGGCGGGGGCGGCGACTGTCGGAGGACTCAGAGAAAGGAATTTTACAGGTAAGATTTTACAAAAATTCAGTTCTCTTACGTCCTCCGACAGTCGCCGCCTCTTCATATTCGTCACATATGGGGACGTCCCAAAGCAGTGCAAACATGAGGGGTGGGAAACGCATCCGCGCCGAAAGGCAACGCAGTCTCGGCATCAAAGAAAGGAACCTCACCAAAGGAAGGAAACCAGCTGGGCTACAGGAAAAATAATTGCTCAACAGGAGCAACAACCCAGGAAAAGAAATAACCAGGGGATAAAAAACTTATCCCAATAGCCAGAGGTCCCCAACAAGGGACCCTAGGGAATTGCCGCACTAAGAACCTTGCGGCCAAAGGAAGCATCCGCCGATGCCTGAACATCTACTTTGTAGAATTTTGTGAAAGTGTGCACGGTCGACCAAGTCGCCGCCTTACACACCTGGGCTACAGAAGCCCCATGACGACAGGCCCAAGACGTACTCAGAGATCTAGTAGAGTGCGCCTTCACAGGCACAGGGGGAACCTTCCCCTGCAAGGCATAGGCCTGTTCAATGGTCTGCCTGATCCATTTGGCGATGGTAGAGGCCGACGCCGCCATGCCCTTCCGAGGACCCTCTGGAAGAACAAACAAGGAGTCCGTCTTTCGAAAAGACTCAGTCGAATTAAGGTAAACCCTTATCGCCCGAACAACATCCAAAGAATGTAATCTCACCTCCTTTGGATGTTTAGGCTTCGCGCACAGCGAAGGCAAGACAATATCCTCATTAAGATGGAATTCCGAAACTCGCTTCGGAAGAAAAGAAGGATTAGGTCGCAAGACCACCTTATCCAAATGAACAACCAGATACGGAGACTTGCAGGACAAAGCCGCCAGCTCCGACACTCTGCGAGCCGAAGTGATCGCAACCAAAAAGGCGACCTTTTTGGACAACATAGACAACGAGATCTCCCTGATCTGTTCAAAAGGAGCACGTTGTAACACAGATAGAACGAGATTCAAGTCCCAAGGGGGCAGAGGATCCCTCCTAGGAGGAACCAGATGCCGCACTCCCTGAACAAAAGTGCCAACCAAGGAGTTGGAAGCCACGGGACGTTGAAACAGAACGGCCAGCGCAGACACCTGACCCTTTATCGTAGCCAGCGCCAAACGCTGATCGACACCCGTTTGAAGGAAGGACAGCACTCGGGAAACCGAGTACGTGCGGGGTGAAAACCCCCTGGACTCACACCAGGCAAAATAGGCCTTCCAAGTACGGTAATAAACCTTCCCCGAGGAAGACTTCCTCGCGTTGATCAAAGTATGAACAACCTCTGGGGAGAGACCCTTCTCCTTCAGGACCTCGGTCTCAACAGCCAGGCCGTCAAAGCCAGCGACTGTAAAGCAGGATGGTATATATCGGTCCTTGAGACAGGAGATCGTCTCGAAGAGGCAGACGCCACGGGGCGTCGACCGCCAGATTCACGAGGTCTGCGTACCAGGACCGGCGAGGCCAGTCCGGTGCCACAAGAATCACCGTGCTGCGTTCCGAGTGCAACCTGCGAAGGAACCTGGACAGCAACTGAATCGGTGGAAACGCGTACATCAGCTTGTACTGATGCCACGGGGCCACTAATGCGTCCGACGCGTCTGCCCGAGGGTCGCGCGTCCTTGCCACGAACCTTCTCAACTTGTTGTTGAGACGAGACGCGAACAGGTCCACATCTGGAAGACCCCACTTCGCGCACAACAACTGGAAGACAGCCGGGTGGAGAGACCATTCCCCCTGATCCAGGGTCTGGCGACTCAGATAGTCCGCCTGCCAGTTCTCCACCCCCGGAATGTGAACCGCCGTTATCGCCGGGACATGAGTCTCGGCCCAAGACAGAATGTCGGCCACTTCTCGAGCCACTCGGGCACTCCTGGTGCCCCCTTGGTGGTTGATGTAGGCCACCGCCGTGGCATTGTCCGTCTGCACCCGAACCGGGCAGCCCTGCAGCCGGTCCGTCCAGCGATGAAGACAGATTTATCGCACGCAATTCCAGAATGTTGATCGGAAGGGAAGACTCCCCCTCCGACCAGGTTCCCTGGGCGGACAGAACACCCAGAACACCACCCCAGCCCGACAGGCTGGCATCCGTGGTGATCACCGTCCACGAGATAGGACGAAACGACGAAACGACTTGCCCCCGGACACCATCGGGGACTGGAGCCACCACAGAAGGTCTCTTCTGGTGCGATGACTCAACGAGATTTGAAGATCCAGAGATTGAGGTCGCCCGTCCCACATGGACAGGATCTCCGCTTGGAGACCCCGCGTGTGAAACTGGGCGAAGGGAATCGCCTCTAAGGCCGAGACCATCAATCCCAGACATCTCATGCACGTCCGCAGAGACGAGAGCGGAACGTCCCTGAGGGACCTGACTTCCTCCTGAAGAGTTCTGAGTTTGTCTTCCGGCAGGAAGACCTTCGCCTGCACCGAGTCCAGAATCATTCCCAGGTAGGGAAGACGAACCGACGGACTCAGTGTCGACTTTGGAAAATTTATCGTCCAACCAAACTCCTGCAGAGTTTACATCGTGACAGACAGGTCCTTCTCCAGACCCTGGCTGGTCGCAGACCGAACCAGAATGTCGTCCAGATACCCCAGGACAGAAATGCCCTGGGCCCTCAATAATGCCAGAACCGGTGCAAGCACCTTGGTGAAGACCCGCGGAGCCGAGGCGAGACCAAAGGGCAACGCCACGAACTGGTAGTGATCCTCCGCAATGGCAAATCGAAGGTACCTCTGGTGACCCTCGAAAATGGGGATGTGAAGATACGCATCCTTCAAATCGATGGAGGCCATGAATTCCCCCGGAACCAGGGCAGCCACCACCGACCGCAGGGATTCCATGCGGAACTTGCGAACCCGCACAGAGCGGTTCATAGCCTTCAAGTCCAGAATTGGACGAACCTTGCCCTCCTTTCTGGGCACGGTGAACAGATTGGAATAAAACCCCCGAAATCTGTCCCGATGAGGCACCGGAACTACCACTCCCTGAGCCCGAAGGTCCCGCACCGCCAGGTGCAGGTCCCGTAAACGCTCTGGAGACAGTTGAAGATTTGAGGGAAAAAATCTGCTCTCCGGCCGAGAGAGAAACTCGATCTTGTAACCAGATCGAACGATCTCCTGAACCCATCTGTCCCGCACGCGGGCCAACCAGGGCTGAAGAAAACCGAGCAAGCGTCCCCCCACCCCAAAACTGGGTGAGGGCGCCCCTTCAGGCCGCACTCTTATGGGCTGCGGATCCGGATTGACCGGACTTCTGTTTTCCAGACCAGGGCTTCTTCTGAGAGCCTTGACCTTTGAACGGTTTGCCCTTGTAGTGCGACCGAAAGGACCCCTGAGGGGGCCGAAAATTAGCATGCTTCTTCCCAGAAGCCCCCTTAGCCTTGGGGAAATGGGGCAAGAGAGTGCTCTTACCTCCGGTGATCCCCTTAATCAACACATCCAAGGACTCCCCAAAAAGGCGAGACCCATCATAAGGCAGATTGGCTAAGGTCTTACGTGAAGACTGGTCCACCGACCAACATTTCAACCAAACCAGGCGGCGAGACAACACCGCCACGCTGTGCACACGTGCAGCCAACGGGACTAGGTCCAAGTCCGCATCACACAGATACATGACACCCTGGTGGATTTGATCCACCATATCCAGGGTCGCCGGCGAGGCCGAATCGGCCACTAGGACGCGCCTAAGCATCTGCGTCCAACTTGCGACCGCCTGGGCCGCCATGAGAGAGGCAAACAGAGCCTTAAGCATAGAACCCGTAACAGAATAAGTATGACGGGCAAGAGACTCCAATCTCCTATCCGTGGCATCACGGAACACAGGGGAATCCTCTGCAGGAATCACAGTGGATTTGTTTAAAACCGCAATTGCGTGATCCACTGGGGGTGGTACACACCACCTTTCATCAGTGGAAGGCGAGAAAGGATAACGCAGCTTGAACCTACTTGGTACAGCAAAAGGTTTGCGCAGATTGCGCCATTGTTCCTTAACAGCGCGCTGAAAATCATCATTGCAGGGAAAAACCTGTGGCGTCCTGCGTTTTCTCTGCGTCCCATAAGCCGCCAAGGCAACGGGGGGACACACTTCATCCTGCAAACGCAGCGTTTGTTTTATGGAAGCAATCAATTCATCCATGATTGCAAGTTCTTCAGGCGAGCCAGGGGGAGAATTATCAACCCCTTCAACTTCAGCCTCCACCTCGGACCCCACTAGATCCAGGGAGGAGCGGGACCCCGATAAGGAGGCCCCCGCCATAACAGCCCCATCACCTTCACCCTCAGAATCAGAGGAAAGAGAAACTCTGGGTCTTTTAGTAGATTGAGCAGCCACCAGCATCTGCACCTGGGCAGCAAGGCCAGCCACAATAGTGGCTAAATCCCCCCCTGGGGGGGAAACAGCGGTCCCCTGGCTTTCCACCAAGGCGGTAGGAAATTTGCCCTCCTGAGAATCCATTGCCCCTATTACAAATGCCGGATAATAAAGGATTAACTGCCCCTTTAACAAGCGCGGCGAGCGCAGCCCACCGCACCACACACAAGCACAATGAGACCCCCACAGGGACAATAAAACTGACACAGGCAATGGATAGGAAGGATATAACCTGAGGAGACCCTCGCTGCTGCTGCTGCCTCGATCGGTGTTCCTGGAGAAGAGGAAGTGATGCTGCCAGGGCGCTCTATGAAAGCCTATGGGAGGCTACAAGAAAATGGCCGCCATGCATGTAGAACATGCGGCCGGAGCGAGTGTAGGCAAAATGGCGCCGTTTGGCGCCGAAACCGCCGCTCCACAGTACAGTAATGCACACATGTCATTATAAAAAAACATGTCAGATCGCCGCAGCGATCGCTGTATAGTGCCCAAACATGCCCAAAAACATGCCCCACAGCACACAGCTTCTCACACTGACAAGGCTGACACACACAGTGTCACACAGCTCCCCCCCCCCCCTTGCAGCCCACAGCATGCAGCCGAGTGATAGGGAGACAAACAGTGTGAACAGAGGCAGGTTACACAGTCCCAGACTGACACCCCCCCCCAGACAGACAGGTCCCCACATAGATACACTTACCTCACAATGGCGTGGGGGACCCGCACAGGCGAACAAGCCGCTGCACATGAGGCAGGGAGAGTCGCATACAAGACGCACAGAATGGGGGTTAAGAAACCGCACAGAGTCCAGTGAGGTAGCCACCTCACCAATCATCCCTGCACCGAACAGGGATGGGTCGTTCACTGTGCCAGGAGCTTTACCTGGCTGAACGCTCGATGGCAGGCTGGGAAGCCACTGACCCACGACCAGGGGGATCAGCCCGAGACCCAGCCCGCATGATCCTCTTCATCCGAAGAACTAACGCTGACAAAAAGAACACCTAAGTAAAGGTAGAGAGAAAACTCAAACAAAAAAAACAAAAAATCAAAAAAGAAGAAAGAGTCTGGGGCACAAAGCCCCAGCACAGAGAGAGCCAGCCATTCCTGACAAGCTAGACATTGAAACTGAGATATGGTTGCAGGAAGTAGGAGGGTATTGACTGAGGGGACCACCCCTTGAGGGTGGGATATGTTAAAAGCTTTAATGTTAACATATTCTGTTGCCTAGCTACTCCTTCGGAGCAAAGTCTAATACCCATATGTGACGAATATGAAGAGGCGGCGACTGTCGGAGGACGTAAGAGAAATATATATTTTTTTTTTCAAAATTGTCGCTCTTTTTGTTTATAGCGCAAAAAAAATAAAAGAAAAAAAAAAAAAAAAAAAAAAAAAAAAAAAAAAAAAAAAAAAAATCGCACAGGTGATCAAATACCACCAAAAGAAAGCTTATTTGTGGGAAAGGCCCCTTTCACACATGCTGTTTATTTTCATCCATCCGTTGACGGATATAAAAACAGACATCAATGTATCTCTATGTAAAAACGGATGCTCATGCGTTAACATCAGTTTTCACCTGCTTCTGTCAATGTCCGTTTTTTGAACGGATGACTGCCCTATTTTTCACCCGTCAAAAAAAACCAGATCAGACGAAAAACGGAAGACAACTGGCAAAAAAAGGATGAAAAACGAATATGAACTGAGATGAAAACGGACGTTGACTGATTACAAAAAAACGTGACTGAACTGATGAACCGAACGGACCGTATGTGTGAAAGGGGCAAAAAAAAGGACATCAATTTTATTTGGGTACAGCATCGCACGACCGCCCAATTGTCCGTTAAAATAACGCAGTGCTGAATAAGCAAAATAGGGCCTGGTCATTAGGGGGCAAATCCTTCCGGTCTTAAAAGTGGTTAATAGGTAAAAACATGACTGTTTATTGAACAAACCACAGCTTACAGAGACAGGCAGTAGCCACATGAAGCGTTGTTCACAAGAGATAAGTACCCGGGAGTGGAGTACCCTGTCACTCATGTAGCCTCCACATCCAGGTACTTTTCTCCTGTGGGCAATGCTTTATGTGGCTACTGCCTGTCCCTGTAAGCAGTGGTTTGTTCAATAAACAATCATGTTTTTACCTATTGAAGAACAGTGTTGAAATTCTGCTTTGGTACAGCGCTTTGTTTCCCAATTGTTTTTTTCTTTATACTGATCTCGTTGATTTTAAGCTTGGGTTAGCAGCAACCCTCCAGCAGACTATTATACTTCTCGCTGGAAATTTTGTAAAATTTCCTTGCCTTCCACAAAGCTAAGCGGTGGAAATGGACTTTCTGGGAAGTCATTTTCCTAGTATTCAAGAGCACTGAGATGACTGAATCAGACCGGCCCACAGAGAATCTGCCAGGAGTTCGAGTATGCCCAAGTACCATGTTCTCTTGACAATTCAGTGCAATGAGAATCACCCGCATGCCCTCCATCTTTATTCGGTGAAGCAGATTCACAGCACTTCATTTTTTTCCATATTTGGTATGTTACAGCCTTATTCCAAAATCGACTAAAATCCTTATTTTCCTCCCAATTCTACAAACAATACCACATAATGATAATCCTTGAGAGGTTTCTACAACTTGGAGTGCACCTCTGGTAAATTCAGTTGATTGGACAGGATTTGGAAAGGCTCCCACACAGTTAACAGTGCATGTCCGAGCACAAACCAAGTCATGAAGTCCAAGAAATGGTCTGCAGACCTCCAAGACAAGATTGTATCGAGGCACAGATCTGAGGAAGGGTACAGAAAAATGTCTGCAGCACTGGAGGTCCCAATAAGCACAGTGGCCTTCATCTATGAATAGTAGAAGTTTGGAACCAACAGCACTCTTATTAGAATTGGCAGCCCTGCCAAACTCAGTGATCAGGGGAGAAGAGCCTTAGAGAGGGAGATGACTAAGAACTCGATGGTCACTTTGACAGTGCTCCAGCATGTCTCTGTGGAGAGAGGAGAACCTTCAAGAACAACCATCTCTGCAGCACTCCACCAACCAATCAGGCCCGTGTGGTAGAGTGGCCAGACGGAAGCCACTCCTCAGAAAAAAAAAAAAAAAAAAAAAAAAGGTACATGACAGCCCGCCTGGAGTTTGCCAAAAGACACCTGAAGGACTCTCAGACCATGAGAAACAAATCTATTTCATCAGACTAAAGAATTTGAACTCTTTGACCTGAATGGCAAGTGTCATGTCTGGAAGAAACCAGGCACCGCTCATCACCTGGCCAATACCATCCCTACAGGGAAGCATGGTGGTGGCAGCATCATGCTGTGGGGATGTTTTTCAGAGGCAGGAACTGGGAGACTAGTCAGGATCAAGGGAAAGATGAATGCAGCAGTGTACCGAGACATCCTTGATGAAAACCTGCTTCAGATCGCTCTGGACCTCAGACTGCGGAAAAACTGAATTTTTGTAAAATCTTACCTGTAAAATTCCTTTCTCTGAGTCCGACAGTCGCCGCCTCCTCCAAGTCATCACTGTTGGGTATTGACTTCCGCTCCGCAGGAGTAGCTAGGCATAAAGACTTAGTCAAAAGAACAAAAGGCGTTTGCATATACACACCCATGGGGGCTGTCCCATCTGGTCAATACCCCCCCCCCCCCGTTTTCTCTTACGTCCTCCGACAGTCGCCGCCTCCTCTAAGTCATCACTGTTGGGATGTCCCAAAGCAGTATAGACATGAAGGGTGGGAGACGCAACCATAGAAAAGGCAACGCAGTACCCACATCAGAGAAAGGAATCTTACATGCACAGTAAGAGAACCTGCTGGGCAACAGAAAACAATGCTCAACGGGAGCAACAGCCCAGGAAAGCAAACACTAGCCAGGGACCCAGAAAAAAACAAGGGTCCTTCATGGCACTGCCGCACTGAGAACCTTGCGGCCAAAGGAGGCATCAGCTGACGCCAGAACATCTACTTTGTAGAATTTGGAAAAAAGTGTGCACCGACGACCAAGTCGCAGCCTTGCACACCTGGGCTACCGAGGCCCGATGCCAATAGGCCCAGGACGCACTCACAGATCTGGTAGAGTGCGCCTTAACAGGGAAGGGTGGAACCCGTTCCTTCAAAGCATAAGCCTGTTCAATGGTCTGTCTGATCCATTTGGCAATAGTTGCTGCAGACGCAGCCATGCCCTTCCGAGGTCCCTCAGGAAGGACAAAGAGGGAATCCGTCTTCCGAAAGGATTCCGTAGACGACAGGTAAACCCTGATCGCCCTGACAACATCCAGGGAATGCAGAGTCACCTGCTTAGGATGCTTAGGCTTCGTAAAAAGCGAAGGCAGGACAATGTCCTCATTAATGTGGAACTCCGAGATCACCTTAGGAAGGAAGGAGGGATGCGGACGCAAAACCACCTTATCCTTGTGAATCACCAAGTACGGAGAACGGCAAGATAACTCCGTCAGTTCCGATACCCTGCGAGCTGAAGTGATCGCCACCAAAAAGGCAACCTTCTTAGACAGCAGAGGTAACGATATCTCCCATACGTTTTCAAAGGGAGCACGCTGTAACACGGACAGAACCAAGTTCAAGTCCCATGGAGGTAAGGGCTCCTTCCTGGGAGGAGCCAAATGTCGCACACCTTGAATGAAGGTGCGAACCAGGGAATGAGACGCCACAGGGCGTTGGAAAAGAATAGCCAGTGCAGACACCTGGCCCTTAATCGTGGCCAACGCCAGGCGCTGGTCCACCCCAGACTGGAGGGAGGCCAACAACCTCGACACCGAGTACGAGCGAGGGGAGAACCCCCTGGACTCACACCAGGCGAAATAGGCCTTCCAGGTACGGTAATAGATTTTACCAGAGGAGGTCTTCCTAGCCTTGACAAGGGTAGGGATGACATCAGGGGAGAGATCCCATGTCCCTCAGGACCTGGGTCTCAACAGCCAGGCCGTTAAAGCCAGCGACTGTAAAGCAGGATGGAAAATCGGACCCCGAGACAGGAGATCCTCCCGCATTGGCAGCCGCCACTGCCAGGTGAACAACGGTGTACCAGGACCGGCGTGGCCAGTCCGGCGCCACCAGAATCACCAGGTGCGGTTTCCGAGGCTAACCTGCGAAGGAACCTGGCCAGCAACTGAATCGGAGGAAAGGCATACATCAGACGATACTGATGCCAAGGGGCCACCAACGCATCTGCCAGAGGATCGCGTGTTCTTGCCACGAACCTTTCCACCTTGTGGTTTAGCTGAGATGCGAACAGATCCATGCCCGGGGAACCCCACTTCGCACACAGCATTTGGAAGACCTCCGGGTATAGGGACCATTCCCCCTGGTCCAGGGTCTGGCGGCTCAGATAGTCGGCCTGTCAATTCTCCACACCCGGAATGTGAACTGCTGAGATTGCCGGGACATGAGTCTCAGCCCAAGACAAAATGTCGGTCACCTCCCAGGCTGCCCGGGCACTCCTGGTGCCCCCTTGGTGGTTGATGTAAGCCACTGCGGTAGCATTGTCCGTCTGTACCCGAACAGGATGGCCCCGAAGACGGTCCGACCATCGGAAGAGAGAGTTTTATCGCTCTCAATTCCAGCACATTTATCGGAAGGGAGGACTCCTCCTCCGACCAAGTGCCCTGGGCAGACAGGTTGCCCAGGGCTCCACCCCAGCCCGACAGGCTGGCATCCGTGGTAATCCCCGTCCACAACAACGGACGGAAGGAAGGACTTGCCCTCCCGACACCGTCGGGGACTGGAGCCACCACAGAAGAGCCAATCTGATCTGACGACTCAATGAGACACTCAGATCCAGGGACTGAGGTAGCCTGTCCCACCTGGCCAGGATCTCCGCTTGGAGAGCCCGCGTGTGAAACTGAGCAAAGGGTATCGCCTCGAAGGCCGAAACCATCAACCCCAGGCCTCGCATACAGGTCCTGAGTGACGAGGACGGATTGTCCCTGAGGGACCTGACCTCGGCCTGCAAGGTCCGGAGCTTGTCCTCCGGCAAGAACACCTTCGCCTGAGCAGAGTCCAGGATCATTCCCAGATAGGGAAGATGAACCAATGGAGACAACGTCGACTTCTGAACGTTGATAGTCCAACCGAACTCTTGCAGCGTCTGCACTGTGGTGGACAGATCGCGCAGAAGGTCTTGGCTGACACTCGATCTCAGAAGAAGATAGTCTAGGTACCCCAAGACCAATGCCCTGTGCCCTCAACAGGCCCAGAACCGGCGCCAGCACCTTGGTAAAAACCCTTGGAGCTGAAGTGAGACCAAAAGGTAACGCCACAAACTGATAGTGGTCCTCCGCGATAGCAAACCGAAGGTACCTCTGGTGACCCTCGAAAATGGGGATGTGCAGATACTTCAGATCGAGGCCAGGAATTCTTCGGGACTCAAGGAGGCCACCACCGAACAGAGAGACTCCATTCAAAACTTTCGAACTCGCGCGAATCGGTTCAGCGCTTTCAGGTCCAGAATTGGACGTACTTTGCCCTCCTTCCTGGGCACAGTGAACAGATTTGAATAAAATCCTCGAAACCTGTCCCGATGAGGCACCGGGACAATCACCCCCTGAGCAAGAAGGTTCCGCACTGCTTGGTGCAGATCCTGCAGACGCCCAGGAGGCAAATGAAGATTTGAGGAAAAAAAATCTGTTCCCTGGCCGGGACAGAAATTCGATCTTGTATCCTAGTCGAACGATTTCCTGAACCCACTTGTCCAAAACCCAGAGCAGCCAAGGTTGGAGGAAACCGCGCAAACGTCCCCCCACCCCGGAATTGGGGGAGGGCGCCCCTTCAGGCGGAGGCGGACTGACCCGCGAGCCGGCATTGCCCGACTTCTGCTTGCCCGCCCAGGGCTTCTTCTGGTTACCCTGGACCTTGCCCTTTGATTGGTTCCGAAAGGCACGAAAGGACCCCTGAGTGGATCGAGACGCCGAACCCCGCTTGCCACGAAAGGACTTGTTCTTCGGGTTCTGGGGCAGCATAGTGCTCTTGCCCCCTGTGACGCCTTTTACCAGGGTATCCAATGCCTCACCAAAAAGGCGAGAACCAGCATAGGGAAAATCAGCAACTGTTTTCCGCGAGGACTGGTGAGCCGACCAGCTCTTCAGCCAGATTAGTCGACGGTTAAGTACCGAGACACTAGACAGGCGTGCTGCCAAAGGGGCCTCATTTAAGGCCGCATCACACAAATACATAATTCCTTGGTGAATTTGATCCACCATATCCAGCCGGGCAGGTGGAACAGCATCAGACACGAGGTTGCTCCTAAGCACCTTAGTCCAATAAGCCACCGCCTGAGCCACCAAAACGGACGCGAAAATGGGTTTGAGCAATGAGCCCACCACCGTATAGGAATGGCGGGCCAGAGACTCCAACCGCCGGTCCGTGGGATCCCAAAAAACCGGGGTATCCTCTGAAGGAACCAAGGTAGCCTTGTTTAAGACTGCCACAGTGTGATCCACCTGCGGAGGCACACACCATCGTGATTCTGTAGCCGGCGCAAAGGGATAAAGCAATTTGAACCGACTAGGTACCAGAAATAGACGTTTTAAAGTGCGCCACAGTTCATTAACAGTGTAATGAAACTCAGCGGGACAGGGAAAAACCTGCGCCGACTTGCGGGTCCTGTGTGTCCCAAACGAGGACACAATGCCCGGAGGACTGGGCGCATCCTCCAAATGTAGTGTTTCCTTTACAGAAAAAATAAATTCATCCATGGTCGTGCGCTCTTCAGGCGACCCCGGGGAGGGGAGGAAGTATCAACCCCCTCCACCTCAGCCTCCCCCTCAGACCCCAGCGGGTCCAAGGACGAGCGGGACCCTGAAAAGGGCACGCTCGCTGCAGCAGCCATATCACCATCTGAATCAGAAGAGACAATCTGGGCCTCTTTTTAGCAGCACATTCAGCCATCAGCATTTCCATATTGGACACCAAGGTCGCCACTACAGCGGCCAAATCAGGTCTCAGAGGGGCCACAGGAGAACTGGGGTCCCCCACCAGAGCTGGGGGGAATTTGCTGTCCTGAGAATCCATTGCTCCAGATGGAAAAAACAGTGCAATAAATTTAGTACTGTCCCTTTAAGACCGCTGCGGAGTGCGCAGCCCACCACTACAGCTACAGTGACAAAGACCCCCAAACAGGAGAAGAAAAAACTGAGCCAGAAATGACAATACAGAAGGTAATTGAGAGAGATAATCTGCAGAGCCCCGCAGAGTGTTACCACCGATGTCCTGCTTCAGAGGAAAAGGAAGTGCTGTCAGAGTGGGCTGAACTATAGGCTGCATGACTCAGGAAAAATGGCTGCCCCATAGGACTGAATGGAAGGCTCCAGCAAAATGGCCGGACATGCGGTCGGAACGATCGTTCTGCTACCGCAAAATGGCGGCGGATGGCGCCAAAACAGCATGTAGTATTGCCCATAGTGAAGCAACATGCCTGCCCATACCTAAAAAGGCGGACCGCGTGGGTTTACCCCGCTGCGGCCGCCACACACACAGTCTGCACCCCCAACAAGCACCGAAGTGACACAGGGAAGGGGACCCCCAAAAACATACAGCACCGCAGCGCATGCACAAGCATTCCCCGCAGGGACCGCATCAGGGAGTCACACAGGCACAGACATGGGGGACACACAGCAACACAGGACTGCCACCCCAGACAGAGGCCCCACACAGAAGTACTTACCTGTACCAGACAGTGTGGGGTGCCTCTATGAACGGAAAGCCGCTGTCCTCATCTGACAGGGAGTGCCGTTAGCCAGGGACATGACACCGCAGCATCGCAGATGTGTCCTGTGAGGTATCCACCTCACGGCTGCATCCCTGCTGCGAGCAGGGATGGGTCGTTCATAGTGCCAGGACGAACCACAGCTGAACGCTCGATGGCGGGCTGGGGGTCCATCTGACCCTCTGCCCTGGAGAACCAGGGCGGTCAGTCCGAATCCCAGCACCGCATGATCCATCTTCATCCGAAGATCCGACTAAAAACTAAAAGCTGACAAAATAAACAGCAAGTAAGAAAAAACGGAATTTTTGTAAAATCTTACCTGTAAAATTCCTTTCTCTGAGTCCTCCGACAGTCGCCGCCTCTTCATATTCGTCACATATGGGGGTATTAGACTTTGCTCCGAAGGAGTAGCTAGGCAACAGAATATGTTAACAATAAAGCTTTAACATATCCCACCCTCAAGGGGTGGTCCCCTCAGTCAATACCCTCCTACTTCCTGCAACCATATCTCAGTTTTAGTGGAATAGCAGTAGAGTATACAATCAAACCCCAAAGAGGGGCGGGGGCGGCGACTGTCGGAGGACTCAGAGAAAGGAATTTTACAGGTAAGATTTTACAAAAATTCCGTTTTCTCTTACGTCCTCCGACAGTCGCCGCCTCTTCATATTCGTCACATATGGGGACGTCCCAAAGCAGTGCAAACATGAGGGGTGGGAAACGCATCCGCGCCGAAAGGCAACGCAGTCTCCGCATCAAAGAAGGAACCTTACCAAAGGAAGGAAACCAGCTGGGCAACAGCAAAAAACAAGTGCTCAACAGGAGCAACAACCCAGGAAAAGACAAAAAACCAGGGGATACAAAATTTATCCCAACAGCCAAGGAGTCCCCAACAAGGGACCCTAGGGAACAGCCGCACTAAGAACCTTGCGGCCAAAGGAAGCATCCGCCGATGCCTGAACATCTACTTTGTAGAATTTTGTGAAAGTGTGCACCAAGTCGCCGCCTTACACACCTGGGCTACAGAAGCCCCATGACGACAGGCCCAAGACGTACTCAGAGATCTAGTAGAGTGCGCCTTCACAGGCACAGGGGGAACCTTCCCCTGCAAAGCATAGGCCTGTTCAATGGTCTGCCTGATCCATTTGGCGATGGTAGAGGCCGAAGCCGCCATGCCCTTCCGAGGACCCTCTGGAAGAACAAACAAGGAGTCCGTCTTTCGAAAAGACTCAGTCGATTTAAGGTAAACCCTTATCGCCCGAACAACATCCAGAGAGTGCAATCTCACCTCCTTTGGATGTTTAGGCTTCGTGCACAACGAAGGCAAGACAATATCCTCATTAAGATGGAAGTCCGAGACTCGTTTCGGAAGAAAAGAAGGATTAGGTCGCAAGACCACCTTATCCAAATGAATAACCAGATACGGAGACTTGCAGGACAAAGCCGCCAGCTCCGACACTCTGCGAGCCGAAGTGATCGCCACCAAAAAGGCGACCTTTTTGGACAACATAGACAACGAGATCTCCCTGATCTGTTCAAAAGGAGCACGTTGTAACACAGATAGAACGAGATTCAAGTCCCAAGGGGGCAGAGGATCCCGCCTCGGGGGAACCAGATGCCGCACACCCTGAACAAAGGTGCCAACCAATGGGTTGGAAGCCACGGGACGTTGAAACAGAACGGCCAGAGCAGACACCTGACCCTTTATCGTAGCCAGCGCCAAACGCTGATCAACACCCGTTTGAAGGAAAGACAGCACACGGGACACCGAGTACGTGCGGGGTGAAAACCCCCTGGACTCACAGCAGGCAAAATAGGCCTTCCAAGTACGGTAATAAACCTTCCCCAAGGAAGATTTCCTCGCATTGATTAAAGTATGAACGACCTCCGGAGAGAGACCCCTCTCCTTCAGGACCTCGGTCTCAACAGCCAGGCCGTCAAAGCCAGCGACTGTAAAGCAGGATGGTATATCGGTCCTTGAGACAGTAGATCGTCTCGAAGAGGCAGACGCCACGGGGCGTCGACCGCCAGATTCACGAGGTCTGCGTACCAGGACCGGCGAGGCCAGTCCGGTGCCACAAGAATCACCGTGTTGCGTTCCGAGTGTAACCAGCGAAGGAACCTGGACAGCAACTGAATCGGTGGAAATACGTACATCAGCCTGTACTGATGCCACGGGGCCACTAACGCGTCCGACGCGTCTGCCCGAGGGTCGCGCGTCCTTGCCACGAACCTCTTCACCTTGTTGTTGAGGCGAGACGCGAACAGGTCCACATCTGGAAGACCCCACTTCGCGCACAACGTCTGGAAGACAGCCGGATGGAGAGACCATTCCCCCTGATCCAGGGTCTGGCGACTCAGATAGTCCGCCTGCCAGTTCTCCACTCCCGGAATGTGAACCGCCGTTATCGCCGGGACATGAGTCTCGGCCCAAGACAGAATGTCGGCCACTTCTCGAGCCGCTCGGGCACTCCTGGTGCCCCCTTGGTGGTTGATGTAGGCCACCGCCGTGGCATTGTCCGTCTGCACCCGAACCGGGCAACCCTGCAGCCGGTCCGTCCAGCGATGAAGACAGAGACGTATCGCACGCAATTCCAGAATGTTGATCGGAAGGGAAGATTCCCCCTCCGACCAAGTCCCCTGAGCGGACAGAACGCCCAGAACTCCACCCCAGCCCGACAGGCTGGCATCCGTGGTGATTACCGTCCACGAGATCGGACGAAACGACTTGCCCCCGGACACCAACGGGGACTGGAGCCACCACAGAAGGTTTTCCCTGGTGCGAAGACTCAACGAGATTTGAAGATCCAGAGATTGAGGTCGCCCGTCCCACCTGGACAGGATCTCCGCTTGGAGACCCCGCGTGTGAAACTGTGCGAAAGGAATCGCCTCGAAGGCCGAGACCATCAATCCCAGACATCTCATACACGTCCGCAGAGACGAGTTCGGAACGTCCCTGAGGGACCTGACTTCCTCCCGGAGAGTCCTGAGTTTGTCTTCCGGCAGGAAGACCTTCGCCTGCACCGAGTCCAGTATCATTCCCAGATAGGGGAGACGAACCGACGGACTCAGTGTCGACTTTGGAAAATTTATCGTCCAACCAAACTCCTGCAGAGTTTGCATCGTGACAGACAGGTCCTCCTCCAGACCTTGGCTGGTCGCAGACCGAACCAGAATGTCGTCCAGATACCCCAGGACAGAAACGCCCTGGGCCCTCAATAATGCCAGAACCGGTGCAAGCACCTTGGTGAAGACCCGCGGAGCCGAGGCGAGACCAAAGGGCAACGCCACGAACTGGTAGTGATCCTCCGCAACGGCAAATCGAAGGTACCTCTGATGACCCTCGAATATGGGGATGTGAAGGTACGCATCCTTCAAATCGATGGAGGCCATGAATTCCCCCGGAACCAGGGCAGCCACCACCGACCGCAGGGATTCCATGCGGAACTTGCGAACCCGCACAGAGCGGTTCAGAGCCTTCAAGTCCAGAATCGGACGAACCTTGCCCTCCTTTCTGGGCACGGTGAACAGATTGGAATAAAACCCCCGAAACCTGTCCCGATGAGGCACCGGAACCACCACTCCCTGAGCCCTCAGGTCCCGCACCGCTAGGTGCAGGTCCCGCAAGCGCTCTGGAGACAGTTGAAGATTTGAGGGAAAAAATCTGCTCTCCGGCCGAGAGAGAAACTCGATCTTGTAACCAGATCGAACGATCTCCTGAACCCATCTGTCCCGCACACGGGCCAACCAGGGCTGAAGAAAACCGAGCAAGCGTCCCCCCACCCCAAAACTGGGTGAGGGCGCCCCTTCAGGCCGAACTGTTATGGGCCGCAGGTCCGGATTGGCCGGACTTCTGTTTACCAGACCAGGGCTTCTTCTGAGAGCCTTGACCTTTGAACGGTTTGCCCTTGTAGTGCGGCCGAAAGGCACGAAAGGACCCCTGAGGGGGCCGAAAATTAGCATGCTTCTTCCCAGAAGCCCCCTTAGCCTTGGGGAAATGGGGCAAGAGAGTGCTCTTACCCCCGGTGATCCCCTTAATCAACACATCCAGGGACTCCCCAAAAAGGCGAGACCCATCATAAGGCAGATTGGCTAAGGTCTTACGTGAAGATTGGTCCACCGACCAACATTTCAACCAAACCAGGCGGCGAGACAACACCGCCACGCTGTGCACACGTGCAGCCAACGGAATCAGGTCCAGGTCCGCATCACACAGATACATGACACCCTGGTGGATCTGATCCACCATATCCAGTGTCGCCGGCGAGGCCGAGTCGGCCACTAGGACGCGCCTAAGCATCTGCGTCCAACTTGCGATCGCCTGGGCCGCCATGAGAGAAGCAAACAGAGCCTTAAGCATAGAACCCGTAACAGAATAAGTATGACGGGCAAGAGACTCCAGTCTCCTATCCGTGGCATCACGGAAAAAAGGGGAACCCTCTGCAGGAATCGCAGTGGCTTTGTTCAAAACCGCAATAGCATGATCCACTGGTGGAGGCACACACCACCTTTCATCAGTGGCAGGCGAAAAGGGATAACGCAGCTTGAATTTACTTGGTACCGCAAAAGGTTTGCGCAGATCGCGCCATTGATCCTTAACAGCGCGCTGAAAATCAGCATTGCAGGGAAAAACCTGCGGCGTCCTGCGTTTCCTCTGCGTCCCATAAGCCGCCAAGGCAGCGGGGGGACACACTTCGTCCTGCAAACGCAGCGTTTGCTTAATGGAAGCAATCAACTCATCCATGATTGCAAGCTCTTCAGGTGAGCCAGGGGGAGAATTATCAACCCCCTCAACTTCAGCCTCCACCTCAGACCCCACTAGATCAAGAGAGGAGCGGGACCCCGATAAGGAGGCCCCTGCCAGAACAGCCCCATCACCCTCACCCTCAGAATCAGAGGAAAGAGCAACTCTGGGCCTTTTAGTAGATTGAGCAGCCACCAGCATTTGCACCTGAGCAGCAAGGCCAGCCACAATAGTGGCTAAATCCCCCCCTGGGGGGGAAACAGCGGTCCCCTGGCTTTCCACCAATACTGTAGGAAATTTGCCCTCCTGAGAATCCATTGCCCCTGTAATGTCAGACAACCAAGGGTTAACTGCCCCTTTTAAGCAAGCGCGGCAAGCGCAGCCTACCGCACCACACTCAAGCACAATGAGACCCCCACAGGGAATATGCAAACTGAACACAGGCAATGGATAGCAAGAACAGAAGGATAAAACCTGAGGAGACCCTCGCCGCTGCTGCTGCCTCGATCGGTGTTCCTGGAAAGAGGAAGTGATGCTGCCAGGGCGCTTCTATGTAAGCCTATGGAGGCTACAAGAAAATGGCCGCCATGCATGTAAACCATGCGGCCGGAGCGGTTGTAGGCAAAATGGCGTCGTTTGGCGCCGAAACCACCGCTCCACAGTGCATTAAAACACACATTACATTCCAATATCGGAATACATGTCAGATCGCCGCAGCGATCGCTGTATATGCCCAAACATGCCCAAAAAAAAAAAAACATGCCCCACAGCACACAGCTTCTCACACTGACCAGGATGACACACACAGTGTCATACAGCTCCCCCCCCCCCCCTTGCAGCCCACAGCATGCAGCCGAGAGATAGGGAGACAAGCAGTGTGAATAGAGGCAGGTTACACAGTCCCAGACTGACACCCCCCAGACAGACAGGTCCCCACATAGATACACTTACCTCACATGGCGTGGGGGACCCGCACAGGCGAACAAGCCGCTGCACATGAGGCAGGGAGAGTCGCAATTCAAGACGCACAAAATGGGGGTTAAGAAACCGCACAGCGTCCAGTGAGGTAGCCACCTCACCAATCATCCCTGCACCGAACAGGGATGGGTCGTTCACTGTGCCAGGAGCGTTACCTGGCTGAACGCTCGATGGCAGACTGGGAAGCCACTGACCCACGACCTGCGACCAGGGGGATCAGCCCGAGACCCAGTCCGCATGATCCTCTTCGTCCGAAGAACTAACTAACGCTGACAAAATAACAGCTAAATAAAGGTAGAGAGAAAAACTCAAACAAAATATTAAAAAGAAGAAAGAGTCTGGGACAGAAAGTCCCAGCACAGAGAGAGCCAGCCACTCCTGACAAGCTAGACATTAAAACTGAGATATGGTTGCAGGAAGTAGGAGGGTATTGACTGAGGGGACCACCCCTTGAGGGTGGGATATGTTAAAGCTTTATTGTTAACATATTCTGTTGCCTAGCTACTCCTTCGGAGCAAAGTCTAATACCCCCATATGTGACGAATATGAAGAGGCGACGACTGTCGGAGGACGTAAGAGAAAACTGACATTTTCAAAGAAAATCAAATAAAAGATTTAGTTAGGCTGAGACTGTAGCCCCAGCACAGGGAATCCTAACTACTCCCGACGCTAGGCAGAAAGAAACTGAGTTGGGAGTGGTCACTGCAGGGGGGTATTGACCAGATGGGACAGCCCCCATGGGTGTGTATATGCAACGCCTTTGTTCTTTTGACTAAGTCTTTATGCCTAGCTACTCCTGCGGAGCGGAAATCAATCCCCAATAGTGATGACTTAGAGGAGGCGGCGACTGTCGGAGGACTCCGAGAAAACTTACCGTTAGTATACTGGTAAACGGCCTCTCTCTTAATCCTTCCAGGACGGCCTACATATGAGAGATTGTGGCTCTGCCTCACAGGAAACACAACTAATTTGCAGCTGTTAAAAAGGTCCCACCCATCCTTGAGCTTCAGTAATAGAAAAGTACCTTTCCAACCGAACTTTCAAGGGATACAGTTATTCAATAACATACAGCTACACATATATATATACATTTTTACCTCACCACCATCTTGGGCGGGAAGGAGGCCGGCCGTCCTGGAAGGATTAAGAGAAAGGCCGTTACCAGTATACTAACGGTAAGTTTTCTCCTTTCATCCTTCCAGGACGGCCTACATATGAGGATAATAAAGGAATCCATACTGGCCAACCTTAGGGCGGGACCACTGCCTGTAAAACTTTTCTGCCAAAGGCAAGGTCTTGTTGCGACAGTACTTCCACACGATAGTGCTTTAGGAAGGTATCTTGGCTGGACCAGGTGGCTGCATGGCGGATCTGCTCCCAGGATGCTCCGGCTTTTTCGGCCCAGGAAGTTGCCATGCCCCTTGTGGAATGTGCCTTTAGATTTGTTGGTGTGGGGGTACCTGACACCTTATATGACATACTAATGGCTTGTTTAATCCACCTAGAGATCGAGGGTTTTGATGCTTGTAATCCCCTCCTTGGTCCAGAATGTAGAACCAACAGGTGGCGAGATCTCCTAAACCCTTTGGTTCTTTCTAAATATGCTAGAAGACACCTTACATCTAAGCAATGGAATTTTCGTTCTTTTGCACATTTAGGTTTTTCACAGAAAGATGGTTGAACCATCTCTTGATTCCTGTGAAAGGAAGACACTACCTTGGGTAGGTACAGTGGGTCTGGTTTAAGAATCACTGTCTTGGAGAATTTGCATGAAGGGTTCCTTTATGGATAAACTTTGTAAATCTCCCACTCTCCTGGCTGTGGTGATTGCCAACAGAAAAGTTAACTTGATTGACAAAATGTTTAAACTAATTTTGTTCAAAGGTTCAAATGCTTCACTAGATAACGTCTCTAGTACTAGCGTTCGGTTCCAAACTGGAACATTAGTTTTGTTAATTGGAGATACTCTTCCCCGAGCTAACAGAAACCTTTTAATTAAAGGCTCTTTGGCCAGACTTTTGTCTAAAAAAACAGAAAGTGCTGCTACCTGTACTCTAAGGGTGTTCACCGCCACTCCCTTATCTACCCCATCCTGTAAAAAATCCAGGATCATCAGGATTGAGGCAGAGGAATCTTTCTTCTGACTCTGCCAAATACAGAATGTTTTCCAGATTTTGGAATAAATTTTTCTAGTTACTGGCTTTCTACTTGAGAGGGTCTCAATGACTCTGTCTGAACATCCATTCTCTTAAGATTTGGCGTTCACTACCCAGGCTGTTAACTGAAAGAACTGCGGTCTGGGTCGAATCAGAGGTCCTTGTAGTAACAGGTCTGGAACTTCTGGTAGTTTCCACGGTGCTGTCACTGATAGGGATACCAAGGTTGCAAACCACATTCTCTTTGGCCACCCAGGTGTGACCAGGGTGAGGCGTAGTTGCGGCCATCCGCTGAGTTTCTGCAGAACTCTCGCAATTAGATTCTGTGGGGGAAAGGCATAGGCTAGCCTGAAGGGCCAAGGCTGTGCTAGAGCATCCAGGCCCAGCATACCCCTCTGCTTTGTCAGAGAAAAGAACTGTCCTACTTTTCGGTTCTGCCAAGTGGCAAACATGTCCACTTCTGGCTGACCAAATTTTTGGACTAGACGTTGAAAAATTCTGGGGTTCAGTTCCCATTCTGCCTGTTTGATGTGATGACGACTGAGGAAGTCCGCTTCCCAGTTGTCTTTCCCTTTTATGTACATGGCTGAAAGGGAAATTACTCTTTTCTGCCCAGCTCAGTGTCTCCTGGGCTAAACTTAGAGAGCTTGATCTGGTCCCCCCCTGATGATTCAAGTAAGCTACTGCTGTAGCATTGTCTGAATGGACCTGGACTTCTTTCCCTAGAATGTCCTTCTCAAAGGCTTTTAAGGCCTTCCCACAGCCTTCAGTTCTCTGTAGTTGGAAGAGGCTTGACTCCGCTTAGAATCCCAGGTACCCTGGGTCCGTGCTTCTTTTAGGTGAGCTCCCCACCCCTCGGAACTTGCGTCCATGGTAATCCTTACGGGCAGCTCTTGACCCCAGAGTCGCCCCTCCTCTAGGTTTTGGGGGACTGTCCATTTCAGTGACAAAATTACTTGAGGGGACAGTGTAATTCTTTCGTCTATGGAGTCCTGTCTCTTGTTCCAAGAGGCCAGGTGAAAAAATTGGAGGTCTTGTGAATGTAGTGGGGCCCACTCTACAGCTGGAATACATGCTGTCATTAGCCCTAGAACTCGCATGATCTGTCTCCTGGAACACCAAGGATGAGAGCAGATATCTCTTACCACTGAGACCACTTTTTCCACCTTTTCTCTTGGGAGAAAAAGTTTTGAGTCTGGTATCTAATTTGTACCCTAGATACACTTGGACCTGTGCTGGCTGTATTGAGGATTTCTCCAAATTTAGTAGCCATCCTACTGTTTGAAGAACTGACATCACCTTTTGGGTGTCTGCCATAGCCTGTTTTTCTGATCTTGCAAAGATCAACATATCGTCCAGATATGGGATCAAACTCAGGCCCTGTAGGTGAAGATGGCCTACTACTTCTGCCAAGATTTTTGTAAAGATCCTTGGACTTGCTGCCAAGCCAAAAGGAAGAGCTCTGAATTGCCAATGTGCAGTGCCTTCTTCCGTCACAATGGCGAATCTGAGAAATGCTTGATGTTCCGGATAAATTGGGACATGTAGGTAAGCATCTCTTAAATCCAATGTTGTCATAAAGACATTCTGGCACAGATTTTTTCTGACCGCATAAATGTTCTCCATGGAGAACTTCTAGTATATCAGAAATTGGTTTAGTTTCTTGAGGTTTATGACTAGCCGGAATTTTCCTGAGGGTTTTGGCACCACAAATATGTGGGAGTAAAAGCCATGGAATGCCTGACCATTTGGTACAGGTGAAATTACCCTCTGCTCTGCTAGATCCTGAATACCCTCTAACAGTGCCTTCCTCTTTTGTTCTATTTTTGAGGGATAGGTCCCTGTTATTTCTGGCACCGGCTGTGAGGAAAACTCCAGTCGGTAACCTTCCCGAATTATCTGGAGAATGTAGGGGCTGGCAGAGATGTTTTCCCATTGGGAAGCAAAATGGGTTAGCCTGCCCCCCTACCCTGATGCTGGCGTCAGTTGGTTTCTTTGGAATTAGGTCCAGGTTTAAGGAACAATAAGTTGGTTCCTTGTTTTCCCTTTTCAGGACCACCTCTCCTGGCCTGTCCCTTGAAAGGCCTTCTTTGATTTTTGTCCTGGAAGTTCCGAAAGGAATATCTTCCCAACTTGTCCTTTCTCTTACTGGGAATTTTTTTTTTTCCCCTTCTCTGCAGATCTGGACAAGGCATCATCCAGTCCTGAACCGAACAGCAATGAACCCTCAAAGGGTAATGCGCAGAGTCTTACTTTGGACACCTTCCCATGCTTTGACCCAAAGCGCCCTTCTAGCCGAATTTACTAGTGCTGCTGTTTTTGCAGATGCAACTATTGACTCCACTGCCAAGTCTGCTAAGTAGGATACTGCTTTTCCGATCATAGCCAAGGAAATCTATCAGGTCTTATGATCCCGCCATTGTGCAGACATGTTTTGACAATTCCTTGAGCCAAAAGTCTGCATTCCTGGCCATACAGGTATCAGCTAAGGCTGTAGTCATATTATAAGCATTAGAAACCCAAGCCTTTTTTAATAAGGATTCAATCCTGCGATCGCTGGGGTCCTTAATATGACCAGCATTTTCAAAGGACAAATCTGTTCCTTTTGATAGCTGTGCCAGAGGAGCGTCCAGTTTTGGATTTTTTGTAAATACCTCCAATTCCTGTAGCTCAAAGGGATACCTTCTTTTACAGCTATTTGGCCTGGATAAGGCATGCGTAGGGAATTTCCATTCTTGGTGTATTATGTCTTAACGACTGGTGAATGGGAATGGTTCTGTACTGGGCTCTTTCCAAGCCTTTGTACACTTTGTGTTTACTGGAAGACTCCCTTACTGGGGTAGGGATTCCTTCAGTGTCATGTACCACTTAAGGAGACCCTCCATGTATTCCAACGAAAAAAGGTTTTTGTTACTTTTAAACTTCTCTTTTTCCTCCTCACTGTTACTTTCTGAGTCCTTATCCGAACTGGAAGGACCTCCCATGTAACTAGTGCCTTCCCCTGGATCTTCCTGTTCCCTGACTTGTGTTGAGGGAATGGTTTGAGACCCTGACCAGAGAGATGAGGGTCCTCTTGACCACCCACTATCTTGGGAGGATAAGCTGTCCTTGGATACTTCCTCTGCTGGGGTTAGAGGGATAGCTGCTGTAGTCCTAAACGACTGAATAGTAGCTAACATTTCCTCTTGCATTGATTTAAGAAAATCTTTCATTAGGATTGATGCTTCCTGCCCTGCTAACTTATTAATACAAGTATGGCATAAGGGCTTTAAGTAAGACTTAGACAATCAGGGTTCATACACATTTTTACCAATAAAAAATTCCATGACTTTTCCATGACTTCACGTAAATATTCATGACCTAATGTTTCATGAAATGTCTATGTATACATGTTAAATAAGAAGAAAATCCATGTCACACCCAGCATATTTTTACTAAAATAAATGACAAATCTTTGTAGTGTACAGTACCTCTGCAGTTAGGGTTTTGTTTCTGGATACAGCCGACTCAAAATGGTCCCTTGTTTTACAGTGGATGAGATGGAAGCACCACTGGCGCAGCTGGGAGCGAGTGTCACTTCAGGCGCACGGGTGAAAAAGCTGAGAACTCTGATGTAGGGGGGACTCTGGTGACCAGAGACCACTTTCCACAGAGTGAATGCACTAAAGAAAGGAGGGGGGGGGTCCTGATATAAGGAGGAACCTTTATAACAGTGCCCCCTTACATCAGTGACCCCCCCCCCTCAGACTGGCTGGGCAGCAGTGTCACTGACCTCCTCTTAGGTGCACCATGCTCTGGTTTTATCCTGTAGTCTCCTCTCCCCAGTCCACACATGTCTGACTTCTCCTGTGATCCCCATCCTGACAGCACTCCCACTTTTGACTCCTCTCCAGACCCCCTCAGAGACTGCAGACATGATAAAAGACAAGAGATGGTCAGAGATTACAGGCATGATAGAAGAGATGGTTAGAGGCTGTGGACATAGTACAGGAGGTGGTCAGAGGCTGTGGACATGGTGCAGGAGATTTTCAAAGGCTGTGGACATGGTGCAGGAGATTTTCAAAGGCTGTGGACATGGTGCAGGAGGTGGTCAGAGGATGCGGACATGATACAGGAGATGGCCAGAGACTGCGGACATGAAACAAGAGACGGTCAGAGACTGCGGACATGAAACGAGACGGTCAGAGACTGCGGACATGAAACAAGAGACGGTCAGAGACTGTGGACATGATACAGGAGATGGTCAGAGACTGTGGACATGATACAGGAGATGGTCAGAGACTGTGGACATGATACAAGAGATGGTCAGAGACTGTGGACATGATACAAGAGATAGTCAGGGACTGCGGACATGATAGAAGAGAAGGTCAGAGACTGCAGACATGATAGAAGATAGAAGAGCACTAGGGGGGGCCGGAGAGCACAGGGGAAGCAGAGAGCACTGGAGGAGCTGAAGGGCATGGGGGGGGGGGATAGAGAGAATTAAGGGGGGGTTTGGAAAGCATTGCAGGGGGGTTGGAAGGCGCAGGGGGGTGGAGAGCACTGGGGGGGGGGGCAGGCAGAGAAAACAAGGGAACTGGAGAGCACAGGGGGAGGGGGGGGGGGGAACTGGAGAGCACTGTCTGGGGGGGGGGCAGGAAATCACTGAGGGGGGAGCCAGGGAGCACAGGGGGGTGGAGAGCACTGGGGGAGCCAGACTAAGAGCACAGAGGGGGCTAAGAGCAGGGGGAGGTAAAGAGCACTGGGGGAGTTAATAGCACTGGGGGGGGGGGTTAACAGCACTGAGGGGGGGGGTTAACAGCACTGAGGGGGGGGGGGTTAACAGCACTGAGGGGGGGGGGTTAACAGCACTGAGGGGGGGGGGGTTAACAGCACTGAGGGGGGGGGGTTAACAGCACTGAGGGGGGGGGGGTTAACAGCACTGAGGGGGGGGGGGTTAACAGCACTGAGGGGGGGGGGGGTTAACAGCACTGAGGGGGGGGGGGTTAACAGCACTGAGGGGGGGGGGGTTAACAGCACTGAGGGGGGGGGGGGTTAACAGCACTGAGGGGGGGGGGTTAACAGCACTGAGGGGGGGGGGTTAACAGCACTGAGGGGGGGGGGTTAACAGCACTGAGGGGGGGGGGGTTAACAGCACTGAGGGGGGGGGGGTTAACAGCACTGAGGGGGGGGGGGTTAACAGCACTGAGGGGGGGGGGGTTAACAGCACTGAGGGGGGGGGGTTAACAGCACTGAGGGGGGGTGGGTTAACAGCACTGAGGGGGGGTGGGTTAACAGCACTGAGGGGGGGGGGTTAACAGCACTGAGGGGGGGGGGTTAACAGCACTGAGGGGGGGGGGTTAACAGCACTGAGGGGGGGGGTTAACAGCACTGAGGGGGGGGGGGGTTAACAGCACTGAGGGGGGGGGGGTTAACAGCACTGAGGGGGGGGGGTTAACAGCACTGAGGGGGGGGGGGTTAACAGCACTGAGGGGGGGGGGTTAACAGCACTGAGGGGGGGGGGTTAACAGCACTGAGGGGGGGGGGTTAACAGCACTGAGGGGGGGGGTTAACAGCACTGAGGGGGGGGGGGTTAACAGCACTGAGGGGGGGGGGGTTAACAGCACTGAGGGGGGGGGGTTAACAGCACTGAGGGGGGGGGGGTTAACAGCACTGAGGGGGGGGGGTTAACAGCACTGAGGGGGGGGGGTTAACAGCACTGAGGGGGGGGGGTTATTGTCTTGCAATAGACAGCAGTCGGCCCGACACCGGTGTAGTCACTTACCCGGTCCTGTCGCCACCTGCGCTGCCGCTTTTTCCTCTGTGGGGAGTGCGGACATCAGTGTCTCTTTTTGGGGCAATTTCAGCCTTCTCGTAGCCGGAGAATCAGCCATGAGCTCACATGGACCCGGCATCTCCTCCACGCTGTGCCTCTTCCGGGTATCACTCGCTCCGCCTCTTCCGCCGGAACTTCCGGTCTCCATAGCGAGGCTTGATGCGCGCTCACTGGCGGGAAATTCGAAATTTCTTTACCGCCCAAAGGAGCTAATGGAGGAGACTTTCCTGCAGAGACAACAGGACTTCAGGTATAGAGGGACCTTCACTGTAAGGTAAACCGCACTACCTGGCATGTTGGCGACCTGAAAGTTCCTGTTTCCAGGATGCAGATAGGGAGGAACCTGCCATTAGGCTGACCGTAGCTGCCTTCCAGGGGTACCTCTCATACAGTCCTTTGCCTTCAGGTCAGTAATAAAACAAAAAAAAAAAAACAAACGTTCCGATGTGAGGTTGGAAACACAACTGAACTGAAGCTCAAGGATGGGTGGGACCTTTTTAACCGCTGCAAATTGTGTTTCCTGTGAGGCGGAGCCACAATCTCTCATATGTAGGCCGTCCTGGAAGGATGAAAGGAGAAAACGGAATTTTTGTAAAATCTTACCTGTAAAATTCCTTTCTCTGAGTCCTCCGACAGTCGCCGCCTCTTCATATTCGTCACATATGGGGTATTAGACTTTGCTCCGAAGGAGTAGCTAGGCAACAGAATATGTTAACATTAAAGCTTTTAACATATCCCACCCTCAAGGGGAGGTCCCCTCAGTCAATACCCTCCTACTTCCTGCAACCATATCTCAGTTTTAGTGGAATAGCAGTAGAGTATACAACCAAACCCCAAAAGAGGGGCGGGGCGGCGACTGTCGGAGGACTCAGAGAAAGGAATTTTACAGGTAAGATTTTACAAAAATTCAGTTTTCTCTTACGTCCTCCGACAGTCGCCGCCTCTTCATATTCGTCACATATGGGGACGTCCCAAAGCAGTGCAAACATGAGGGGTGGGAAACGCATCCGCGCCGAAAGGCAACGCAGTCTCCGCATCAAAGAAAGGAACCTTACCAAAGGAAGGAAACCAGCTGGGCAATAGAAAAAAACAAGTGCTCAACAGGAGCAACAACCCAGGAAAAGACAAAAAAAACAGGGGATACAAAACTTATCCCAACAGCCAGAGGTCCCTAACAAGGGACCCTAGGGAACTGCCGCACTAAGAACCTTGCGGCCAAAGGAAGCATCCGCCGATGCCTGAACATCTACCTTGTAGAATCTTGTGAAAGTGTGTACGGTCGACTAGGTCGCCGCCTTACACACCTGGGCTACAGAAGCCCCATGACGACAGGCCCAAGACGTACTCAAAGATCTAGTAGAGTGCGCCTTCACAGGCACAGGGGGAACCTTCCCCTGCAAAGCATAGGCCTGTTCAATGGTCTGCCTGATCCATTTTGTGATGGTAGAGGCCGAAGCCGCCATGCCCTTCCGAGGACCCTCTGGAAGAACAAACAAGGAGTCCGTCTTTCGAAAAGACTCAGTCGATGTAAGGTAAAACCCTTATCGCCCGAACAACATCCAGAGAATGCAATCTCACCTCCTTTGGATAATTAGGCTTCGCGCACAGCGAAGGTAAGACAATATCCTCATTAAGATGGAATTCCGAAACTCGTTTCGGCAGAAAAGAAGGATTAGGTCGTAAGACCACCTTATCCAAATGAACAACCAGGTACGGAGACTTGCAGGACAAAGCTGCCATCTCCGACACTCTGCGAGCCGAAGTGATCGCCACCAAAAAGGCGACCTTTTTGAACATAGACAACGAGATCTCCCTGATCTGTTCAAAAGGAGCACGTTGCAACACAGACAGAACGAGATTCAAGTCCCAAGGGGGCAAAGGATCCCTCCTAGGAGGAACCAGATGCCGCACACCCTGAACAAAAGTGCCAACCAAGGAGTTGGAAGCCACGGGACGTTGAAACAGAATGGCCAGTGCAGACACCTGACCCTTTATCGTAGCCAGCGCCAAACGCTGATCAACACCCGTTTGAAGAAAAGACAGCACACGGGAAACCGAGTACGTGCGGGGTGAAAACCCCCTGGACTCACACCAGGCAAAATAGGCCTTCCAACTACAGTTATAAACCTTCCCAGAGGAAGACTTCCTCGCGTTGATCAAAGTATGAACGACCTCTGGAGAGAGACCCCTCTCCTTCAGGACCTCGGTCTCAACAGCCAGGCCGTCAAAGCCAGCGACTGTAAAGCAGGATGGTATATCGGTCCTTGAGACAGTAGATCGTCTCGAAGAGGCAGACGCCACGGAGCGTCGACCGCCAGATTCACGAGGTCTGCGTACCAGGACCGGCGAGGCCAGTCCGGTGCCACAAGAATCACCGTGCTGCGGTCCGAGTGTAACCTGCGAAGGAACCTGGACAGCAACTGAATCGGTGGAAACGCGTACATCAGCCTGTACTGATGCCACGGGGCCACTAACGCGTCCGACGCGTCTGCCCGAGGGTCGCGCGTCCTTGCCACGAACCTTTTCACCTTGTTGTTGAGACGAGACGCGAACAGGTCCACATCTGGAAGACCCCACTTCGCGCACAACATCTGGAAGACAGCCGGGTGGAGAGACCATTCCCCCTGATCCAGGGTCTGGCGACTCAGATAGTCCGCCTGCCAATTCTCCACTCCCGGAATGTGAACCGCCGTTATCGCCGGGACATAAGTCTTGGCCCAAGACAGAATGTCGGCCACTTCTCGAGCCGCTCGGGCACTCCTGGTGCCCCCTTGGTGGTTGATGTAGGCCACCGCCGTGGCATTGTCCGTCTGCACCCGAACCGGGCAGCCCTGCAGCCGGTCCGTCCAGCGATGTAGACAGAGCTTTATCGCACGCAATTCCAGAATGTTGATCGGCAGGGAAGACTCCCCCTCCGACCAAGTTCCCTGGGCGGATAGAACGCCCAGAACACCACCCCAGCCCGACAGGCTGGCATCCGTGGTGATCACCGTCCACGAGACAGGACGAAACGACTTGCCCCCGGACACCATCGGGGACTGGAGCCACCACAGAAGGTTTCTTCTGGTGCGATGACTCAACGAGATTTGAAGATCCAGAGATTGAGGTCGCCCGTCCCACCTGGACAGGATCTCCGCTTGGAGACCCCGCGTGTGAAACTGGGCGAAGGGAATCGCCTCGAAAGCCGAGACCATCAATCCCAGACATCTCATGCACGTCCGCAGAGACGAGTGCGGAACGTCCCTGAGGGACCTGACTTCCTCCTGAAGAGTTCTGAGTTTGTCTTCCGGCAGGAAGACCTTCGCCTGCACCGAGTCCAGAATCATTCCCAGGTAGGGAAGACGAACCGACGGACTCAGTGTCGACTTTGGAAAATTTATCGTCCAACCAAACTCCTGCAGAGTTTGCATCGTGACAGACAGGTCCTTCTCCAGACCCTGGCTGGTCGCAGACCAAACCAGAATGTCGTCCAGATACCCCAGGACAGAAATGCCCTGGGCTCTCAATAATGCCAGAACCGGTGCAAGCACCTTGGTGAAGACCCGCGGAGCCGAGGCGAGACCAAAAGGCAACGCCACGAACTGGTAGTGATCCTCCGCAATGGCAAATCGAAGGAACCTCTGGTGACCCTCGAAAATGGGGATGTGAAGATACGCATCCTTCAAATCGATGGAGGCCATGAATTCCCCCGGAACCAGGGCAGCCACCACCGACCGCAGGGATTCCATGCGGAACTTGCGAACCCGCACAGAGCGGTTCAGAGCCTTCAAGTCCAGAATTGGACGAACCTTGCCCTTCTTTCTGGGCACGGTGAACAGATTGGAATAAAACCCCCGAAATCTGTCCCGATGAGGCACCGGAACCACCACTCCCTGAGCCCTCAGGTCCCGCACCGCCAGGTGCAGGTCCCGCAAACGCTCGAGACAGTTGAAGATTTGAGGGAAAAAATCTGCTCTCCGGCCGAGAGAGAAACTCGATCTCGTAACCAGATCGGACGATCTCCTGAACCCACCTGTCCCGCACACGGGCCAACCAGGGTTGAAGAAAACCGAGCAAGCGTCCCCCCACCCCAAAACTGGGTGAGGGCGCCCCTTCAGGCCGAACTGTTATGGGCTGCAGATCCGGATTGGCCAGACTTCTGTTTCCCAGACCAGGGCTTCTTCTTAGAGCCTTGACCTTTGAACGGCTTGCCCTTGTAGTGCGGCCGAAAGGCACGAAAGGACCCCTGAGGGGGCCGAAAATTAGCATGCTTCTTCCCAGAAGCCCCCTTAGCCTTGGGGAAATGGGGCAAGAGAGTGCTCTTACCCCCGGTGATCCCCTTAATCAACACATCCAAGGACTCCCCAAAAAGGTGAGACTAATCATAAGGTAGATTGGCTAAGGTCTTACGCGAAGATTGGTCCACCGACCAACATTTTAACCAAACCAGGCGGCGAGACAACACCGCCACGCTGTGCACACGTGCAGCCAATGGAACCAGGTCCAGGTCCGCATCACACAGATACATGACACCCTGGTGGATTTGATCCACCATATCCAGGGTCGCCGGCGAGGCCGAGTCGGCCACTAGGACGCGCCTAAGCATCTGCGTCCAACTTGCGATCGCCTGGGCCGCCATGAGAGAAGCAAACAGAGCTTTAAGCATAGAACCCGTAACAGAATAAGTATGACGGGCAAGAGACTCCAATCTCCTATCCGTGGCATCACAGAACACAGGGGAATCCTCTGCAGGAATCGCAGTGGCCTTGTTTAAAACCGCAATTGCGTGATCCACTGGGGGAGGTACACACCACCTTTCATCAGTGGAAGGCGAGAAAGGATAACGCAGCTTGAACCTACTTGGTACAGCAAAAGGTTTGCGCAGATTGCGCCATTGTTCCTTAACAGCGCGCTGAAAATCATCATTGCAGGGAAAAACCTGCGGAGTCCTGCGTTTTCTCTGCGTCCCATAAGCCGCCAAGGCAGCGGGGGGACACACTTCATCCTGCAAACGCAATGTTTGCTTTATGGAAGCAATCAATTCATCCATGATTGCAAGCTCTTCAGGCGAGCCAGGGGGAGAATTATCAACCCCCTCAACTTCAGCCTCCACTTCGGACCCCACTAGATCTAGGGAGGAGCGGGACCCCGATAAGGTTCACCCTCAGAATCAGAGGAAAGAGCAATTCTGGGTCTTTTAGTAGATTGAGCAGCCACCAGCATCTGCACCTGAGCAGCAAGGCCAGCCACAATAGTAGCTAAATCCCCCCCTGGGGGGGGAAACAGCGGTCCCCTGGCTTTCCACCAAGGCGGTAGGAAATTTGCCCTCCTGAGAATCCATTGCCCCTGTAATACCAGACAATAAAGGGTTAACTGCCCCTTTAAGCAAGCGCGGCAAGCGCAGCCCACCGCACCACACTCAAGCACAATGAGACCCCCACAGGGAATATGCAAACTGAACACAGGCAATGGATAGCAAGAACAGAAGGATAAAACCTGAGGAGACCCTCGCCGCTGCTGCTGCCTCGATCGGTGTTCCTGGAAAGAGGAAGTGATGCTGCCAGGGCGCTCTATGAAAGCCTATGGAGGCTACAAGAAAATGGCCGCCATGCATGTAAAACATGCGGCCGGAGCGAGTGTAGGCAAAATGGCCACCTCACCAATCATCCCTGCACCGAACAGGGATGGGTCGTTCACTGTGCCAGGAGCGTTACCTGGCTGAACGCTCGATGGCAGGCTGGGAAGCCACTGACCCACGACCAGGGGGGATCAGCCCGAGACCCAGCCCGCATGATCCTCTTCATCAGAAGAACTAACGCTGACAAAAATAACAGCTAAGTAAAAGGTAGAGAGAAAACTCAAACAAAATTTCAAAAAGAAGAAAGTCTGGGGCAGAAAGCCCCAGCACAGGAAAAGCCAGCCACTCCTGACAAGCTAGACATTAAAACTGGGATATCGTTGCAGTAAGTAGGAGGGTATTGACTGAGGGGACCTCCCCTTGAGGGTGGGATATGTTAAAAGCTTTAATGTTAACATATTCTGTTGCCTAGCTACTCCTTCGGAGAAAAGTCTAATACCCCATATGTGACGAATATGAAGAGGCGGCGACTGTCGGAGGACGTAAGAGAAAGATAAATTTTTCAACAGGACAACAACCCTAAGCACACAGCCAAGATTACAAAGAAGTGGCTACGGGACAACTCTGAATGTCTGAGTGGCCCAGCCAGAGCCCAGACTTGAATCTGATTGAACATTTCTGCAGAGATCAGAAAATGTCTGTGCTCTGACACTCCCCATCCAACCTAATGGAGTTTGAGAGGTTGTGCAGATTAATGGAAGAAAATGTTCAAAAATGCTTGTAGCATCATACGCAAAAAGACTTGAGGCTGTAATTGGTGCTTCAACAAAGTATTGAGACAAGGCTGTGAATACTTGTGGACAGGAATTTTATAATTTTGAAAAATTTTTAAAACCTACTTTTCCACACTTTCCAATGTGGAATAGTGAAGAGTTGTGAATACTTTCCGGATGCACTGTATATTGGACTGAACTGATCCCACGGCATTACCAGAGCACTCAATGTGGAGGTCTGAGGGGGTCCCTGGACCTGGCAACAAACCTGTCCAGTTTGTTGTGAAATCTGGAGGCTAGGAGATCCACATCAAGTGCCCCTCACCTGTGTCAAAGGGTTTGAAACCCCTACAGACAGAATAACTACTTCGCCTAATCCAGACACTGATGGCTGAGAAAGTAAACCTACTAATCTTAGATCTCAGATTTGGATGGCGTACAGGTTCAAAACACGTAGTTTTGCCTAAGGAGGATCAAATCTGCTGCTATGTGCATGACACATCTTCTGGTGCCTCCTTAATGGTGGATGAAGACCCAAGCCCTATTATTAGGCACCTCAACTATTGAGGGGCCCAGTGTTGAAATCACCCTCAGTTCTAGGATGATGGGAAGAAGGACTTCTTTCAGTGACCAAGTGCACTGTACCGAGAAGCCATTTAAGACTACTCACCAGCCTAATAGGCTGACATCTGTCATGAGAACCATCCTAGTTTCTGGAGGAAAGGGCTTCCCTGCCTTCAGCACTAGGCTGATTGATTACTTTCACAGGCTGAGGATCCAACAGAGCTCTGCAGCGTCTGCACTATCCACTAGGGAACAGGGATAGGAGAGACTGATCCTTCAGTAGGAGATGACTCAACCATGTGAATCCCTTGAGCATGGAGCAGAACTATAACTGGAGCAAGTACCTAGATAAAAACCAAGGGAACTATGGACAGGCCAAAGGGAAGGGTGACAATCTAGTAATGTTGATCACCCACCCAAAAACACACATAGTGTTGATGAGGAGAAATGATGGGAACTTGCAAGGATCTCAAATTTCCACTGAAGCCATAAGATTTCCAGGAAGGTGGGAGAAAATGACTGGCCTGGCAGCTTGCATGTGAAACTTATGAACCAGTAGGAGAGTTAAGCATTTTGAGATCCAGAATGGGTGAGACTCTTCCCATTGGTTTGGGAACCGTACACAGCTTTGAGCAAAAGCGTTGAAAGCATTCCTCTTTTGGTAAAAGAATCTTGCCTAACCTCAGGAGTTCTACTTCTAGAAGCATGAGCCTTCATTTTCTGGAGGAGGAAAATGGAATTTTTGTAAAATCTTACCTGTAAAATTCCTGTCTCTGAGTCCTCCGACAGTCGCCGCCATCTTCATATTCGTCACAATGGGTATTAGACTTTTCTCCGTAGGAGTAGCTAGGCAACAGAATATGTCAATATTAAAGCTTTTAACATATCCCCACCCCAGGGGGTGGTCCCCTCAGTCTATACCCTCCTGCTTCCTGTTTCCTGCTTCAGTTTCAGTGGAATAGCAGTAGAGTACCTAAACCCCAAAAGAGGGGCGGGGGCGGCGACTGTCGGAGGACTCAGAGAAAGGAATTTTACAGGTAAGATTTTACAAAAATTCCGTTTTCTTACGTCCTCCGACAGTCGCCGCCATCTTCATATTCGTCACAATGGGGACGTCCCAAAGCAGTGCAAACATGAGGGGTGGGAAACGCAGCCGCGCCTAAAAGGCAACGCAGTCTCCACATCAAAGAAAGTAACCTTACCAAAGGAAGGAAACCAGCTGGGCAACACGAGAAAAAAATTTGCTCAACGGGAGCAATAACCCAGGAAAAAAACAAATAACCCAGGGATAAAAAGAAATCCCAAACAGCCCAAAGGACCAAAACCAGGAACCCTAAGGGACCGCCGCACTAAGAACCTTGCGGCCAAAGGAAGCATCTGCCGATGCTTGAACATCCACTACGTGGAATAGAGTGAAGGTGTGCACGGTTGACCAGGTCGCCGCCCTACACACCTGGGCCACAGAAGCCCCATGACGACAGGCCCAAGACGTACTCAGAGATCTAGTAGAGTGCGCCTTCACAGGCATAGGGGAAACTTTTCCCCGCAAAGCATAGGCCTGTTCAATGGCCTGTCTGAACCAATTGGCGACGGCAGAAGCCGACGCCGCTACGCCCTTCCGAGGACCCCCGGAAGGACAAACAAAGAATCCGACCTGCGAAAAGATTAAGACGATTTTAGGCAAACCCTAATCGCCATGAACAGCATCCAAGGAGTGCAACTCCACCTCCTCCGGATGTTTAGACTTCGCACAAGGCGAAGGCAAGACAATGACCTCACTGAGGTGAAATTCCGAAACCCTCTTCGGAAAAAAAGAAGGGTTAGGTCGCAAGACCACCTTAACCAAGCGAGTGACCAGATACGGACAATGGCAGGACAAGCTGCCAGCTCCGACACTCTGCGAGCCGACGTGATCGCCACCAAAAAAGGTGACCTTCTAGGACAACATAGACAACGAGATCTACCTGATCCGTTCAAAAAAAGAACAAGATTCCAGTCCCAAAGAGGCAGAGGCACCCTCCTAGGAGGGACCAGATGCCCCCGAACAAAAAGTGCCAACCAAGGAGTTAGATGCCATAGGACGTTGAAAAAAGAACGGCCATCGCAGACACCTGACCCTTGAACGTAGCCAGCGCCAAACGCTGTCAACACCCTCTCGAAGGAAGGACAACACCCCAGACACCGACTATGGGCGAGGTGAAGACCCCCTGGACTCACACCAGGCAAAATAGGCCTACCAAGTACGGTAAAAGACCTCCCGAGGAAAAATTCCTTGCGTCTATCAAAGTGTGAATGACCTCAGGGGAGAGACCCCTATCCCTCAGGACCTCGGTTTCAACAGCCAGGCCGGCAAAGCCAGCGACTAAGGCTGGATGAAATATCAGCCCTTGAGACCAGAGATCTTCCCGAAGAGGCAGACACCACGGGGCGTCGACCGCCAAATGCACGAGGTCTGCGTACCAGGACCGGCAAGGCCAGTCCGGTGTCACAAGAATCACTGTGTTTCGGTTCCGAGTCCAACCTGCGAAGGAACCTGGGCAGCAATTGAAAAACGGTGAAAACGCATACATCAGTCGGTACGGATGCCACGGAGCTACCAACGCGACTGACGCGTCTGCCCGAGGATCGCGTGGCCTTGCCACGAACCTGTTCACCTTGCTGTTCAGACGAGACGCGAACAGGTCCACCCCCGGAAGACCCCACTTCGCGCACAACATCTGGAGAACATCCGGACGGAGGGGCCATTCCCCCTGGTCCAGGGACTGGCGGCATCTGATAATCCGCCCGCCAGTTCTCCACCCCCGGAATGCGAACCGCCGATATCGCCGGGACATGAGTCTCGGCCCAAGACAGAATGACGGCCACTTCCCGAGCCGCCCGGGCTCTCTTGGTGCCCCTTGGCGAAAGACGTAAGCCGCCGCCGTGGCAATGTCCATCTGCACCCGAACCGGACAGCCCTGCGGCCCGTCCGGCCAACGATGAGGCAGAGATTCATCGCACGCAATTCCAGAATGTTGATCGGAAGGGAGGATTCCGCCTCCGACCAAGTTCCCTGGGCGGACAGAACGCCCAGAACACCACCCCAGCCCGACAGGCTGGCATCCATGGTGACCACCGTCCATGAGAGAGGACGAAGAGACTTGCCCCCCGACACCGCCGGGGACTGGAGCCACCACAGAATATCCCTTCTGGTGCGATGGCCCAACGAAATCTGGAACCAGAGATTGCGGTCGCCCGTCCCACCTGGACAGGATCTCCGCTTGGAGACCCCGCGTGTGAAACTGGGCGAAGGGAATCGCCTCGAAAGCCGAGACCATCAATCCCAGACATCTCATGCGCGTCTGGAGTGACGAGCACGGAACGTCCCTGAAGGAACTGACTTCTCCCGAAGAGTCCTGAGTTTGTCGTCCGGTAGGAAGACCTTTGCCTGGACCGGAGTCCAGAATCATTCCCAGGTAGGGAAGACGAATCGACGGACACAGCGTCGACTATGGAAAATCAATCGCCCAACCAAACTCCTGAGAGTCAGCATCGTGAAGGACAGGTCCTCCTCCAGACCCTGGCTGGTCGCAGACCGAACCAGAATAACTTCCAGATACCCCAGGACAGAGATGCCCTGGGCTCTCAACAAAGCCAGAAACCGGTGCAAGCACTTTGGCGAAAAAAACCCGTGGAGCCGAAGCGAGACCAAAAGGTAACGCCACGATTGGTAATAATCCTCCGCAATGGGGAATCGAAGTCACCTCTGGTGACCCACAAAAAAAAAAAAAAAATGGGATGTGAAGGCACGCATCCTTCAAGTCGATGGAAGTCATGAATTCCCCCGGAACCAGGGCAGCCACCACCGACCGCAGGGATTCCATGCGGAACTTGCAAACCCGCACAAAGAGGTTCAGAGCCTGGAAGTCCAGAATTGGACGTACCCTGTCCTCCTCCTAGGGCACAGTGAACAGATTGGAAGAGAACCCCCGAAACCTGTCCCGATGAGGCACCGGAACCACCTGAGGGAAAAAATCTGCTCTCCGGCCGGGAGAGAAAACTCGATCTTGTAACCAGAACGAACGATTTCCTGAACCCACCTGTCCCGAACACGGGCCAACCAGGGTTGAAGAAAAACCGAGCAAGCGTCCCACCACCCCAGAACTGGGTGAGGGTGCCCCTTCAGGCCGCATTGTTATGGGCAGCGGATCCGGACTGGCCCGACTTATGCTTACCCGACCACGGCTTCTTTTGGGAGCCTTGGCCTTTGAATGGTTCTCCCCTATAGGGCGACCGAAAGGCACGAAAGGACCCCTGAGAGGGCCGAAAAGAAGCATGCTACTTACCATGAGCAGCCTTAGCCTGGTGGGATCGGGGCAGGAGCGTGCCCTCACCACCCGCGACCCCCTTTATCAGTGCATCCAAGGATTCGCCAAAAAAGCGAGATCCATCATAGGGCAGATTGGCTAAGGTCTTGCGCGAAGATTGGTCCACAGACCAACACTTCAACCAAACCAGGCGGCGAGACAATACCGCCACACTGTGTACACGTGCAGCCAACGGTACTATATCCAGGTCCGCATCACACAAATACACGACACCCTGATAGATTTTATCCACCATATCCAATGTCGCCGGTGAGGCTGAATCAGCCACCAGGACGCGCCTGAGTCCAATTCGCGACAGCCTGGGCTGCCCTAAGCGAAGCAAATAGAGCCTTTAGCATAGAACCCGTAATAGAGTAAGCATGACGGGCAAGAGACTCCAGCCTCCTGCCCGTAGCATCCCGGAACACCGAGGTATCCTCTGCAGGAATCGCAGTGGACCTATTCATCAGTATCGGGCGTGAAAGGATAACGCAGCCTGAACCTACTTGGTACAGCAAAAGGCTTGCGTATATTGCGCCATTGTTCCTTAACAGCACGCTGAAAATCATCAGTGCAGGGAAAGACCTGCGACGTCTTGCGTCTTTTCTGCGTCCCATAAGCTGCCAGGGCAGCAGGAGGACGTGGTTCAACCCGCAAACGCAGTGTTTGCTTTATAGAAGCAACCAATTCATCCATGAGTGCAAGCTCTTCAGGCGAGCCAGGGGGAGAATTATCCACCCCTTCTACCTCAGCCTCCACCTCGGACCCCACAAGACCCAGGGAGGAACGGGACCCCGATAAGGAGACCCCAGCTATAGCAGCCCCATCACCAGCACCCTCTGTCAGACGAGATTGAAAACTCTGGGTCGTTGTGTGGATTGAACAGCCACAAGCATTAGCACCTGAGCAGCAAGATTAGCCACAACCGCAGCCAAAACCCCCCCTGGGGGGGAAAACAGCCCTTGGTCACCCACCAAGTGGTAGGAAATTTGTGTCCCTGAGAATCCATTGCCCCAATGATAAGCCGGAAAATAAAGGGTTAATTGCCCCTTAAACAAGCACGGCGAGCGCTGCCCGCCGCACACACAGGCACAATTTTTACCCCCACCGGGAGAAAAAGGCTCAACACAGGCAAGGATAAAGGGATAGGGAGGTAAAAACCTGTAGAGACCATCGCTGCTGCCGCCTCGATCGGTGCACCCAGGGAGAGGAAGCGATGCAACACAGGGCGCTCCATGAAAGCCTATGGAAGGCTACAAGAAAATGGCCGCCCCGCAGTGATACCATGCGGCCGGAGCGAGCGCTGCCAAAATGGCGCCGTTTGGCGCCGTTTGGCGCCGAAACCGCCGCTCCTCCACCTCAGCGAGGTGGACCAAACATAGCATAGCATGTAAAAACATGGCGGACCGCCGCAGCGGTCGCTGGAAGTGCCCCAAACATGATAAAAATCATGCCCCACAGCACACAGCCGTTCACACATACACAAACTGACACAGACAGTGCAGCACAGCCCCCCCCCCCCCCCTCCTTGCAGCCCACAGCATGCAGCCAGAGAGATAGGGATTTCAATAGTGTGAGCACAGGCAGGGTTACACAGTCCCAGACTGACACCCCCCCAACAGACAGGTCCCCACATAGATACACTTACTTCCTAATGGCGTGGGGAACCCGCACAGGCGAACAAGCCTCTGCGCATGTGGCAGGGAGAGTCGCATCCAGGATGCAAAAAAAAATCGGGGTTAAGAAACCGCACAGCGTCCAGTGAGGTAGCCACCTCACCAATCATCCCTGCACCGAACAGGGGTTCACTGTGCCAGGAGCGTTACCTGGCTGAACGCTCGATGGCAGGCTGGGAAGCCACTGACCCACATCCTGCGACCAGGGGGGGATCAGCCCGAGACCCAGCCCGCACGAATCCTCTTCATCAAAAGAACTAACTAATGCTGACAAAAAGAACAGCTAAGTAAAGAGAGAGAAAAAACTCAAACAAAAAATCAAAAAAGAAGATAAAGGCTGAGACAAAATGCCCCAGCATAGAGAGATCCAGCTACTCCTGACAAGCTAGACATTGAAACTGAAGCAGGAAACAGGAAGCAGGAGGGTATAGACTGAGGGGACCACCCCCTGGGGTGGGGATATGTTAAAAGCTTTAATATTGACATATTCTGTTGCCTAGCTACTCCTACGGAGCAAAGTCTAATACCCATTGTGACGAATATGAAGATGGCGGCGACTGTCGGAGGACGTAAGCGAAAATACTTTTACCCACTGTGTTCTCCTTGAGGAGGGTCCAAATTGCTCACTGTGTTCGCCTTGAGGAGGGTCCAAATTGGAGTTACCTTATTCACTATTTCCCTAACCAGTATTTAGGCAATGCTTCCTGCACATGTGGATGGAGAGAAGACTCATCCTGGAATCTGGTGAAGATTATCCGCCGAGCCATTTACACAGTAGCATAAGGCCATTTGTAAGATGTCTAGTTAACTATAGATTGAAGCATTCATTATGGTAGGGCTAGGATCCCGTACAATGAGCCAAGTCCAATCAGATGGATTCTTTACCCCTAACCCACCCTTCTTCTGTTCTTCCGCTACCCTTCTACTCCTTTCCCTCTCCTTCCACACACCCCCCCTTTCCCCCACCTTCTCTGACCAACATCCTCATACCAAACTCCCTTATCTCCCATTCTCTCCCTTTTCTGTGACTATCATCCAAACTTTACACTACTAAGCCATGTCTGCCCTCCAAGTCCTTAATGTCCACGACCTTGGCACCCCAGAAAAACATTGAATGATACTCACCAACCTATGCAAACAAAGCTCAGGTGGCCTCTCTCTCGAAGCAGTGCTTTTCCTTGCCCACAAAATACCATCATTAAAAAACTGATACTCCTTCGCCTCTTAATTCTGACTCCACTGATGAATCTAGGAACAATGAGCAATCCCCTCACTCAGAGTTCCTTTTACATTCATAGAGGACTACAAAGTCACAGAAGGATGCTCAACATGGATATCCAAAATCCTTACCCAGATTCCCCACCTCCAACAAATACTTTATTTGGACCAAGTGGGCTTCATGCCCACCAAAGTCAGAGATGGCGCTATCCAGCAATTAACATCACCCATGTGGCTCTAAGGCTGACCAATCTTATCTTTTAGGCCTTCAACAAAAAGTCAACTGGTCCATCAGCCTCACCCTAAAGTATATGTGAAGTGAACCCTTACATTGTAAAACAAACCATTCAGTTTAAAATAGAAATGAAAAGGCAAAACATCTGCGTATGCATTAAAAAAAAATAATGCCTAGCATGGTCAATTTTTATAGAAAAACAGAGGGACTGGCAGGAACAGCAGGGAATTCACACAAAGAAAGCAATACAAAACAAGATACTTTTATTAAAAAGTACATGGTACAGCAGGCACATATCAGGAATATAAAATGTTGGCCAGGTAAAAACCTCACATGTTAAAGCTAGCCAGGTGGAAAAATGTCCTAGTTCCACTGATAGAACACATAAATAAATTAAAAATTTAGATAATCCCTGCATCAACAATCGCTGAGGTTATCACCTATACAGTAAGTGTTAATATCCAGTATTATTTTGGGCATCTAGGAATGCATCCAGTCCTTTTTTTAAACTATTTACTGCGTGTACACGGTTAGGCTTCTTGGATTACAAATTGCTCCTAATATACCCCAATACCCGTTCCACTCCAGACCAATAGGAGGGAAACTACAAAGCACTCAACAGGTGATACTCACCCAATCCATGCTTGCGAGCAATGTAGCGCAGAATTGTGTTACTCTGTGTAAGCTTAATATTACCATCTATAAGGTATGGCAGCTGTAAAAAGAACAATTTTACAATTATTTAGGTCAGTAAAACCGCTTCATTATAATAAACCTGCATTGTTAAAGTATTTCCCTGTTAGTTTTTTGGTGCTTGACATTTGTGTGTAGAGCTTTGGTTGCAAAGATTAAATGTAAATTTAGGTCTAATAAGCTAGTTGTCTCCAAACTATCACCTACATTCACATATTCTTAGTAAAAATTCACTTTACAAATAAGTCAGTTTTTCATAAAAATTTTTTGTCACTTCCTGTCTACGTGCTAGGCTCGGCATCTGCTGAATATTATGCTGGCCCAGCTTCCTGACAGTTGCAACAGTGAACCGTGCCCATCCGATGTGCATTGGCTGCTTGTAGTCTCCATCAGAAGAGAAAATGACAGGAAGACGACACAGGAGCACAACTGGGTGAGAGTGGTCACCCCATAACAGGAAATGCCTGTACAAGGGCATTCATGGTGGGATCACCAGATGTTTTAATGTAAAGCTACAGATTTAAAAATAATTTTAAGCCCCCTGTTAACATTGGAGCGACTGGTCATGCGATTTGATAAGTAAAAAATGGCATGACAAGTCCCAGCCTACTGTCAGCAATCGCTCTGCTCAAATTGGTGCGGCGCTGACTTTGTAGTGCCACAACGATTTGAAAAAGGTTGTACATGCACTACTTTGCGTGCATGAAACCGCACAACTGTCTTCAAGTTTGCACTGAGATGCGGTTTTGAAATCATGCTATTTCAGATGAAGTTGCACAATTTCAAAGCCGCAGTCAATGTGAACTGGGGCTAAAAAGTGTTGAAATGATAATACAACGCTAAAGATTATATGAGTGGTTAGTGATAAGGTTTACATCTGTGTTAGGGCCCTTTCACACGGGCGCTCCGTATGTCCGCAAATCATCCTATTTTTTTGCGGATGATTTGCCGACATAATGCAAGTCTATGGCATTGCGGATGTCAGCGGAATACCATCCGCTGACATCCGATTTTCTTCCTGTCAGTTCTGTTCCGTTTTTTGGAACTGAACAAAACCCTATTTTTGTTCCGTCCAAAAAACGGAAAGGAAGGAAAATCGGATGTCAGCGGTGTCATCCGCTGACATCCGCAAACCCCCATAGACTTACATTATGTCCGCATATCATCCGCAAACGGATGGGATGATATGCGGGCATACGGAGCGGATGACAGAAATGTCATCCGCTCCGTGGAAAAAAAAAAAAAAAGGACCGCAGCGGAGCTCTCACACGGAGCGGCCGTCTGAAAGAGCCCTTAACCTACTTTCTCCCTGAACATAAACATCAATAAAACACCAACAATTTTAACCCCTAAAAAGGAAATCTACACTATCAACTGAAGCTTAAGTAAACCTGTCACAAACCTATACAAAGTGGAAGATGAATGAAAACTGCATGTGAGAATGATCAGTACATCTAATCCGCCTCTTATAAATAGCTAAAAAGATCATCGGTGTTAGTGGACATTTATCTAGGAGGCAGAAACTGCATACATTGCTCAAGGAATCCCTAACAAAAGACTGCTCTAAACTATTGGGACACTTGCTTCTTCACACACCAATTCATACCATGTCCTGAATCAAATATTCAGCAGAAAAACTTCAGTACTGTAAACTTCAACTCCGCAATTTACACTCTCTGAATAAATGCTAAATCATGTGTATTTTTCTACGATAATGCCCCCACCCCCTTTCCTCTACTTGCAATGTTACTTACATTTGGAAAATCCAAACCCAGCTTTTCCTTCTCATCCAGCCACTGACTCCTATCATAGTCTGGTGCTGTGAAAACAAATATTTTTAATATGGTCACATGAATCTTATCATTTGTGCAGGTCTAGAGCAGTTTCTTGTAAATGCCAATGCAGTAAAAGCTAAATTCCAGGAATTCAGCTTCTTTGTACAATTATAAAGGCACACTATAATTTAAGTCCAGTGAGGTTTATGACACCTCCTAGGCCAGGGGTCTTCAAACTATGGCCCTCCAGTTGTTCAGGAACTACAATTCCCATCATGCCTAGTCCTGTCTGAATGTCAGAGTTTTACAATGCCTCATGGGATGTGTATTTCTGCAACAGCTGGAGGGCCGTAGTTTGAGGATCCCTGTCCTAGGCTTATTGTAACCGCCAGTTCATCAGATAGGAAGAAATGTCAATGGCCTCATCCTGTTACAGGAGAGTAGCAGAAGCTGCTATGCCTCCCCTCCTCCAACCCAATCACAGAAGCCATGGTATTATGTGAATACATTCACAGAATGCCAAGGATTCTGTGAATTGGCAGCAGAGAGGAGGGGAGGGCAAAGCTGCTCTGTGTTTTTCCTCTCCCAGATCCCTGGAGTCTCTCTCAGGCACAGCAATAAACCTAAATACTAGAGATACGCCCTGGAAATGTCATGTGCCTTTTTTTTTCCCCTTAACTCATAGTATGCCTTCATTTTTTACAAAGATATTCAATTTCTCAAATTCATCTTTAAATGTCACAATACATACATTGGATCATGCAGGTTACATTGTAGATAATTTATACCAGTTACTCCTCCTACTTACTGAATTATTAAAATATATGTTACGTAAAAACTTTTTTTTTTTATAAATATGCCTGGTAAGCCTATCCTAGACTGCAGCGTCACACTTGTTTGCAAGTGATGCTTTCAATGTTTTAGAACATGTTTTAACAAGGCTCTCCAAAAAAGGCGGCATTACCTAGCACCAACATTCAAAAAGGTACACTTCAAATCTTTTTTTTGGTCTTTGTTAGAGCAGAGCTAGATTTGGACCAATGCTGCAGTAGAGTTTTACAATGGAAAAGGATAAGGGAACTTGTCAGAAAGTATGTTAATTGTGCCTGAATATACAAGCTATAGAGCCCTTATTCTCTTCCTTACTTGGGGTTGATTTACTAAATGGAGTTTACGCTGCTTACTTAACCACTTAACCTCCCTAGCGGTATGATTCTGTCAGGAATTCTGTACCAAAAGTGGTACAATTCTTTGCATGGAAATTTGGCGTTATGTATTAAAGGCCTACAATTCTTAGTAATTACTGACTTAAAACTTACCAAAACAAGACTCTAGTAGACATCCCAGATGTGATGAATTTGAAAACACAAACACATGAATTATAATCTAATCAATAATAGAATTTTATTCAATAATGCAATGAAAAATAATGAAATTTGTCAAAGAAATTCAATACACATCCTGAGTGTGAAACAGTTTGAAGCATGGAACTAGACAAAGTCCAACGTTGCAATCTGGACAATAGTACCTTGTTTCCTTTCTGACTTTTCTTCCATTGCCATCCTTCTTAGAACAGCAGACGACGCACATCCTGGTAGGCGCTAACTTTTTTGGGGTGGGCGGTACAAAGTCCACAAAATGACGGCCTGTCAGGCGTTCTGGATTGCCAACGTCAACAGCGCGTCGTCCGGGTCTGTTAGCAGATACTGATGATAGTGTCGGGTGGTTGACGAAAATCTGCTCAGCCACCTTCCAGATAAAGTCCGAATGAACAAGGGGTATGGTAGTTTTGGCTTTGTAAAGGATATAGGCGTTCCAAAGGCACTGTTCAAGGAGATGCCTAAAAATCTTTTCGTAGTACTTTTGTTGCTTCCGCATCGCCGGGTAAAAGGTCATTGCCTGATCGGCTCGGTCGACACCTCCCATCGTGTGATTGTAGTCGATCACGACTTGCGGCTTCAGCATATCTGTTCCATGTTTTGTGCGGACCATGGCAGTGGAGGTGCTGTGCACGGTGCTCATGAGACACACATCCTTTTTGTCTCGCCACCGCATTGCCATCATTTTACCCTTTTGAAAGGCAACCATCTCTCCTTTTTTAGCTTTTTCCTGCTAAACATTGATGGCATGTCACGCCGGTTTGGCCTAACAGTACCATACCCATTTGTTTTGTTTAGGAGCAAAACTTCATAAAGTTCCGGAGAGGTATAAAAATTGTCCGTTGTCACGCAATATCCCTGGTTCAGCAGTGGGTCCAGCAGTGAAAGGACAGAGGATGTGGCCATCCCATAGCCGCTGTACTTGGGATTGAACTTTGTACCTTTCCCGGTGTAAATTATAGCATTCTATATATATCCTGTGGACGACTCACAGAGCATGTAAAATTTGATCCTGAACCGCGCTTTTTTGGATGCAATAAATTGTCCCTTGTAGGCCATGAGACTTTCGTCCACACTGACATCCCTGTCTGGCACATAGGTCCGCTGGAAGTTGGTGACAATCATTTGGCACACCTCCCAGATTTTTTTGAGTTTGGGCGCAGGATGCGTGGCCTCAAACTCCTCGTTGTTAGCAAAATGCAAATTTTTCATGATCAGAGAAAAACAGTACTCGGACATCACTGTGCCAAAAAAGGAGTGGCCAGCATCTTATTGGTGGTCCAATACCATTTCTGGAGCGGTTTCCCCACCACCCCCTGAAGGATGAGGAGTCCCAGAAACTTCCAGATGTCCTCTTTACTGACCGGTTCCCATTTTCTGGATCGGGAAAATCTGGCACACAGCGTAGCGGATTGCTGCTCATGGTAGCGGTTGGTTTCAGTGACTATTTTTAGAATTACCTCCTCAGTTAGAAATAACTTCAGGTACGCCAGAGGGTTGTCACTCTCCACATCAACCTTCATCCCAGGAGATCCAGTGAAACGGAATCTCGGGGGCGCTGCCTGCTCCGCATCGCTGTCTAAAGGGCACCAAGTGCGCACATCACTTAGGTCAGGTGCGGGATCATCGGCGTCACTTTCTCGATCAGTGTCAGAGTCAGATGACAAATCTCCGCACGACTCACTGTCACTCTGTTCTGCGAGCAGCTCCGTGTCGCTGTCGCAGTCGCTCATCTCATCCAAAAGCGCATATGCAGGACAGAGCTTTTTTGATGCCATTTTCAAATGATTTTATTTCTCACAAATGACAATGGCAAGGGGCACTGAGAGGGCACTGTGTCTTTTACCAAAGTGATACAGTGTAATCCTCTCAGATTACACTGCATCACCTCCTTTTTATTTGTTTGTGTTGGTGCAACATTTGAATTTCCCTCCCTGGTTCCGCTGCCATGCAGCATTGCTGCTGCAGGGAAGGAACCAGGAAGTCTTCAGACCGACAGACGAGCGGCGGGGATCTCGGCTGGCGGTCACAGCAATGAGAGATCATCGCTGGATCGCCAGGATAAGGTAAGACACACCGCTGCGCTCTCTGCACATTCACCCCGAGCGTGACTCGGGGATACCGATAACAGCAGGAAAGTTCTACCCCGAGTCACGCTCGGGGTTACCGCTAGGCAGGTTAAAAGCGGTGTTCCAGCCTCACCCCCTCCCCCTCCAAAAATTAAAAGTCTGCAGCTACACCTACTGTAGCTGCTGACTTAATAATAGGACACTTACCTGTCCTGGAGTCCAGCAATGTCGACACTGCAGCCGATGTTTCCATCGTCTGTCAGGTGCTGCCGCCACCATTGCCGGTGAGGGAACCAGACAGTGAAGCCTTGACGGGCGGGTCCCTAATGCATAGGAATTGGCTCAGTGGCAGGGGAAGGAGGAGGTGGCCAAACTTCCGAGGGACGGCGCCGTCTCCCGGAAGTGGGGAAGGGTACCTGTCAAAAAAAAAAAAAAAAAACAAACACACAGGTACCCGTTCCCCCCCCCCCCCCCCTCCCACCTGAAAGGTGCCAAATGTGGCACCGGAGGGGCGAGGAAGCAAATGAGCGGAAGATCCACTTTTGGGTGGAACTCTGCTTTAAGGACCGAGCCCATTTCTGACACATGTGGTTTACAAGTTAAAATCAGTTTTCTTCTTTTTTTTTGCGATTTGGTATTCTTTGCAAAGTGAATTTTTACTATACAGTGCCTTGCGAAAGTATTCAGCCCCCTTGAACTTTGCGACCTTTTGCCACATTTCAGGCTTCAAACAAAGATATAAAACGAATTGTTTGTGAAGAATCAACAAGTGGGACACAATCATGAAGTGGAACGAAATTTATTGGATATTTCAAACTTTTTTTAAAGAGGTTGTAAACCCGTCCACCTTTTTTTTTTTTCTTTGGCAACCTGTAAGAGAAACACATAATGAGCTAGTATGCATTGCATACTAGCTCATTATGCAATACTTACCTTAGAACGAGCCCCCGCCATGCAGCCCGCTTACCTGTATGATGGGCGACAAGTCCAGTCGCCCGTCTTCCGGGATCGCTGCATCCGGCCATCTGATTGGCCGGAGCCGCGGTGACGTCACTCCCGCGCGCGGGAGCCGACAGTCACAGAACGGGTCTCTGAAGAAACGGCACCAGCGGCCGTTCCTTCAGAGTGCATGCACCAGTGACATCACTGGCTGCATGTAAGGTAAATATCTCCTAAACGGTACATGTTTAGGAGATATTTACAGTACCTATAGGTAAGCCTTATCATAGGCTTACCTATAGGTAAAAGTGTCAGAGGAGGGTTTACTTCCTCTTTAACAAATAAACTGAAAAATTGGGCGTGCAAAATTATTCAGCCCCTTTACTTTCAGTGCAGCAAACTCTCTCCAGAAGTTCATTGAGGATCTCTGAATGATCCAATGTTGACCTAAATGACTAATGATGATAAATAGAATCCACCGGTGTGTAATCAAGTCTCCGTATAAATGCATCTGCACTGTGATAGTCTCAGAGGTCCGTTTAAAGCGCAGAGCATCATGAAGAACAAGGAACACACCAGGCAGGTCCGAGATACTATTGTGGAGAAGTTTAAGCCGGATTTGGATAAAAAAAAAAAAAAAAGATTTCCCAAGATTTAAACATCCCAAGGAGCACTGTGCAAGCAATAATATTGAAATGGGAGTATCAGACCACTGCAAATCTACGAAGACCTGGCCGTCCCTCTAAACTTTCAGCTCATACAAGGAGAAGACTGATCAGAGATGCAGCCAAGAGGCCCATGATCACTCTGGATGAACTGCAGAGATCTACAGCTGAGGTGGGAGACTCTGTCCATAGGACAACAATCAGTCGTATACTGCACAAATCTGGCCTTTATGGAAGAGTGGCAAGAAGGCCATTTCTTAAAAGATATCCATAAAAAAAAAAAAAAGTGTTGTTTAAAGTTTGCCACAAGCCACCTGGGAGACACACCAAACATGTGGAACAAGGTGCTCTGGTCAGATGAAACCAAAATCGAAACTTTTTGGCAACAATGCAAAATGTTACGTTTGGCGTAAAAGCAACAACACAAGCAACACCCTGAACACACCATCCCCACTGTCAAACATAGTGGTGGCAGCATCATGGTTTGGGCCTGCTTTTCTTCAGCAGGGACAGGGAAGATGGTTAAAATTGATGGGAAGATGGATGGAGCCAAATACAGGACCATTCTTTAAGAAAACCTGATGGAGTCTGCAAAAGACCTGAGACTGGGACGAAGATTTGTCTTCCAACAAGACAATGATCCAAAATATAAAGCAAAATCTACAATGGAATGGTTCACAAATAAACATATCCAGGTGTTAGAATGGCCAAGTCAAAGTCCAGACCTGAATCCAATCGAGAATCTGTGGAAAGAACTGAAAACTGCTGTTCACAAACGCTCTCCATCCAACCTCACTGAGCTCGAGCTGTTTTGCAAGGAGGAATGGGCAAAAATGTCAGTCTCTCGATGTGCAAAACTGATAGAGACATACTCCAAGCGACTTACAGCTGTAATCGCAGCAAAAGGTGGCGCTACAAAGTATTAACTTAAGGGGGCTCAATTTTGCACGCCCAATTTTTTAGTTTATTTGTTAAAGTTTGAAATATCCAATACATTTCGTTCCACTTTATGATTGTGTCCCACTTGTTGATTCTTCACAAAAAATTACAGTTTTATATCTCTATGTTTAAAGCATGAAATGTGGCAAAAGGTTGCAAAGTTCAAGGGGGCCGAAAACTTTCGCAAGGCACTGTATTCCCTAAGGCAAGTAAAAATGCCCTTCCAATGTGAAAATTCACTTTCCATGGTGAACATGCCCTACTCCTTTAGTAAATTAAACTTCTAGGCTTCTTTTAGACTTGCAGTAATGCTTACTGCCCTCTGAAAAGTGATCCACGCGGATCACTTTTCAAAGGGCAACGTAGCAGTGACTGACAGGCATTACTGGTGCCTCTTTAATTCCTGTTTTTCTCTCCCAATTTTATTTTTTCATTTCCAAATGGCAATTTTACATTGCAGGAGTGCACTGCAAATGCAAACCAAGTATGTAGCTAGCAATTGCAGTGCATCCCTGCTGAACTCAGTGGGCGAGTTTGATGGGTGCTGCTGCCTGCCAAACTCTGCAGTCCAAATTGAAAATGCAGCAGCCGCGATGCACAGCATTACAGCCGCGGCATGTTACTGCCCTGTCCAGCTGTATTGTTACAGTTTGGAGGGGTGGCCAGACAAGTAAAACCGTGGCTCAGCCATTTTACTCCAGTCTCCATGAAATGCTGTAATACCTAGCATGACATTGCCTTAGATACAGTGCTTAGCATTAACCACTTCCGTACTGCCTGCTGCATACATACTGCGGCAGGGTGGCCCAGTTGCGCAATATCACACACCTGTACCCGATTTTGTGCACAAGGTCAGAGTCGGCTATCGAAAGCACCATACTAACAAGCTGAAAATCGGCAGATCGGTTGTCGGACGAAATTTCCCGGCCAAATTTCTTATCGTGTGTACGGGGCTTAAAGCTGGATACACACTATACAATTTTCTTTAGATTTTTTCCTTTAGAGATTTACCAAAACCATAATGTGAGGTCAGACCAAAACCCTTTCAATTTACAGTGGGTACGGAAAGTATTCAGACCCCCTTAAATTTTTCACTCTGTTATATTGCAGCCCTTTGCTAAAATCATTTAAGTTCATTCTTCTTCCTCATGAATGTACACATAGCACCCCATACTGACAGAAAAACACAGAATTGTTGACATTGTTGCAGATTTATTAAAAAAGAAAAACTGAAATATCACATGGTCCTAAGTATTCAGACCCTTTGCTCAGTATTTAGTAGAAGCCCCCTTTTGATCTAATACAGCCAGGAGTCTTTTTGGGAAAGATGCAACAAGTCTTTCACACCTGGATTTGGGGATCCTCTGCCATTCCTCCTTGCAGATCCTCTCCAGTTCTGTCAGGTTGGATGGTAAACGTTGGTGGACAGCCATTTTTAGGTCTCTCCAGAGATGCTCAATTGGGTTTAAGTCAGGGCTCTGGCTGGGCCATTCAAGAACAGTCACGGAGTTGTTGTGAAGCCACTCCTTCGTTATTTTAGCTGTGTGCTTAGGGTCATTGTCTTGTTGGAAGGTAAACCTTCGGCCCAGTCTGAGGTCCAGAGCACTCTGGAAGGTTTTTGTCCAGGATATCCCTGTACTTGGCCGCATTCATCTTTCCCTCGATTGCAACCAGTCGTCCTGTCCCTGCAGCTGAAAAACACCCCCACAGCATGATGCTGCCACCACCATGCTTCACTGTTGGGACTGTATTGGACAGGTGATGAGCAGTGCCTGGTTTTCTCCACACATACCACTTAGAATTAAGGCCAAAACGTTCTATTTTGGTCTCATCAGACCAGAGAATCTTATTTCTCACCATCTTGGAGTCCTTCAGGTGTTTTTTAGCAAACTCCATGCGGGCTTTCATGTGTCTTACACTGAGGAGAGGCTTCCGTCGGGCCACTCTGCCATAAAGCCCCGACTGGTGGAGGGCTGCAGTGATGGGTTGACTTTCTACAACTTTCTCCCATCTCCTGACTGCATCTCTGGAGCTCAGCCACAGCGATCTTTGGGTTCTTCTTTACCTCTCTCACCAAGGCTCTTCTCCCCCGATAGCTCAGTTTGGCCGGACGGCCAGCTCTAGGAAGGGTTCTGGTCATCCCAAACGTCTTCCATTTGAGGATTATGGAGGCCACTGTGCTCTTATGAACCTTAAGTGCAGCAGAAATCTTTTTGTAACCTTGGCCAGATCTGTGCCTTGCCACAATTCTGTCTCTGAGCTCTTCAGGCAGTTCCTTTGACCTCATGATTCTCATTTGCTCTGACATGCATTGTGATCTGGAAGGTCTTATATAGACAGGTGTGTGGCTTTCCTAATCAAGTCCAATCAGTATAATCAAACACAGCTGGACTCAAATGAAGGTGTAGAACCATCTCAAGGATGATCAGAAGAAATGGAAAGCACCTGAGTTAAATATACGAGTGTCATAGCAAAGGGTCTGAATACTTAGGACCATGTGATATTTCAGTTTTTCTTTTTTAATACATCTGCAACAATGTCAACAATTCTGTGTTTTTCCGTCAGTATGGGGAGCTGTGTGTACATTCATGAGGAAGAAGAATGAACTTAAATGATTTTAGTAAATGGCTGCAATATAACAAAGTGAAAAATTTAAGGAGGTCTGAATACTTTCCGTACCCACTGTATATGCAATCAGGCCGGCCCTTACACTACATAGTTGAAGGTAAATCTAAAGAAAATCTACCAACAAAAATTGTATAGTGTGTATCCAAGCTTTAATTAACGTTTTATTGATACCGTGTTTGATCATTAACCGTTGTTTGCTTTGTAGGTACGCCATTCAGCTGCAGCACTAATTTATTTATTTTGAGAATTGAGAGCAACAGGGTTTGCTCTTACGATACATAAATCCATGACTTCAGCACTGTAGGAGGGGATTTCACCACCACAGTTAAATGCTTTTTTTTTTTTTTTTTTTTATGTCGAAGCATAGGGGATAGGGTGGATCTCCCCTATGCGTCAGCATATATTTTTATTCACTTTTCTTGGCAGAGATTTCTTCATTCACAGCGATCGGTGTGCTGAACGAAAAAAAAAAAAAAAAAAGAACAATGTATGCCCATCATTAGAAGTAGGTGGATGCAGGGCGGTATTCTAATGGTGGGCATACAACCAATCGATCTATGTGAATGGAGAAATCTGTTAAAGTTCTCTTTTTTCGTTCAGCCCACAGACTGCATGAAGTAAAAACATCACAATATATGCCCAACAAGGACAAGCAATGTACTGGTACGTTGTTGGATTTTGAGCAATTATACCAGAATGATGCCTGCAGGTTTAGAACTCATCTTGGTACTTTTTCAGCTAGCAGTCAGCTTTCATGTAAAAACAATCCTAGTGGCTAATTAGCGGCTAGACTGCTTTTACAAGCAGTGGGAGAGGATGTCCCTTCCCCCCACCTTCCATGGTTTCTCAGGCTCTCCTGTCCCACCGGGGAACCCGAGAATGCAGCTGGTGGTTCCGCTCGCTGACCATAGAGCTGACCAGAACGGCTCTCTATGGCCTAAGAAACCAGAAGCTATGAGCATTTCATGACTTTGGTTTTTCTGGCTATAAACAGCGCCATTGGGAAATTGGGAATGCATCTTATCACACCATTCCTGATGTGGTCAGATGCTTTAAGGGCAGAGGACAGGTTTAAAATATAATAGACCCCAAAGTTTTCCAAAAAGAGTACCTGTCACTACCTATTGCTATCATAGGGAATGTTTACATTGTAAAATTAAAAAAAATAAAAAATTCAAGGGACACTGTAGAAAACTAAAAAGGCAAAATAAATGATTATATAAAAAAAAAAAAAAAATTAAAGCACTCCTGTCCCCCCGTGCTGGCACGCAAAGGCGAATGCAAGCATCGGTAAACAGCAGTTGTACCATGCATGTGAGGTATCACTGCGAACGTCAGATCGAGGGCAGTAATTCTAGCAGTAGACTTCCTCTGTAAATCTACAGTGGTAACCTGTAAAAGCTTTTAAATATGTAATTAGTTTGTCGCCGCTGCACGGGCGTGCGCAATTTTAAAGCATGTCGTGTTTGGTATCTATGTACTTGGCATAAGATCATCTTTTATATGTTAATGAGCATTTGGACAATATAGTGCAATAGTGCATTTTTTGCATTAAAATTATATAAAAAAAAACAAAAAAAAAACAAAAAACGTTTTTTCCCCCAAAAAAATTGCGTTTGTAAAATCGCTGCGAAAATACGGTGTGAAAAACAAAAAACAAAATTTGCAACAAACACCATTTTAATCTGCTTTCAAAAAAATATATAATGTTTGGGGTTCAAAGTAATTTTCTAGCTCAAAAAAAGTTTTTTTTTTTCTTCACATAAACAAAAAATATTAAAAAGGGCTTGGTCTTCAAGTGGTTAGAAGAGTGGGTGATGTGTGGCATAAGCTTCTAATATTTGGCATTCACAAGCCACAAGTTCGGGAAAATTACACTTTTTTTTTTTTGACAAAGGTGTCACTAAAAGATAAATTGCTCACACATGCCATGGATATATGTGAAATTACATCTCAAAATACATTCTGCTGCTTCTCCTGAGTACAGGGATACCTCACGTCTGAACCTTTTTTGGCATTCTAGCTGCGTACAGCAGGGCTTGACAAATTTTCCTGAAATCTAGGAGCCAGCTAAAAAAGTTAGGAGCCAGTTTTTTTTTTTTTAAACTAACAACAAAGCTTTATTTAATAAAACGGATACTAAATTTACACATAAATACGACTAGAACCCCACTCTCCTCTAGCGCAATTGAATGAAAACAGACTGTCTGTCTCTTTCCATCCGATCCACGGGATGGATAGAAAATAGAACCACCATCCGTCTGCTTTTGGCGGACAGGATCAGATGGCGGCAGATTACTGCTCCATAGAGGAGAATGAAGGGTCCGATCAGGTCTGCCTGAAAAACTGACAGGCGGACCTGATCAGACAGCCGTGTGAAAGGGGCCTTCGGCTGTGGCATGGCGATGAGGAAAGAAAAAAAAAAAAAAAAAAGATATATATTTTTTTTATTATTAATAATAATAATAATAATAATAATAATAATAAAAAACAAAATATATATTTTTTTTAATAATAAAAAAAAGAAAAAAATATTTAGTTTTTACATTTAAAAAATAAATTAAAAATAAAATAACCACACTCCCTGTCAAAGGTAACTAACTGGACAGGGAGATGGCATTGTGAACAAACAGGCAGTGGAAACAGTAATTACAACAGTCATTACTCCCGGCCACCACAAGAGGGCGCCAGTTCCCCATTGGAAGCCTCTTATCTCAAGTAGGCCGAAAAGCCGGGGCCTCAATTTTCGGACGGCCCGGAAGTCCGTGCACTCCGTGCGCGGAAGACCGTGCAAAAATGACAGCACACCTTCTGCAGGGCACCCCAGGCGCCAGGTCGCTAATTCTAGTCGCAAATGCGACCTGGCGCCCGGGTTTTGTCGAGGCCTGGCGTACAGGACCACGAAAACCAATCACCACCTTAAGGTCTTACACTTCGGGTATCCCAATACTCAGGAGAAGGAGCAGAATATATTTTGTGGTGTCATTTCACATATAGCCATGGCATGTGTGAGCAATATAGCATTTAAATGACAACTTTGTGTAAATAAAAAAAAAATTAAAAAAAATAAAAAAGAATTGTAATTTTTCCAAAACTTGTGGCAAAATATAAAATATTCCATGGACTGAACATGCCTCTCAGCAAATAGTGGAGTGTCTACGTTCCAAAATGGGGTCATTTGGGAGGGGGGGGGGGGGGGGGTTGTGCTATCTTCACATTTCAGGGCCTCCAAAACCGTCATAGGTAGAGAGAGAAAGTGAAATTAGCAATTTATGCCCTTTAAAATTCTAAAGGTGGCAATTAGTTTTTCGGGGTCATGTATAAGGCCAAGCTCCCAAAAAGTCTCACACATGAGGAATCCCCATACTCAGGAGAAGCAGCAGAATGTATTTTGGGGTGTCATTTGACATATACCCATGGCATGTGTGAGTAATATATTATTTCAGTGACAACTTTGTGTAAACCTTTTTTTTTTTTGTTATTTTTCAATCACTTGTGACAAAAAAAGAGAATGAAATAGTGAATGGACTCAACCTGCCTCTCAGCAAATTCCTTGGGGTGTCTACTTTCCAGAGAGGTGTATTGGGGGGGGGGTGTTGTACTGCCCTGATGAGATAGGCAGTCAAACTAAAAGCTGCATAAATTCAAGAAAATGTACCATAGTTTGTAGGTGGTATAACTTTTGTGCAAACCAATATATACGCTTTTTGATTTTTTTTTTTTTTTTTTTTTTACCCAAGACATGTGGCTGAATACATTTTGGCCTAAAAGTTTGACAAAATTGAGTTTATTGGATTTTTTTTTTTTTTTATAACAAAAAGTAGAAAATATATATTTTTTTAAATTGAGTTTATTTTTTTGTTTAAATTGCAAAAAATAAAAATCTCAGAGATGATCAAATACCACCAAAAGAAAGCTCTATTTAAGGGGGGAAAAAAGAATGCAAATTTTGTTTGGGTACAGCGTTGCATGACCGCACAATTACCAGTTACAGCAGCGCAATGCCAAATTGCAAAAAGTCCTCTGGTCATTAAGGGGGTAAAACCTTCTGGAGCTGAAGTGGTTAAACTAACAGGTCTATACTTACTTGGCAAAGACTTTGATCCCTTTTTAACCACTTTACCACCGGAGGATTTTGCTGTCTTACATCCAGGCCACTTTTTGTGATTCGGCACTGTGCGACTTTAACTGACAATTGTGCAGTCATGCAACGCCGCACCCAAACAAAATTTACGTCCTTTTTTTTTCCATAAACAGAGCTTTCTTTTTGTGCCATTTGATCACCTCTGCGCTTTTTATTTTTTGCGATATTAATAAAAAAAAAAAAAAAAAAGAGAAAATTTTGAAAAAACAACAATATTTTTCTACTTTGACAGTTAAAAAATATCCAATATATTCAATTTTTGTCATATATTTAGGCCAAAATGTATTTAGCTACATGTCTTTAACAAAAAAATTCTCAATGAGCGTATTTTTAACCACTTTATGACCGGAAGGTTTTACCCCATTCCTGACCAGGCCATATTTTGCGATTCGGCACTGTGTTACTTTAACGGACAATTGCGCGGTCGTGCAACGCTGTACCCAAATTAAATGTATGCCCTTTCTTCCGCACAAATAGAGCTTTCTTTTGGTGGTATTTGATCACCTGTGCGATTTTTACTTTTTGCGCTATAAACAAAACAAGAACAATATTTTTCACATTTTTTTATATGAAATTCCCCCCCAAAAAAATGTAAAAAAAAAATCAAAATTTTTTATCATTTTAGGCCAATTTGTTTTCTGCTACATATTTTTGGTAAAAAAAAAAAAAAAAAATTGCAATAAGCTTTTTTTGATTGGTTTGCGCAAAAGTTATTGCGTTTACTAACGAAGGGAAAGATTTGTCATTTTTGGTGTTTTTTTTTTTTTTTTTTTTTTTTTTAACGAGTAATGGCGGCGATCTGCAATTTTTTTTGCGGGACTGCGACATTGTGGCGGACAGATTCAACCCTTGACTGACATTTTTGACACTTTTGGGGGTACCAGTGACATTACTACAGTAATCAGTGCTATACATATGCACTGTTACTGTAAAAATGACACTGGCAGGGAAGGGGTTAATTTTTATTGGAGAGGGAGGGGTTAATGTATGCCTGGTGCTTACTAACGTGTGTGGGGGGGGGGGGGGGAGGTGCTGAACCCTGCAATCTGACCCTGCCTGTCACTTAGGAGATCCGCCCATTTTGTTTACACAAGCGTGCGGATTTCCACACTAGATCCCCGACGATCGGGGAAGAGCAGCAGTGATCACCGCCGCTCCTCCCCATGCCCGACTCCCGCTGTAACTGAATACACTGGGAGCGGGCCTCCGGCGGCGCGCGCGCGCCGCCGAGGCCGAGAGAGGGGAATGTCTGGTGATGTAGGTCTACGTCGCCAGACGATAACGGGCCACTTTGCTGCAGTACAGTCAACGTGACTGGTCGGCAAGTGGTTAAAGATAGGCAACACATTGGCCTTACGCCAATCCAGTGTTACTATTCCAGTCCTTAACCGCTTACCGACCGCCACAAGACTATTTACGTTGGCAGTCAGCCCCTCACAGGCAAAGCGACGTAGTACTACATCGCTAGCCTGTGAGGCTCTAGGGGGCGAGCGCGCCGCTGGAGGCACGCCCCCTCTCGTTCACGGAGCCCCCCCCGCGCGCACCCGATGTCCGTCGCTCACTCGCGATTGTCCGGTACAGCGGGAGAAAGGCAGGCGGCTAATGTAAACAAAGCCGCCTGTCATTCTCCCCTGTGTAAGTGCAGAGATCATACGGTCCTGCTATGCAGGATCGTATTTCTCTGCAGTTACACACACAGCCACATCCAATAACAGTAAGAAGCACGCACCTAGAGACACACTTAACCCCTCCTTCTACAATAAAGTTAACCCCTTCCCTGCCAGTGTAATTTTTACAGTAACAATGCATATGTATAGCACTGATTACTGTAGTAATCAGTGCTATACATCACACTGGTACCCCCAAAAATGTCAGTCAAGGGTCCTATCTGTCCCATCGCAAAAAAAAAAAAAAAAAAAAAAAAAAAAAAAAAAAAAAATGCAGATTGCCGCCATTACTCGTTAAAAAAAAAAAAAAAAAAAAACACACCAAAAATAACAGAAATCTTTCCCTTAGTTAGTAAATGCAATAACTTTTGTGCAAACCAATCAAAATTCGCTTTTTGCAATTTTTTTTACCAAACATATGTAGCAGAAAACAAATTGGCCTAAAACGTTAAATTTTGATTTTTACATTTTATTTTTGGGGAATTTCATATAACAAAAAATGTAAAAAATATTCTTATTTTTGCGAAATTGTCGCTCTTTTTTTGTTTATAGCGCATGGGAAAAAAAAAAAAAAAAAAAAAAAAAAAAAATCGCACAGGTGATCAAATACCACCAAAAGAAAGCTCTGTTTGTGGGAAAAAAAGGACGTCAATTTCATTTGGGTACAGCGCCGCACGACCGCGCAATTGTCCGTTAAAGTCACGCAGTGCCAAATCGCAAAATAGGCCCTGGTAAGGAAGGGGGGTATAATCTTCCAGGGCTTAAGTGGTTAACGAGTCCCTAAAAATTAGAAACAATGGCTTTGAAATTACAGCGCTCAGTTCTTTTAGGATGCGTGGGTGGATGCCAGGCGCTTTATCCACCCTTATTCTGTCTAAATATTTCTGGACCATATCACTTTGAGCCATTGTGGATTATTTGGGGCTGTGTCAATACCATCCTCTTTATGGTCATATTGTGCTAGTATGCAATTCATACTAGCACATTATACCATTGCCTAACAGTTGGAGCTTTTTTTAACAGCTGCGGTTTACAACAGCTTTAAAACCACAGCTCCAAAAAGCAGGCCCCCAGCACTAGCTGTGTTAGGCCCCTTTCACACTTGTGCGACTTGTCCTGCGATTTGGGACTGCAAAAATCACATGACAAGTAGTTCATTATTTCCCATGAGTATCACTCATATCTGTGCAACTTGAAGTTGCACTGACTTCAAAGTAGTCCCTGCACTACTTTGGCCTGATTTCAATGCGTTTTGAGGTCCAAAGACATAGGCATTGCTTCAAGCCCAGTCAAAAATCGCATTAAAATCGCAGGTAAGGCCCCTTTCACACTTGTGCAACTTCAAAGTGGTACGATTTTGCCGCAAATTTGACTGGGCTTATGTCCTTTTCTCAAAACACATCAAAATCATGCCAAAAGGAGTGCAGGGACTACTTTGAAGTCGGTGCGACTTCAAGTCGCACAGATACAAATGGAGCTGATTGGAAATAACGGAGAACAACTTGTCAAGTGATTTTGCAGTCCCAAATTGCATGACAAGTCGCACAAGTGTGAAAGAGGTCTTAAATTAGCTTTAATAAAAGGATATGGCACTCACCATCGCCTTGAACATACAGCTTGTCTTCATATGGAGTCCCTGTGTATTCCAGCAACATTCGAATGGGGTGAGCCAACTAAACATAGCAAAGGGAGAAGGTCAGCCAAACGCTCTGCTCATTAATCCCTCATACACCTTCTATCACCGCAATAGTCAGCCTGTCTCTTACCCCTCGGATATCCCAATAGCCCAGGATCATCATCTTCAACTTCTCACTTAACCGTCCAAACAAACACTGAGCCTTCCAACTATTCCCTGGCCAGCAACACGATGCCTGGGTCATGTGACGTGAAGATTTCACCCAATTAAGAGCCGACATTTTGCAGCACACACCCCCCGGACTGCATTCCCCTCCCCCTCCGGGACTGCCCTCTTTCTGAACTTAAGAGTAATGAAGATCGGAGTTGTTTTCCTCCAGCAGCAGCCAAATTATGGTTGAAGAATGAAGGAGTGTCCTGTCGAATAATGGAAGCGACTAGTCCGTGCCCAGTAGAGGATCATGGTGAGTTTAGCAGACCATGTTACTGTTTGGTCACATGGTACAGAGAAATACAGGAAGTGGATAGGAATTGGTTACAAGCCATGTGGCTGCTCTGCATGACAGGTGTGCGCGCGCTTTTTTTTCTGCTTGAACTTCTGCAATCTGCAAACGAGTAGGACTGTCTCTAGCTGTAATTGGGGGGGGATGTCTCTAGCTGTGCATGTGGGTTGGGGATGTCTCTAGCTGGGTATGTGAGAGATGTCTCTAGCTGGGTATGTGGGGGGGGGGGGGGAGAGATGTCTCTAGCTGGGTATGTGGGGGGATG